>NW_008236769.1:3939150-4044946 GCF_000691975.1 Corvus brachyrhynchos
TGTAATAACCATGCACTCACATTAAAACAATGTATCAAGACATCAGCTTGGAATATCACAGATTAGAGTTGTGCTTTACATGGTATGGATGATACTAAAGACAGTCATGCACTGTTCAAAGAACATAGCATTCTTATTATTATTACAGTTATTACATATAGTAATATAAATGTCCACCATCTAGAAAAGAAAGAAAGAAAAAATGACATCAACATTTTCATTTCATAAGTTAAAAATTTAGTGTAAATTTTTAAAGTTCATTATTTTAGATCTCTCCACACAATGGATTTTCAAAGTCATTTTCTCTGTATTGCTTATTGTGTAATTGAGTGAATTTTCTCCTTTCAAGATGAATATACCTGTATTCATATGAAAAAGTATTTTTCTTTCCACCTATAATCAGTGCATTAGCCTTTTTGTTCTTTTTGAAGTAAGAAGAGGTTGTTTTTAAACATAAGGGAGAAAAAATTCTGTTTATTCTAAAAATGTACTTGGGAATGTTTTAAAAACCCTCAGTTTCGGTCTAAATTTGTTGGATGTTAATGGCAAAATTTATTGATGTCTATGAAAGCCTATGGTAAATGCTTTTGAGTCAGGCCACAAAACAAATTGACTGACTTTTTTTTACATCAAAAAGATGTGAATCTTTTTGATTTGTGCCTTAGGTCATTTATCAATCTATTTTCCAAGTGTTTTCCACCATAGTTCTCAGGCCTAGAAAAATTTATTTTAAATGAAAATTGAGATTTCTGGATATTTGTGTAAAACATGGATATGAGTCACAACAGAAAGACACAGTACTATAATTTTTTTCCCAAAACACTATAGAGTTGTCATATTTGTTTCCCTGGGTGGAGAGATGAGCCAACACTAAGCCTTCTTAAAGATCTCACCTTGATGGACTATGTTTTAAAAGAGATGTTTTGAAAAGTGTCAAACAAAAGTATCTTGGATTCTCCAGTGGACAGAAGAAAAGGTCCATCTTCATATGAAAATGAAAGTTCTTAAATACTCATCAGACTGTCTACAGAACAGCATCCATGGGAAATATTTTGATTAATATTTTGTGCCAATTTCAGGAAATTTATGTCTTCTCCAAACTTGTCAGTATACTAAAACAACATGGGCTGATACCACTTATTTTAAAGAACCGTATTTATTTTTTAAAACATCGTTTCCAATAGGGTAATACATGTATCAGAAAAATGGCAGTATAACCCACGACAGAGAGTAACACGGCTCAAAAAATACATAAAGACAGATGATATGCAAAAACAACTTTCTCATAAGTTCCTGTGTTTTGCAAAATTAAAGGGAAATTTGGAGCAGGAGCGCCATATTATAGCTACAGAAATAAGCAAAGTTCATGTTAAGCTTTTTCAGTTCTATGCGCAGTTCTGTAGCCAGAATTTGAATGCCAGACTGGTTTGAATGGGAATCCTGCCATCTTGTGGTCATGGGTTTCTCTGCAAGACTCCATTCGACAAATTAATGCCGAGTTTGAATACACACAGCTTTTGCAAAGACTCATTAGAAAGAAATTTATGCTTTAGCAACTTCAGGATTGTTTGATAACATTTAAATATTACCTATCCATAATAATGTCATTCAGCCCAGTGAAATTTTGCACAGCATGTTACCTATAAAGATAATTTTATCTTTCTTGACTATTTATTCTATACATTTAGAGGATAGATGCAATTTTTATCTATTTAATGTTCACTAACCAAAAGTCTTCCTCCATGAGACTTTTCTTGTGTTTATGTATATTTGGCTGTTACATATAATTTGCTATCATGCAAGATGCAAACTTCCAAGCCAGCTTCACTGTGAAGGTTCTTTTGAGATACAATAAGTGATGGTGATTATGAGTTCAAATTGCAGTAAGATTTTTAAATCATCATTCACTGCTGCAATTTAGAATAATATTTGTTTCTGTTCCACTCCAAGAGAACATACGTTCATAAATGAGGTCTACATGGGATGATGAACAGGATGGTGGCTCTCTTGGTATGCCCCACAGTAGTCTTGTGGCAGTTTGCTAAAAATGACGACTTTAAAAGTTTGGACGTAAAAGCCAGAACTCAATCACCATTAAAAGAAAGGCTTTTGACCTTGCTCAGCTACACAGAGTTCACACATCAAGGTCATCCAAGAGAAGACTGAATTTCTTCAGAACAGAAATTTTCCACTGCATCTATCTATTCTCCAAAAGACTCCTTTCCACCATCTGTTCCCCCAAACACACTCACCCAAACAGTAACTGCTCTCCTGACACCCCGAGAATTTCTCAATCCAGATTTCCTTTTCTGGCTCTTTGACCACCATTTTCTCAGCAGTTCACTTCCACACTTTTCACAGCCTGCATCTTTCTTCTTGCTATTTATGCCTCCTTTTTACATTTAATCTTTTTGAATTTCCACCAGATTCCAAAAATTGAGTGAATAAGTAACTGCAAGTGTGAGGCAGAATAAGGCCTGAATTAATGGGTGGCTGAGTGAAACAGGAAAGAGACAGAATGGTGAATGAAATAAAACTAGGTACATAGGCAATTGTTAGCATGAAGAGAAAAGTAAATCAAGGAAGTGGGTGGATGAGGAATGAACAATCATAGCTAAGCTGAAGAAGAGCAAAGAACAATTAAGGAAAACTGTGAAGAAAAAGAACAGAGAAACAAACCTATTCAGAAAGGTTTTGATGGAAAACTTGGAAAAAGGAAGAGAGGAAATTCAAAGTAACTGGAATAAAAAAACTGGACAAAAATCCACTGAGTCCTAATAAAAAAAACCAGCAAAGGGTTTCAACTAGGAAATACTACAGGAACACAAATCATACAAATAGAAGATTAAAACAAAAAAAAAGGAAACTAAAATATATTACATCTTCACCCCTTTCTTTAAAATAATATTGTAGGGAAAATAAAAGGAAATGGAGACTTGATTGGGGAAGGTGATGAGAGAAACCCTTAAATTCCTCATGTCATAACTCATCTTCTTATACCCCTCCACATTAGCCTTTCTATCCACCTCCAAGTAAAGCCTACATCACAGACCAAGTCCACTCTTAGCATGTTTCCTCATTATTCCTTTGAAAAGCTTGTCACTTCATGTTCAGTACTGATTTTTTAACCCTCCAAACACCAATTATTTCAGGAAACTCCTTGGTATTACATATTCCTCATATATTACAAAAAAGTAATCAGTTTTCTGTTAGGTAGATGCTGTTCTTGAGTCTTTATTTTCTTGTTTTTCTATTGCTCTTAATGCCATTGTTAAAGGGAGAATTCATCTTGTGCTTTAAATTGGCATGAAAAGAAACTGATAGAAACTATTTCATTTTTTTTTTTACACCTTTATCTGTGAAAAGAAGCAGCAAACACTAAAAGCTATAACTATTTTTTTTCCTCACTAAATAGTTATGATCTACCGGGTAGATTTGGATGCATATCAAAGGACTCATATATGCATAGAGAAAATCTGGTGACTTTCTCTTCTTTGCTACCAGAGGTTATGACAAGTTATCTACAATAATGGTATCGTGATAACAAAGTGGTGTGGTCTTCAAAACAGTCTGCACAATCATGCCCATGACCTTTGGGCAATTATTCAATATCTGTGTAGCTACTCTGCCATCATTTCTCACACTATCTGTGAATAAGTGAATTTACATCTTCTGCACATACTGCAATTACTGTATGCCTAGGAAAAGGACACGATTTCTAAGTTTCTTTAAAAGCAAAATCCCTTTTAAGAAAGGCAAAGAATTTAGCCAAATTATTATTTCAACTGTATGTTAAGACAAATACTTAATTAACAAGCTTTGATTACAGTACTCCTAGCCTTCTACAGGTCATGGTGGATTTCTAATCAATTTAACATATGGATAGACAAATTATTCAATGAAAGCTCTGGATAGGCAGTGAGTGAAGTGGCAGAAATTTCTACCTCTAAACTAAACTCAAAGAATAAACTGGGAAAAGTAAAATTTTGCCTATATATAAGCGAAGAGCAATCCATAGTGCAATGTAGTCATAAAATACTTTGTGGAAAACTTTTACTTATTTTCTCAGTTAGACTACTTAGACCTAAGTATAAATAAGAATAACTTTTAAAGGACTCACTTTGAGAAGTGTGTTCTACTGGAGGTTAATGGGATCCACCTGTAAGAGAAAGAAAAGAGCATCTTCAGTCACAGGCTTGCCAAGCTGGCAGAGAGGGCTTTAACCTGAATTTGAAGGACATGCAGTAGTAGGAAATGGGGTAACAGCTTCAAACTGACAGAGAGTAGGTTTAGATTCAATATTAGTAAGAAATCTTTTCTTGTCAGGGTGGTGAGATACTGGAATAAGTTACCCAGGGAAGCTGTGGATGCACCATCCCTGGAAGTGTACAAGGCCAGGCTGGATGGGCCTTTGAGCAAACTGGTCTAGTGGAAGGTGTCTCTACCCATGGCAGAGGGGTTGGAACAAGATGCTTTCTAAAATCCCTTCCAACCCAAAACATTCTATGATTGCACAATAAAATCAATTTTCTTAAGCTAATATTTATAAAACCGTTTCCATAAGGATTATTAGACATTCTAAGCAACCTAACCTAAGGTTTAGATCCAATACATATGCAAAGCAATTCAGACTAAATAATTTTACTGTGTCAGATTATTAAAGAATAGCATTAGCATTGGTAGCAAAAACAAGCTAAATTATGAATGTATGTTCAACTGGGGTAAAAATGTTGCTTTTAAATTGTGTCTCATGAGGTCATGTTGTTGAATAACCAGCTCTGAACATCTTCTACTTAAGGACATCATGTCAAGCTTATTATCTGTTAAATGTGCCTATTAGAGTAAATGTATTCACTTACATGCTTTAGATGTTGCAGTGGGGTGAAGATTTAGAAATAACAGTAAAGGTATATCAGCCAAATCACTTCAGAAACCTTGGAACATGTTTTGAAAGCAAATAGAGAGCTAGCAGAATCTATGAGCGAAAACATTGAATCTATAATTTGCTTCATATTAAATCTAGGCAAATACATATTGTATTAAGAATGATTAAGAGAATAGTTTAAAAAAATCAAATCACCTCTTTACTACAATAATTTTTTTAAAAGAAGACTCGTCCTTTCTCTCCATTATGAAACATTCATGAGTGTTTAATATCTGCACACTTTGAATAATTTTTATGGGTAAAAGTGCAACTGGCTATTTATGCAATAGTATCTAATGACAGGACATGTTAGGGAATCTGATCTAATTTAGACTGAGTAATCTTGTTCAATTCTGTCTGTTTAATAACAAAAATTGAAGCTAAGTCAGAGGTTATTATGTGTAGTTCACTGAAGAGAGAAGTGCCACTAAAATTAGGAAGCATTAGCTCTTTTCTTGGCTTTGCTACTGATTCAATTTAGGATTTTGAGCAAATAAATTACATGTACATATATATGTATATGTGTGTATATATAAATGAGTGCAGATTCAGACCGATATATTTGTGCATACACAAAACTAAATACAAAGTGCGCAAAATGATAATTCTTTAGAATACTGAATGATCTTTTTAAATCAGATCCCAAATTTCAATACAGATCCCAAAGCATGAAGTATTTTGATGAATACAACACACTACTTACAAATTGAATGCTGAAAGGGCCTCAAAGGAATTAATTTATCCAACTCCCAAATATTTAATTAATCCAGAATACACTTAGGCAACAAGTAGAGGCTGGCTGTGAACTGAAGACAACACAGCTAGATTTCCTCACAAGGAAATGAAAGACATGTACCTCACAAGGATGAAAGCTCCCACATTTCTTGGTTTTTCACAGCAAAGTAATAGATATGAACAACTTTAAGCTCAGGGCATTTTTGGCTACTCTTTTTTCTCAAACACAGTCTGAAAATTCAGTCTTTTATTTTCAGTTTAGAAAGTATAGTATTTATGGGTGTTGTTTTTCCAGAAGACACAAAGAAACCTTACCTTGAAATCAATGTTTCCAAACACAGTGATTTGCTGCTTATATTTTTAGTAAACAAATACTGACACTGATTTGCATCTGAACAGAAGGAAAGTGGGAAAGTTAACTAACTGTGCCTTGTAAGTAGAAAGGTTTTACTTTCTTTTCTTTTTTTCCCCCCCACTTATGTTTTTGTGGCCTTCCCAGGAGTCTATAAATAAAACAGAACAGTGGTTCTGCTTTGGCAAGTGAAAAATCAGATTTCAAGAAGGACTCAAGATCAATAGACTGCTATTTTGTAGATGAAGCCTGGAATATTAGTCCCAGAAGGCCAATATATATCTTTAGATGGAACTCCCAAGTTTTACTTTCTTCATACTTAAAATATTTATGCATACACATGATACTGCCAGTTTTAAAAGCATTAATGTCTATCTGTATGGATTAGGAACATGTCAGTTATACTCTTCAGTGAAATAATACAGATGATTTCATGTACCCAGAAAACAAAATTCCATAAAAATATAAATTGCCATGAATATACAAGGCATCAAAACAGGGAGTAGTATAACATCCATTAAACAAGTGACACAGGGAGGAGAAGAGAAATAATCATGATTCAGCCAGTTTTCATGTCCATAGATAAAACAGAATTAGAATCTGTCAATTCCAGGTGCTAGGTGAAAACTCCACCTGCCACACAGCACTTCTGCATGAGAGAAGTTTCCAGAACAAGCCTTCTTCCCAGGCCAAAAGACCTTCTCCATTACAAAGGAGACAAATTTCCAATCTGTCTAACACTGCCAGTGTACAAGGGCTTGCATGAGATTTAGTCTTTCTGCAAAGGTTTCCACAGTGAACTCCTTAGAGCATAGCACTTGAAGAAGGAAGGTAACATAATACCTTTATATTTCTGTACTAGTTGATTTTGCCTCTAAATGTCTTATCCTTGGTGTGATGCAGTTCATGGCTCCGTTGGTGAAAAGCAAGAGATAAGAGAATTTAAATCTTTGTTAGGGCTGCTTAAAGCTACCAGAAAATAAATAAAATAATAAAAAGGCATCTATGACTGCCATGAATCAACAGGTGTTTTAAAGCACCTTTAGCATCTCAAAATTTGAAGTTTCTGATGGCTATGACAGTATCTCTGTTCTAGTTACAGTATGTAAGCGAAGGGGCATAAGGCTAAATGGGTTGGAAAGATTACTAATAATCTAGAAAAACACCCTTTGATATCTAGAAAATGTGTACTCCCTTCCTATCCGGGTCTTTACTTACTTGAAACTTGTTATTACCACATGGAAGGAGACAATCTAAAGTCAATTTTGGGATCAACCAGAAAACTAAAAATAGTGGCAAATATTATTTCACTTAGATACCAACTGTGTTTCATTGGTCTCAGTAAAGACTTCATCCAGGGATTCTCCACCCAGCTCTGATATATCAGGTGTGTCTTCTGTTGCCACTGGTATATGAGGCATTATTATTTAATACACAAGAATGACTGAAATTCTGGACAGACATCTTTAGGCTTCGCTCTAATTAAAGTGTGTAGACAATAGTGTGAGCTATCTTTCATGTACACACTATTATTGACATTGTAATGTTGCAGCTCTGTGAGACTTTACAGATGGTTCCGGCACTTTTATTGACAGACTTTTTAAATAGTCCTTGCAAAAACAGGAGGTGATTGGCAAAGAACACAAATTATAAGAGGAAGTTTGGATTTTTTGTCATTATGGATGATGCGCAGAGTTATTCTATTATGAAGACACATTCCAATCTGAGAAGCCCCATCATCATCATCGTCACAAAAATATTTCCACATTATCTACACTGTTTTCAGTGCAATTCCAAAACATGGCTGTGTGGCAGCTACTATGAAGAAAATTAACTCTACCCCAGTCAAAACAAACACACCTTTTGAATAGCTAAGGAA
This sequence comes from Corvus brachyrhynchos, assembly GCF_000691975.1. NCBI lineage: Eukaryota > Metazoa > Chordata > Aves > Passeriformes > Corvidae > Corvus > Corvus brachyrhynchos. Next base: position 3,947,041 of record NW_008236769.1, read on the forward strand.
AGACATTGTGCAAATAAGTTTCTTTTTCTCATTGTCATGTCAGATGGACCTGTAATTCTTTATAGTAAATTCCTTGCTCTTATATCTCTGCATATTAAATAAACTGAGTAGAAACCTTGTCCATTTTATTCAGTTACTGAGCCAGACATTTGTCATAAGTTCTACTTGCATTATTTATTATAATTAATTATTACCCTTCATTTATTACTGAGAAATTTTATCCAAGGACATGCATCATCCTTGAGATTCATATATCTTGATATTACAAGGATCATAAACCTTAAATTAGGAAAGGATGGACTAATGCGCATAAATTTCTCTCGTGTACTTTAGGAAAATCTTTAATTGTCTCTACCAGAGTGATGGTGTATTTCTGGTATCTATCTGCCACTGATGCCTTTGCTCTTAGCATAAATTAAACTGAACTGTTTATTCCCATAGTTGTTATAATTACGAATTAGCCCATGCAAGAAGTCATTTCAGCATATTTTTTACTCAGAAATTAGAGAACTCAAGAAGGCTAGGTACAGCAACGACTCTAATCAAGTTCCTGCTCTTAAGACAGGAAATTACTTCCTTTAGTCTTCACTTAGTAGAATCATTTGAGGAATGCAAAATGAACAATTCTTCTCCACTGTTCTATTGCTATACTCTCATTGTAAAATCTTCTCATTTTTAGCAGAAAACAGAGAAATGGCAGGGAAAAAAAATGCAGAAAATACAGAAGTTTTGAGCTCTTAGTTTTTTCATTTAGCATTTTTGGTCTTAGCCATGCAGCACTGCTTACACTGGGCAATAAACACAACAGGAGACACAATGCTGCTGAAACCATTTAAAGTTCTCTAAATTTATGGTTGGGCTTCAGCTAAGCCTTCAGCTGCCTGCCAGCTTCCTGGAGGATTTGTATCTGAGAAGTGAGCTGTACCTGCAGAAAACACATAGGTTCTAGGGATGTGATAGTGAAGGATGACAGTTTAAAACACAGATTATTTCTGCCAATTCACTTTTAAACTTTCCTATCTAAGATAATATTAACTAAGCTTTTCAAGCAGAATCTTCTTTGGCTCCAATCCTACTAGGCAGAATGTTACATTCTTCTTATTTTTTCCACTGGAAAACAAATTTCTCCGTAGTCTCTGAGTTCATTTCAAAATATGTGAGGCAGACACCCTAAGGAAAGTAAAGAAACACCTTTCCCAGTACTTTACTAGATGATAAAGTAGCCAAGAGTCAAACACGTCGATTTCAAACACTGTTACATGTCAGAGGAGCTCTTATTGAAATATTAAGAAGGCATAATGATTTTCAGAAATTTATTTTTACTTAGAATAAAGTATTTTTGAAAAAAATCATTATAGCTGCCCATTGATTTCATTAAATTTACAAAGCTCAGTTTTCCTATGAAAAGTTAATTGATTCAACAATTTACAAACTGTCTCCTCAAGAACTCTCCTCCAAATTAAATAGCTAATCACACCACTTCCTTCAAATAAATCTGACTATGGAACGCTGGCAGTGCCCCTTGCATGTTAGACAACTAGTGCTTTCTCCCGACAGAACACTGCAGGGGCTTGTAAATGGGTCACCTACAGATGCCCTGCGGTACTCCCCACAGAGTTTGTTACCTAAGAATTATCTCTATTGAACAGGTCCTAATTAATCTCAACTGCCTGGGCTCAGGAAATTCATCAGGGTCTGTATCAAATCCATCTCCTAAGTGGACAGACTCAAGCCTTCACCCTATGGAGCCCCAAGTGGAATAAGATACCTGTGAGGCCCTTTGGCTAGCCCAGGTACCAGAGGCATGGTGGCAGCTTTTTGCCAGAGCTAACTTGGCAGGGGTTGCTCTTTCTTTCCTGTGTTAATCCACATACTGGTCTGTATGTTCCTGAAAAACAGGTCTTTTCAACAGTGCAGACAGGAGAAAAGAATAATTCCAGCCAAAAGGACTTTCCCCCTATATTTTGATATTTACTTTCTCTTTGAAAAACATTTATCTGGGCAAAAAGAAAGATATTTTTGCAGTAGTGATTTCAATTTGCTATTCTGTCTCTCTCACTTATATAAACACACTGCTGTAAAACACTGTCCTCTGACAGCAGAAATCAATAGACTCTTCATATCTTAAAAACCATCAGGTAACACTTCAGTGATTAGGGGATTGATTCTGTTGTGCTGTTGTCATCTGGAACAACTGAACTGAAACCAGTGAATTTATATTGCTGTAAGATCACAATCCAGCCCCCTACCGGAGATGTTTTCCTTTGCTTCAAAATCCTATAATAAGAAAAAGGAAAAAAATGTTTCAGCAACATTGCAGATGTTTTATTTATAGCTTGTGCACCAAAAGAACATATCTTTCCACAGAGCAAAGGGCTTCAGCAGAGTACTCACACCTCCTTCAGCACATGCATACATGTGTAAGTATATATTTCTACACATATGCAGATATGTCTACACACAAACACAGAACGCAAATATGCATCTCTGTGAGCACACATCCATAGCTATACAATCATGCAAATATAAATATCTGTCATAGAAGACAATGAATATATAGCAAATATATTTTTCTCTTTCCTTCCATCTTTTTAAATTTTTTCCCTCTTCTGGGGCTCCAATTAAAAGTTTAAAATTTTCTCAGTATACCGGACATTTCTCCCTCACTTTTTACAAGAAAGCAGTTTGTATTTAATAAAATCCCCTGTTTTCCTGGGCTTTCAGATACCTTTTAATAAATAATTGTCTAAAAGGGGATTTCTGGGAAATATCCAATTATTGACTATTAAATGTTAAAGCTGTAACTGCAGATTTTTAGTTTTACACACTCCAAAGAAAAATAGGGTTATGAGTCAGAAGAGAGAAGACATGCTGTCTGGTTAGCTAAGCACTGAAGAACTAGAAATTAGATTTCGTATTATCTAAGGCAGGTCAGTTCTTTAGCCTCTTGAGTGTCTTTTTAGTATCAAACCACCTCATAATTTTTATTTACAACTTTGCTTATAACTCTTATTCATCACTACTGATTACAAAAAGAAAAAAAATCCAACACATGCTGGCAAGTCCTCAAGCTTTCACCATGCTGCCTGCAATAGTCTATTCTTTGCCTTGAATAGTTGGCTGTGGAGTGGTTCAAAATAAAGATAGAAAAGTTGTTTATCATTTTACTCCAAAAGGGCTTATATCTGGTCACTCAAATCTAGAACCTCTTTCTCCCCAGTCAGTCTCAATTTCCAGTATGGATAATAAGGTAAAATGCACTCTGAAAGAGACACCCGCTTTCACCACACACACACACAGAGTTTCAGTTGATCTGCCCAAAACTCAATGAGTAGAACATGTGAAATTTAAGGATGTTTCCATGGGGCAGCCATCTGTTTTATGTTTCATTCTTTTCAGACTACAATTTTATATTTCAGCTTTATGTGCATAGGTTGAGATTTATGACATTTTATGTAACTGTGACCCATCATGATGAATATTACAGATGATGATAGGCTCGTTAAGCACATCTCATTTTAGTCAAACTGCAAGTGGCATTTTGTTTATATGGTTCATTTCACCAACAAATTAGATTCCAAATTGATTGCTTTCTGGAATGACTTTGTTCATCAATTTCTAGACTAGGCAATTACAAAGACTATACTAGTAATTAATAAGCCTCTGTATCAACAATGTTTTTAAACTGCTTGACAGTAGTAGTGAAGTTTACTGGAATGCAGATGTTAATTTTCAGGGTCTAACAGAGTTTCAGAGCTTCCAGAATTTCGTAGAATATCTCCCAGAGATATCTTTTCATAATGCAAAATAAAAAGCCTAACACCTAATACAGAGATAATACCCTCTTTACCTCTTAGCCTTGTTAGAAAGGGAAAAAAAAATTGCACCTAATTTGTGAACTATTCAAATAAGAAACTCAGTGTTACTTTTTTCAGTAATAAGTGAGAAGAATGATGGGGCCTAGAATTAAGTTTTGATCTGCCAGGGAACTGGTGAATGACATTGGTCAAAAGTCTAGGATTTGTTTGCATATCAAAAGCTAAGTCAGATAGAACAAGCTCAAGCCAAATGAACTTGAATCCCCAGGGCACAATCCCACAGTGAAGTCAGGACTCTGCCCCAATACCTAAGTGAGCAAAAACACCTCTGAATGTGCCTTGCAAAATACAACATTAGTGACTTTCCCAAAGCCAGGTACAAACCTCATGTCAGAGTGAACTCTAACCAGTGTTTCTGTTCTTAGTAAGTTAAATAAGGAAAAGAGCATCTCCTATCTCACAAGGTTGATGTGCATCAAGTAAATGGTTGTGAGGCTATCAGGCATCATAGCCGCACGCTCCATCTAATTAATTTAAAATTCATGTTAAGTCTTCTAATAATAGGTTGTATTGGTCTTGGCTGGGAAAGAGGTAATTTTCTTCACAGTAACTCACAGAAGGCTATGTTTTGGATTTGATAAGAGAGATGTTTTAGCTGTTCCTGAGCAGCACTCACACAGCATCAAGGCCTTTTCTGCTTCTCACATCACCACCCCACCAGCAATGAGACTGGGGGTACATACTTGTGAGAGAGCACAGCCAAGACAGCTCACCCTATTGATCCAAAGGACACTACATTCCATATGGTGTCACACTCAGCATATAAACCTGGAGGAAAAAGGAGAGGGGCGTCACGTTTGGAGTGGTAGCATTTGTCTTTCCAAGTCACTGTTACTCATGAGGAGCTCTGCTTTTCTGGGGACAGCTGAACACCTGCCTGCCCATGGGAAGCAGTGAATGAATTCCTTGTTTTGGTTGGTTGTGGGTGCAGCCATTGTTTTATATAGTAAACTGTCCTTATCTGAATACATGAGTTTTTTCCATTTTTAATCTTCTAATTCTCTTTTCCTTCCTACCAGGGGAGAGTGAGTGAGTGGCTGTGTGAAGCTTGAGCAGCAATCAGGGTTTATCCACAACAGAGGTCAAACCCAGCCTATGCCACAGACTTTTTTTCACTATCTTCACAAAGTTATATGTTACCTGATGTTCCTCAAGATCTCAAAAATATCTTCATGGGAGTCTCCATTTGTAAGACTATCTCCTACTCTTTCATATCTGCTGACCAATATCACCTTCTCAATTGTGGGACCAGGTAGACTGTGTTGCAGCATGTTTCTAGGGCAGGTATTCCACTGCATGGGACATGTCACCTCCGAATGAATTATACCAGGTTTCTGTCCAAATGCCCAGATGATTTCTAAATTAAAATTTTGAAGGGCTATTAACCCAGAACATAAATCAGAGACTTTGGGATTCAAGATAAAAATTAGGAAGGGAAATGTAACCTTAACTTTTTCACTATTTAACAGAAGAGCACATATTAACCATCAGCATTTGCTAAAAATTAATGTAAACAGTTCATGTCCTTGCAAGCTCTGAATATCAGGCTGTGGCAGAAATTATTAAGCTGGCTCACAGTACTCATACCTGAATAACTGAAATGCCAGAGTATGGAGAAGAGCCAGCACCTCATGAAAATAGAAATGAAATTTTTAGACACTAAGGATCGCAAAGGCCTTAGGAGAGCAATGAGGTAAGAGAGTAAACCTGCAATAACTCTAGCCTAATACACACTTTAAAAAGCAATAAAAATAAAGAAATCAGAAGAAAATGGAATCCTCAGATGTCCAAAAACTGCAAAAAGTAAAGACATCTGAAATGCACACACTTTTATTTCTGACGCTGTTGAAGGGGTTGAAGTCTGGACATTGAAGACTACATTCTCAGCAACACTGTCAAATCCTGCTTTAAATGGATGATTTAATATAAACAAATGCTATTAAGCTTAGTTTATTATGCCCCACTTTCTCTCTGGACTAAAATTTTCCGTTGTATTTAACAACAATGGAATGGCACATACACTGGAATTATCTTCTGATTTTTCAAACTCCTTCTTGCTAAACTTTGGAGTTTAGCCCACTTTAAATCCAGGCAACTAATATCCAGGCAGTTCAAGCCTCTCTTACAGCTGCTGTTTCAGGAAAAGGAATGTCATTTTTCTGACAATTGTTCTGACTTCTATAATTCTCAGCTTTATTGAGAAAGTCAGTCAATCACAGGATGAGTTAATGTAAGTACCTGAGATATCTGTCTAGCATTCAACTTTTGCATTTTTCCAGGAAACTTGTTTTAAATCCTCCCTAAATAACTAATCAAAAGCTAATCAATGGCTTTCTCATTGATAATCTCCTCCAAATTTTTTTCAGGTTTGACCTTTGAGTAGATTTGCGCCTTATACTAGATATTATCTCTAGACTAATAAACTATAATAATCTACATCATCTTTGTCAGCCATAGATATGATCCCCAATGTTTTATGTATGAAACATATTAACCAACAAGAGAAACCAAGATTAGTTGCTATCATCATGGAAGAACTGTTACCGTTTCTTCAACCTTAACTTAAAAGGACAATTTCTGCTTATAACAAAATCCTTTTTCTTCATTAGTAATGGCATTTCAGGTTTATACAAACTAAACCCACAACTATTACAGCAACTATTACCAAAAGATATATTCTACTTGGCTCTAATCACTTGGGTCATGTGGAAGACATAAACCAGATTATGAAATAAAATGAGTTCAGTTTTCACTTAGATGAGAATGTATTTCCTACATCAGAAAAGTTTATTTTACATGCTGTATTAGCTGTTTAAATAGACTCCATGCATATACTGTAATGAATCCATATATAATACACTGAGGAATTAAAGGCTCAGAGTACTGGAATTAAAGGTTCCATTATTTTTCAGGTAATTTATTTTGCATCACTGTATTATAAGATTGAGGACAGATGCTTTGGCCCTTTGCCTCAACTTTGCAGACAGTTCACCTTATTTATGTGAATACTTCCTATAAATCCAACAAGTCCCAAGGGTATAGTTAAACATGCACATAATATTGCCGGATCAGGGCCCTTGTCTTGATTTGCTATGGGGCTTTTTTTTCCTGTTTCTGTCCGACTTCTTGTTTTTTAATCATCTTTCCAGATGATTTCTCCTGCCTTCCAGGTCCATCTCTGTGTGGGGCCACATATACACCTAGCAGGTTACTCCTACCCATTTGTGTCTGATTCCATAATCTTGATGCTTCAAAGCATACAAAAGAGTTCTCTACCTGGAACTCACCTTGCCTGAAACCCGCGTTTTGTTTGATTTCTCCTAGTTCTATATGAAATATAGAGAAATATTTTAATTTGACAATATTTTATTTTAAAAGAGAGATTTCTATGACTACATTAACAAGGATTTCAGCAGCTGTTAAACACAGTGGTATCCTTGTTTACTTCAAAGTTTTCAAAGTTCTTTTAATTACCCTTCAAAGTTATTACATAATCTTGTTCAGGCATCTGGGGAGTCTGGGTAGTAGGAAATAAAATAAAAGTTAAAGAGTTGCATGCTATTTCCAATCCAATTTCCTCATACTTATTGTCCACCCCTCCATTTCCATGCTTGATAGGTTTTCTAGCCACTTTTGAGGACAATATTACCACAAATTAGAGGCGGATGCATTGTGCATATTCTGTCTGCACACTATAAACATTTTTTTGCATCATTTAATTGTTACAAAGACTCAACAAGGTCAGTGTATTTTTATTAACGCTAAGAAACTGAGGTTTTTTCTTACCCTGGTAGATGGTTCCATAGTGTTTGCAGACTAGTCCATTGACAGTAGGAAATTGTCACAGATTTCATTTTTATTGCACTGCATTAACATCAATGTCACATACTTTTCACTTAGTAAATGAATATGAGAGAACTAAATTTGTTTTAGCCTTGGCAATGTTTGTAGCATTTCTGGCTAAGTAAATTAGCCACTGTCTGCCATCTTTCGATACAATATTAAACTGAGGCCAGGAATATTTAGAGGCATTTAGTTTTCCAAATAGCTCTGCTCACAAACATATTGTAATAGTCCCTGTGTCCTGGCCAAATTCAAATAAAATTATTTCCTCTTTTTAACTACTTCCAACTATCTATGTTGTTGCCCATGGCTATATTTTGCCCAATATAAAAACATTTCATCTATAAATTGCACCACTGCTGTTACATCAATTCACAAATACTACACTTAATATTTACTCAGGTAAAATTAATAAGCTTCTTGCAGGGAAATTACTAGTTAGCAGTATGTACTATCCAAACTTATTTCCCCCTAAAAAAGTGTGTAGATATGGAAAGTAAATAACGTTGGTCAATAGGGCTTAGGAAGATGAACATTTTGAATATACTTGTGCTTTTGGAGCACAAGATGTAAAAGAAGTTTAATCCATAGCATAGCCATATGACATTCCTGGGTTAAAGCAAGCCATGTTGAAAGACAAACGGAAGCTGATAAGTGGGGATTTTTTTCTTGCTTTTCCAACAGGGAAGAATCAAGAAAGAAGCAGCTTAGACTGTAGGCTTGTCCTGAAAGTTATTGGCAACTAACCTCAGATTTGTTTGTGTACCTTCATTCCAAACCAGCTTTTTTTTTTTTTATGTAACCTTTTAATTGACTACTGATGAGTAAAAAGGTAGATGTTTTAGACCACTATCATCACCAAGAACTGTAAAACAAATACTCTGGTTGTCAGCTTAGAATCCAGCTTTCATGCCACTTAAGGTGTTGGATGCTCAGGCTTACAGCATTAATATTGCCTCAGGAAAATAAAAATTTCCAAGATTACCAAAAGAAAACAAACAATAAACTAACCCAAATATGAAGTAATGGTCTGATTTTCAGGAAAGCTGAAGGGCATGTACTTGTTCTGGACTGGATACTACTTCTGAAAATATTCTGTAACTTTCACAGAAAGTAAATCAGCACTTAAGAGACTATATGGAATCAGATCATGTTTAGAATTCTAGATCTTTTGATTTATGTCTCTCTTCCAATCTTCAGGCAAAACAATTGTTTCATCTGTCTATATCTTAAATTTGTATTCCCTCTGGTAAAATATTTTATCTTAATATTTTATTTCAGGAAATCTTTTTTTTATTTATCATGATTAGGAAACTGTATATTCTATTAAACACATTAAATGTATCTTCAAGACAGATTGGTATCAAATCCCTTAAACTCATAGTGACATATCAAGATCTTCCCCAGACAGATATAGCTAGAGAACTTAAAGCTGAATTTACAGATTGTTTAAGGATGTAAGTCTGCCTTCACAAGATAAGAGATATGGAATATAACAAGTAGACATCAACTCTGTCCAGAAACTAGGTTTGATAGCTACATAGTACATATGAGCTGGACCACTTCAATAATGAAAACAAAAGCATCAGCATTTCAGCTGAAACAAAGCTGTTAGATTCCAGAAGTAAACATCCCAGTGGTTTTTTCCATCATGCAACTCTAATATTTCATGAAGGAACAAATTAGTGTTCTTAAGTAATTTCTCCCCAGTGAATACTAAATACAAGGCTCAGGATTTATTGATTGCTAACATTCCACAGGGCAAGTATGCTGTTCAGTGTGCTCAGAAGTCTTACTTTTGATTGATCCAGTCTGGGGGATGTATTGAAGCACACTGTAGATTTCTCTTTGGCTATACACCCAACTTTCCTCTTTGTATTTGGAACATAGCCTAAGTGCAGAAAGCACTTGCTTGACAGTCTACACAAAGCCAATATCAGCACTTTCTGAAAATAAACATAATTCTTTTATTTCCACTCAAATTTGCAAACCTTTGCAAAGAATACCCAAGCATATGTACCAGCAGGAGATCACAGCAACCAGCTTTGATCTGTACCAGCAGAACAAGGTACGTTGGAAGTGTATATTAAAGTTAAGTGTTTCTTCTTTTGAAATTCCAGTGGTATTTATCCTTTGGAATGGGTTACACAGCAAAGTGATCATTTTTTTATCGCCTGACAGCTTTTCCTCAATAATAAACATCTTTCCCAAAGATAAGCTGATATAGCTTGCATTTGATTACTGGGAGAGTTGCTATCATCTGAGTAACACTAAATTAAGTCCCTTTGGCTCCAGGTTTACAATGGTATGAGGGGCCATTCCCTCAGATCCTATCACTGGCTACCACAGAGAAGAGATCAGTGCCTGCCCCTCCTTTTTCCCTCACAAGGAAGTTGTATCTGTAATGAGGTCTCCCCTCAGTCTCCTCTTCTCTAGGCTGAACAGACCAAGTGACCTCAGCTGCTCCTCATATGGCTTCCCGCAAAGGCCCTCCACCATCCTTATTGCCCTCCTTGGGACAATCTCTAATAGGTTTATATCCTTCTTATGTCACTGTGCCCCAAACTGCACACAGGACTCAAGATAGGCCACACTAGTGTAGAGTGGAGTAGTCACATGAATATAAAGGAGAAATTCTTGAACAAGAAGGGAAAACAGTTTTAGAAAAAACTGTTAGCATTCAAGGAAGAGGAATGTGTCCCATCTAGAATGAGATACAAAGGGAAGGAAACCAAAAGAACCACACCAGTGACTGGACAGCATGAAGTGGACTGAATAGCAAATTGTGAGCCCTTGCATCTCCCCATAAGATCAGAATCGGTGATGTACAGTATAAAAACAGTCAACTGCGTTAGAAAATACTTGATTTCAGATCATTGATTTTTATACTAATAGAGCCTGCTGAATTTTAAATGTGTTTCTGATCTTTTCAACCTTTAGTTGTTGGGTTTTTTTCCATTTTCCAAAAGGGGATTGGGTCTTTAATTCAACTGCTTTCCCAATATTTATTGTCAGACACCCCAAAGCTATAAAAAGTGCTTTTCTAATCAATGAAAATTTTGCCTCTTTGGTGAAACATAGTAATGTTGGCAAATTAGCTTCAAGAATAAAAAAATACATGGAGAAACAGCAGAAAGTAAAATTGTCATATTATAAATTTACCACTGTGCTGGACCGTTCTCTGCCTGAGAGTGAAAGGCAATGAGCACTGCAGAGGACAATCAATGGGCTCAGTTCTCACACAAGACATTTTTCACTAAATCACACTTTATTGTATAGACCCTGAGTTTCATGAAGAGGCCTTTTATCCAAACGTTCCCTTGGTCCAATCTATTGTAATGTATTTAATCTAACTTATTTGCGGTACATGAGAAATGCAGAATATTAATCACGTTTCCTTTTAGTTTTCTTTGCAATTATATGAAGCTTGCTTTTACTCTCTCACACACCACTGTAAATCAGAAGTAAATTTACAGAATTAGGTGGAATTCACTGGAACAAGCTTGCATAAGAAAGTGAAGAATCAGATTCTTTATACTTTAATTCATTGTTCCTGCTTTCTTTCCTTTCCTGCTTCCCATCATTATTTTAGCCCAGAGGTAACTAAGGTCAGTATATTTTGTTTGCAGCCTTGATCATGGTTACATCTTGTCTATATTTATAGTGAATGAGACAGATCAAAGAACTCTAAATCAGCTGCAGAAATAGCTAAAGCTTGCTTAAACAACAGCTGAAAAACACTTTGCATGCACTGTTTGACCTAATCTCAACTCTGCCCCCATGATGGATGAAGAAATGCAGCTTTCTGGCTGAACAACAAAAGTAATGGGAAACATTTACCAGCACAAATATAATGGTAGATGGCATACCATGTTAATTTTTGAAACATCAGGCTTTCAAAAAAATTCTCTTTCTACCAGAAAACAAACACGAAAATTCTCAACTTGAAAAGAACCTTTTTTTTTTCCCAAGAAAATGCAGATGACAACTGAAAATTGCTGTTTCATTTATCTAGAACCACTAACACAACTCCAGAAATTCTGAAGTACTTGTAGATTATAATGCCTTAAGCTCACTTTTGGTCTCAAGAACTGCTCTTATCCACACACATAAGAAAACAAAACAACCATTTAGAGGAAATGTTTCCCTGACATTTTGGACACAGTAAAACCAGTACATGGGGAAAATGGTGGGGTCAGATCACAGCATGTTCATACATTGCATGTCAATAAGGTAATTAGCTAGTGCAGGCTGACCTATTGTTTTGTTTTTTCCTTGTTTGTTTCAATCCTGAATTACTATTTAAAGCAGTTACTAATAGAATGGGGGAAATCTATTGACTAGCCTCCATTTCTGATGCATGTGTGAGTAACTCCACAACTAAATATTTGATTCATGTCACAGTCAACTACTTCAGAAACTGCCCCATCATGCACTGTCATAAGTCAAAACATGGAGCCTTTGGAGGGCCTTGAGTCTACTTCAAATTCTCAACCAAATTTCCTGGGGAGTATTCTATTCTTAGCCGTAGTAGATTGAACTTGAGTTGATGGACAGTCTTTTAGACTAATGACGCTTCTCCCAATTTACATATTTAAACCATGCAGAAAGGTGGGAATTTTTTTTGTTCCAGCTCACCTGCAGGAAGGTGGGGGGGGTCCTCTGAGCCTCCGGGCCCCGCCAGGCCGGGCCGGGGCCCTTGGCCCTTCCCAACGCCACGGCATGGACCCTGGGTTGCTGGGGGGGGACTGAAACCCATCCAGCACAGCTTTTTGGGACCGGTGGGTCCCCCTCCTCCACGCAGAGCCAGCGGAGCCAACAAGAGTCGGTGTAGCCTCCTGTCTGCAGCCAGCACACTTCACACTGAACTGAAGGAGACATGCAGTCTCCTTCTATGCAGTCAGCAGCACAAAGGGAGCAAGGCTTTCTCCACCATGAAGCCTGAACAAGAACACTCTTCAACATGGCAGCTTCAGGGTCAGAGAGAAAGAGAAGTGAGTCATGTGAGACGGAGCTGAGCATGGAGACAGGAGAGAAAAGGGCAGTGCCGCGTTTCTCACGCGTAGCTTAAAAACACTTCTTGCAGGCCATGGTAAGAAACTGTAATATCACAAACTGTTTGTCTCTTTAATCCATTTGAAGTACATGGGGGGATGGAGAATTCATGTGTGGCCCGTGAAGATTGTGAAGAGTGCCTATGCCAGGCTATATAGAAGCAGGGCTTTTAGAGACTTGTGGCAAAGAAAGCCTTTGTGTTCAGGCCAAAATAACTTATCCTTAAAAAGATTAATAATCCCATGTGATGGCTCATGTTTTGCAGCGTGAAGGAACTGTGAGATTTTTCATGAGAGAGATGTTTTACACCACAGCAGATCGATTGTTTCCGGGAGGGTCTGCTGTTGGTAGCAGTTGGGGGACCATGTGAAGCAGAAGAAAACCCTTTTTTCCTTAAGCATAAGAGAGAGACTTTTCAAGAACTGCAACACTGACAAAAATCCCATGTTCTGTTATCCTTTGTGTGAGCTGGGTAAAAGGAGGAAAGTGCTAGAAGGGCGGGGGTTTGCTTTAATTTCTTGTTATTTTCATTTTACTTTTAATTCTATTAGTAATAAAACTCTTTCTTTATATCGCAACCATTTAAGTTTGAACCTGTTTTCCTTTCTCCTAATTCTTATCTCACAAAAGGGAAATAAGTAAGTAACGGATATTTTGAACCAAACCACTACATTGGCTTTCAGGAATATTTCTGCAGATTATGTCTCACAGGATATGCTTAGTATCAAATATAGATGTTCTTCTCAAACCTTACTAATCCTCCTGCAGCGTATAACAACACAAGGATGAGATGACAGCCTTAATCATGGATTTCCCTTATTTTTTTAGATTGATGTTATTTCAATATTTTGAAGAAATATCTGCTTCAGAGTAGAACATCTATAGTCTGTAAATCAAAACTAGATTTATAACAAGGGTCTGGGAAGTGCAAGAGCCAAATAGATATTCTTTCCCAAGGAGATGTTCCAGGCAGTCAGATCCAAGTACATTTGTTGTTTAAAGTAGTGAGCTGACACTGCTAAATCTACATAATCCAGCAGACAAATCAAAGACATTCTCCAGTGGTGAAAGCATTTGGCACTTTTCATGTGTAGGTGCAATTCAGTGATTAAAGCAGGATTAATTTTTCTATATGTTTCATTACCCGTCTTCACAGAAGACACACAGAAAAGTAATCTGAAAGCATCTCTAGTGATCTCGGATTCACCATGTGCAGGAAATTCATTATTCGTACTTTTATTGCCAGCAAAATCACACCGTTGGACATATACCATACGTCTTTGCCTTGGGATCTGGGAAACAAGTTTAGGGAGTTTTCAAATGCAGTACAAAGGACTTAAAGTCTATTTGCTTAGCATCTGAATATAATCATGTAGTTAGACTTCTCATTCAATTTGCCAGTTTACTTATAACATTATAAAGAGAAACAGTTTTTGTTTCTTATCTAGTTTATTTGTCTTCTGTGGACTATTTTATATTCGGAGAGCAGTCATCTAATGATAGAATTGACTTTCTTTTGTAGGAGTTTTTAGAATACACATGAATATGACACAAGACAAAAAAAAATAGAAAAAGAAAATGGCTCTAAATGAAAACAAACCAGTCTTACTAATTTATAAGACACAGTCAGTAAAAAACACAGAAATCTTAAATCTCACTTTCAGGCCTTGCATCTTATTTCATTGTGGTAAAGAACCCAAATTTGTTTGATTATAGTTAGCTTGGGTTTGGAAAGGAAATGTCAGGCAAGTACTAGAAACAAAAAAATTTTCTGGGTTTGGGTTGGCCGTTTTTGGTGGGATTTTTTGGTTGGTTTGTTGGCTAGATGGTTTTGGTGGGTGTTTTTTTCCAAAGTAAAGCACTGTCTTCACAGACTCACCGAAACAGAGAATCATGAAACCTTTCTTTTCTGCCCACAATGTCTTAATTCCTGACCAGATTTTGATACTCAATTTCAACTCTATTTGCATTTGTACCTTTGCAAGAATATGTTTATTTTCTGTGGACAAACAGCAAACTTATACAGTATGATAGGCCTACATATTCATCCATCAGCAAAAATACATAACTCACACTCCTATTGTCAAAATTGTAGAGAAACAAGGCTGCATTTTTATAAGAGTCAAGTCCTTAACATCTATTGCCTCCTTAAAAAGATAAGATTCTGCTTCTTGTTATCATTTCACCATCTAGAATGGGAAGAAGAGGCAGGAGACATGGATTCTTTTCTCTTTTTCATCTTCAAACATTGCTACACCACTTTGGGTGTGAAGCCACAGTAGAACCGGCCTGCTTTGTGAGGGAAAGTCTTTAGGTAAAAATGACTTTATCATGGGAGACTCTGCATGTTTATCATATTCATATGTGAGGACATTCAAATCTGCCAAACACCAAAAAACATTTCAATAATTAGTTAAAATCAATAGATTTGAAATTTTCCAATCTAGATCCTGGAAGAGCTTATTGACCGACTGCAGAAAATTTGCCATTGGTCAGGACTTTCAACAAAAGTAGGATTCCATTCTGAAAAGTACCAAGAAACAAAGGAAATATTCTCATTCACTTCACATTGTGAATGCAAACAATGAATGTAACTTTATGGCCTGCTATGTAACGGGACAGACTGAACAAGTAAAATGGAACTAAAGCATTCAGAAATTATACATATTTGCACCGCCTCCCTTCTTCTGTCCAGTGCTCCTTCATACACCCATTCATGAGCTGGCCTGGTATATAGAGAAATTCAGGCACATTAAGAGTGCACATTAAAACACCTAATTTTCACTATACAGGTCATCACTGGTCAGTCTATTCTCAATTTTAAGCACCTGTGTATCATTTAAAACAGAAATATTTCGGACACAAAATAGAAGGTATCTCTATCTGTGCCATAAATTTTCCCCAAAAGGAACTGCAATATTCTCCTACCAAAACATACTTAGGTTCAGCTTTCCCCAGAATACCAATGTCCATATTGTTTTTGTTTCTTTAAGGACCTATCCTGGGCTGCATCCAAACAGAGTGGCCAGCAGGTTAAGGGAGATGATTCTGTCCCTCTGCTCTGCTCATGTGAAACCCCACCTGCAATGCTGCATCCAGCTCTGGGGTCCCAGCACAGGAAGGACATGAACCTGTTGGAATAACTTCAGAAGATGGCCATGAAAATGATCAGAGGGATGGAGCATCTCTCCTATGAGGAAAGGCTGGGAGACTTGGGATTTTTCAGCCTGGAGAAGTGAAGGTCTTGGGGTGTGGCCTGCCAGAACCTGAAGGCAGCCTTTAAGAAAGATGGAAGAGACATTTTATGAGAGCATGTAATCACAGGACAAGGGGAAATGGGTTTAAACTGAAAGAGAGTAGGTTTAGATTAGATATCAGGAGGAGATTTTTTTACTGTGAGGGTGGAGAGGCCCTGGAAAAGGTCACCCGGACAAGCTGTGGATGCCCCATCCCTGGAAGTGTTCAAGACCAAGTTGGATGGGGCTCTGGGCAACCTGGTCTAGTGCAAGCTGTCCTTGCCCACCGCATGGAGGTTGGAACTAGATGATCTTTAATGTCCCTTCCAATACAAGCCTTTATATGGTTCTGATTCTGTAATTCTATGACAGACTTGTTTTCCTTTCTTTAAGGAACTATAGATGTTTAGCGAATGAATTCAATAACTGTAAGGAATCACTAAGGAAAAAAATTTCCTCAGTTTTCTCTTGCTGGCATTTTGCAGTGTGGTTGAATGCCACATTGCATAAGTATCATATTACCCTCAGAAGTGCCAGAAGCTACAGAGATATCTTCCATTTTGTGCGCCTGAAGACTGCAACTATTTCCCGCTGGTGTAGATGTATAATTTCTCACTCTTTCATCTGTTAAAAGAAATTCATTTATGTGTGAGCTCCCTACCTCTTCTACCTCCTACAGTATATAGAATTTAGTTTTACTATGTCACCGTTATGACTCTAGGTTTGAATTTTCCAGGTTTCTGATGAAGTATTTTTCATGGCAGATTTTTTATGGCTGGGCAAGGCTCCTGCCAGCAGTCCATCAGAGCGTAATGATAAAGATATAAACCTATCTGATTTGAAACATTTTTAACTTACCTTTGCACTCATGGGAAAGTGGAAATAATATTTAATGCAGGGGGCCTACAGGTTTCATCAGTAGTTTGTTTATAGTTTGCTTTTCAGACATATAGTAAGTACTGCAGTGTCGAGGTGCTGACATAAATTACTAAATAAATAACTTCTAGCACTTTAGTCTCCATGTTTGTTTAAAAGGAAATGGTACACCTTTCCCAAAAGACATACCAGCTGCTTGGTGTCTGACAGCAAGTAAAACAGATTGTATGAAAATCCAGAAATGTGCTGCTCTAGCTTTAATCCTCTTTTGTTTGTGATATGCAGCTGCAGTTTTAGGCAATATGATGCAGAAAATGGGCCACGCCAGATTTGGTAACAACAATAAAATGTCTGAAAAATATTTATGGTAAATTATTCAAATGTTCTTCTACCATCAAATATTCAGAACATTAACATATTTCAAATGCTAAATAGCTGCAAGTGCTTGGGATATAAAATCATTCATTAAAGGAAGTGACTGAGGTAACCTGAGGGTTATTAATTATCGGATGGATACAGTGATATGCATCTTCACATGATTATTCTTCAATTATTGGCCATAACCGTGAGTAGGGTTGAACACTTTCAACTCAGTTTACTGAAAGCTGAAGCACAGCAAGTTAAGATGACTCCAGGATTTTTTTTGCAGAAGGAGAGTGTTCTGGTTAGACCACATATTTTCTCTGGACTTGTCTGCACAAGAACCTATTCAATGTTGCTTGCAAGAATGTCAGAAATACTGAAATAAACTCAATTGCAACATTTTTCACAAATTTCATTTGAAATACGATGTATTCTCACGATAAGTAATCTTTACATATGGATCTAGTGTGGTGATGCGATACCTTTATTGTATTTTTATATAAGTTTTCTGTACCCCAGTGGTTCATCCCTAACCTTCCCCACTCCTATTCCCAGCTGGTTTGCCCCACACCCAAGCCGCACCCCCGGTGCTCCCTACATGGTTGTTCTCCTCCCCTTGTTCTAGCTCTTGCCCTATCAATCACCCAAACCCCTCCTGTTGTTCCCGAAGGTCCAGTGTCCATGATCTGAAACCTCCCAATTTACCCTTACATGGTCCCCGTCAATCCCCCGAGACCCTACCCCTCTAGATACCGCCCCCTTTGGAAATCCCCTAAACCTCGAGGCCCCATTGGGGCATGTGATCCCTTTCGCTCCTCCCCTTGAGGCTATTGGCCCAAGGAAATGTCTATCCTCGTCCATGTCCCTCTCTTAGAGATTTCTATTGGTCCCCAGTTAAGCCATCCCCATTGTAACACCTCCCTTTATAAGAGGTTCCCTGGAGCTGCTGGAGGCTTGTCTTCTGGGAGTTGTCTCCAATAATCTTGGATTATCTTGTGTGGCAAGCATCCTTGCTACTTTTTATCCTCTCCCTCGTCGGGACTGCTGACAGCCAGTGTGCCTGGAGCTTCAGCTCCCGTGGGCAGAGCTGAGCTCCTGAGGAGCAGCTTTAAAACCAAGAGCCTCCAGCTGCTCCCCACTCCTGTCGCACACCGCAGGAGCTAGCCTGGGCAGTGGTCAGTGGTGGTCATTGTGACAATCTAGAAAGACAACTTAAAACAATTGCTACATTTAAAGGACTTTTCTCAGGTTTCCACCTTGTAAAAGATGCACGGTCAAGACCTGAGCAGCAGGTCAGACAAGGTCCACCCTAACATACTCTACCACAGAGAAGGTTAATTCCAGCCTTTCTGTTCCAGGGTTTACATCCTTCCTGTAGACTGGACTAAGCATCTGGGAAACAGTTTCAGATGAAGCCTCCCAAGGTTTCTCAGTCCATCTGATGGCCAGCATAGGATGTTCAACTCCTTCTACACTGTCATTCATTCCACCAGCTTACAGTACAAAGCAAGCAGCAGCCATCCACCTGCACAGGCAGGGGAAGAACTGATCCAAATGGACAGCTGACATGATCTCTCAGCATTTTGATCTGTTCATGGTCCTTCCTGAGGTTTAACCACAAGCAAAAGGAATGGGCTTTCCATTTCTCTAAAAAAATATTCTGGCATGGTGGTTAAATTCTGAGGTGATTGTTAGTTGATGGAGGTCAACAGGTTAAAATGTCGCTAGGGCTTTCTCCTTTAACTTTTCCGTCTCTTTCTATCTTGTACTGTACTCGCTTTCTATAGTTACAGAAGGACTGTCAGACTTTCACTAATTTGAGGGATGGACTGTATGTTTCTTTTCATTCCCTTACTCCATTTACTTACTCAGTTTTCTCAGAGTTACTACTCAGTTTGGCTGTGAGTTTCTGCTGTTATTTCCTCCTACAGGAACTTGTCGGACTGCAGACTGAAGTGAAATGTGAGAACCCCTCCACCTCAAAAAGAAACCAGAGGCATTATTTTTCAAATTTCAAGACTTTTCAATCAGTTTAATAATTTCAGATTCAATTACATCGACCCACTCTTTGCACATGGTAGTAGTCATATAGTGAAGAAGGACCCCAAAAGGCTCTGAAATGCTCCTGAAAGACCCCCAAAGGCCACATAGCCCACCTTCACAAGTGGCTGGTATCAATTCTGCTGATACACATGCATGAGCCAGCAGAAGCATTGAGATCATCTTTGACTGTAAGAAACACTTGACATCTTTAGTATAAATTTGGATGGCTGGCTTACACTGAGTGTCCAACTGCTCTGTGCTGTACTGTCATTTTTACCCCAGTAAACAATGTAAAGCTAGTTCAGGAAACATGAGTTGCAGCCACTGTAATATAGGTACAACTATACAAGGTAGCATTCTTCATAAAATTCATATTGTTGTAAAACAAAAAAATAAATCCACGGTCCTCACTCTATTAGGTAAAATGAGATACTATTGGAACACCAGCTTATCTTTAATGGAGTAACAGTGTGTAGACAATGTAGTACTATTAACATAGTAAGTAAGTAAGTACTTACATAGTATGTAAGCATAATCAACAGCAATTCTCATAACTCACTAGCAGCATGACTATATTTTGTTGTGACAATGCAAACACAGAATGGATAAAAAGTTAAGGGGTTTTAAAGGCACAATGTAAGAAAAAACAATTAAAATACAATAATAATCATAAATCCTGCAAGTGTGTTCAATAGAAAACAAACACAGTATAGCAGAATTTTCCTTCACAAGAATTCTATGAAGAATCTAAGTGTTCACTTCAGTATTCATAAAATTATACATAAATATTTATGTGTCAGTTAAGGAAAATCTTGTATTGAGCTGAAATTTAGCAATTGTTAGGATTAAGAATATGCTTTGTTTGGGTTTGTTTGTTTGCTTTTCAGACAAAGAGAATCCAGAGAGGGATGGAAGTGGCATTTCCTGAGCTGTATGCCACAGAAAAGAATCCAGCAGACAAATGTAGAGACCAAATATCAAAGTTTTCCCGTGGATGAAAGAATGGGAAAAAGAGCAGAACCATATTAGCATCTTTTGTGACAGTCAGGGGAAGGGGCAGGGCAGTAGGAGAAATACTCTTTATGTTGGTTTCATTCAGAGCTGATTCAGACACAAGAGTGGTGAGATTTGATCTTGTGGAGCTGTGACACTCAGTATGAGTATGATGATGTGTTTCATAATATTAGCAGTATAATGAACGAAATATAGTAAAGTTTAAATGACAAATCAAAACCCATATGCCCAAAAGCACACAATATAGTGGAATAGTAAAGAAAATAGTCCTTAATGGGATAGGAAAATATAATACTATGAAAAAGGGCTGTGGAGAGAAGAGCTATACCTGACACATAACCAGGAGCATATAAATAATTCCTTGCTATAATACTTTTGTACAGTCCTACTTCTTATGGATTTATTGGGACATTTCTGGATCGCTTTTTTTAAATAACTCTTTTATATGTGTCAAAATTTCAACTCACAGTCTCTATTTGGGAAGAAAACAAATTTTTAGAATACTTTAGAACCCTATAAGCATTCACAAATTTAAGGCAAGTCACATGATGGTAAACTGTAACAGAATCTAACTGCACCATTCTGGACTGTGAAAGTGTTTGCACAACCCATTCTCACAGTCTAGGTAAAGGTCTCCTGATGGCAAGTGTGTATGAAGATACATTGTAATTGAATGAATGCCTTGTACTGATGCTGAATGACAAAAATGGCAATGGAGCAATGGATTGTGGGAGGGTTTGTCTTGCACTTTTATTAAGAGTTTGAGTAAAAACTCTTGGGTATATCTGGAAATATTGAAATAACTCAGTTTTATTTCACGAGAAAAATCTCCAGAGAAAGTGTCACTTATAGCAGTCAGAAAATATAGCAGGAGCAGGATACTTACATTTTGTTCTCATGTTGAGGACACCTGATGCAAGCCAACCTATACTGACTTTTTTAAAAGTTGCCAACACATGATATAACTCCAGTGCAAAGTCCAGTGCAAATTTCTTATATCTTGCTGCTAGGTCATTTGTTATGGAAACACATGGGCTTCTCCTTTGTATGCAGCTGTTGTGGGGCACTCTGCTCCTAAGTTTTGCCTTGAGTCTTGGTATGGGTAAGAAATAAGGTATTCAAAGAATAACTAATATTTATTAAGTACTCCAAAATGTTTTGTATGAAAGTTGTGAAGACCTCTGAAATACAGAAAACAAGGTTGTCATGGAGAAATTGTTGGCAGCAATGATGACATCATTACATTTTCTGAGTTGGAGTACTTAATGAAAATCTTCCAGTGAAATTCAGGTAACACGTCATGATATCTTCCACACTACCCTCATAGTTCAGTTGAGAAAAATCCTGATTATCTGACCAGAAACACAGGCCATCTACAAATGAGCTAAGAACGTTGGAAACTGAATCCAATACAGATGTGGGATCTGAATTGCAGCAGCATAGCTGAGCATACAGTGAAGCTGCACTCTATGCTTTAAGTAGTCATGCAAGGAGCAAGGAGTTGGATTCTTATGGGTCCCTTCCAACTTGAGGTATTCTACGAGCCTGGAATCATCAAAAGCTTCACAAGTTCCCAAACATTAATCAAAGAAGATTGTTTTGAAGCTCGATGGATATTTTCATTTATCTTAGTTTTACTTAACATAATAGATTAGGTCCTCCCAAAACGAAATACCTAATTTCCTCTCAGCAAAGGTGGAGTTGAAAAGGAGTCCCTGGGCCCACAGGCAGTGGGTGTGGATAGAGGTCTCATGTACAGGTGATAGGGCCATAAGGACCATTAGTGCCCTCAGGGTATTCACAACAACTATATCTCATTCAGACTCACAATATCAATTTCACTATGGAAATTAATTTAAAAAAAAAAAAAAAGAAAGAAAGAAGAGAAGGAGCAATCCCCTCAATGTTAACAGTCCTGCACAGAGTCACATGAGGTTTTGTGAAACCCAGACAGATTCAGATTCAGATGACCACAACAAAGCAGTTGCTCCGTTGTTTTATATGTCCAAACTGTTTGTACAAATCTTTAATGAACTTTGCTTCTTCTGTTACAGAGCATCCGCTAACATTTTACAGGCATTGTTTATAGATTTATTTAAAGGTCAAGTGTGATTCTGCTGAAATGCATTGTGTCCTCATGTGAAGTTGATCCAAGTATATTAACCCATTCATTTTGGTTACTTTCTTTTGTATGACTGCAAGGGGCTTAAGAGTACGGAAGAAGCTATTTTCTTGAGCTCTCTCAAAGTGAGGATTCTTTTGGTAAGTACATTGGATGGAAAATTCCTGGAGGAAAAACGTGTGCAAGATTCCACCTCTGTTAGGTTCCAGAAGGCAGCAATCTAGTACTATATTACCTTCAGCAATTTCCTTAGTTCCTGGGAACTGGCTCATTATTTTACCTTTTGGCACACAAATATAGACTGGAATATTTCTTTGAGATAACTCTTGCACCAGAGTAGTTGGCTAGTCTCTGTACTCCTGGCAGAGGTCTAAACACTGTAGTAATTCCCTGAAGTACTGAATACCCATTTAAGTGTGACTTTAGGTATTAGCTAACATAAGCATGATAACCTAGTTTACAAGGCCCACTATATCTCTCTGAAATCAGAAATCTGTTATGACATCACCCAGATACTCTGACCCACTTCCTTTTCCAGCAAGCCAACTGAAAATGTCGTTAGTTAATCAAGCTTGAACCTTACTTCAAAACCTGAAGCTATTTCATTACAGGATTTGATTGGAGGAGTAATGGAATTGCTTAAAATATCTTTTTTCTTAAACTTCATGACAAATGAATCTACATATGTCATGACCAGTGATGCTAGACATTATTCACAAAAGATTTTCAGGTTTTTTTTTTTTTAGGTATTTTACAGCCAAAATCTAAAACTACTTAGGGAATTAATCCTGTCAAATCTGAAGTACTGACTCATTCTCTAATGCAGCATGAATAACAATTTGTTGCAGACTGGATCTAGATCCAAACAAAATCTCATCAAGACAACTCCAGTTTGTATTTCAACAATGTTACTGGATGGTCTGTTGAGAATTGACAAAAATGAAATCAGAAAAGATCATGATTTTTAGAAAAATAAACAAATTAAGAGCACACTAAGAGCACATGATAGCTGGTAATTTCTTTGCTGCTTACTCATAACACAGAATATGAAAAGAGATATAAGAAATATGACAGAAATGTTGGCAAAGCATGAGTTACATTTATAAACAGAGACAGAGGACTTTCTTTGTTGGTTTCCATTTTTTATGACTATAAACTGGGGTAACCACATGGATCTTCATATAGTAGATGTACACAAGCAGGCAAATTCATCCGTTTTCCAGACTTATAGCAGAAAAGAAACAAAAGCATCATGAGTTATTACTTCTTGGCTAAGATTTCAAGCCTCTTCTACCGGAAAAATTTATATGCCAGAAATTCTAGTATAATTTTAGTCTGTATTGTGGGCCAGAGGTTTTTCCCGTAGGTAAAGTCAATGCAGAATAGATTGGTAAAGGGTCAAAGTCAAGACATGGAGGCACTGAAAGCATTTGATAGTTTCCACCAGCGCCTTTCCTCAGCTACTTTGAAACAAAAGATCTTCAGCCCTGTGAAACAATGATAGGCTACAATATCAGAATACTGTCAGCAGAGAAGACATCAGGAGCTGGGTTACTGCAGACCCTGAAATGCTGCCTAGCCCCAGGAAATAGCCTAAAGGGAAGTGAATTGCATCCCACATAAAAGTATGCAAAGCTTAAAATTGAAATATCTAGCATTTCAATAAGCTGACTAATGTCATGATTGCAGAAAAACCCCAAACATATAGCCCACATCATCAGACATGAACAGCAGGTAGCAAAACTTGCAGCTGTTTGAAAAATGCTATCCATGGCAAGGGACCAGGATGTTACTCTGACAAGAGTTACAACAAAGCTAGTGTACATTAAAATCCAGTCAAGCTAGCACAGCTATTGTAAGACCAAATACAGATTTCCATGGTCTTTAGGTATAATTCTTAGGACATCCTTTCCACTCCTACTGCATTTTTCCATTGTGATGAGATCTCTTCAGCTGCTGTTCTAATGGGGTTAATGTTGAGCTTCCTTTCATCACTTATCTATAATTAGGATGGCTGTTATTCTATGGTTTCTGTAGAGCCATATGGTTATCTAATGCTAACAAGACCTGCAGTGCTTCAGTATCTGTATATTGCTTCCTGTCTGGCTTCTGGTTTCCTCATTTTCTGCAGCATTTCTTAGGTTGTCTATAAAAGGAAGGAAAAGGAAATCAAAGTCTGTGTTTATTGTGCTTCCTGGAGATTAATATTCCCCTATGAATAGGTTTGAAAATATTTCAGCCATGCTTGTCTTGTTTTTCTGCAAAATATACCCTCAGAGCTACAAGGAAAACTGTCCAAACTTGCTTCTGTGTATTTGTCAAAACATTACTTGTTTTATTCTACTGAATTGCACCGAGGGAGTACCAGTTAACATTCCTCAACTGATACTGCCACTACAACAGCAGATTTTTTTTCTTTTTTTATGCCAGAACATTTTTTGCTGTTGGTTTCCAGCACTACCCAGAAGGAATTGGGCATCAGAAATGTGCGAAAAGAAAAGATAGTTCTTAACCTAAAAAAGACAAGACAAATGTGAGGTAAGAAAGGAGATACAGAGTGGTCCAGGAGGTGACAGGGCCTACTGTAGTCATTCAGTGTCTAGAAATGCAGTGGTTTGACTTTTAGAGAAGGGAAACTCACCACACATTTTGATATTCTGCTCTCTGACAAGGCTGGCAAGGCTTTGCACTGAGAGAAGAGTTTCAAGAGTTTCTTTCTTCCCCCAAAAAATCACAGCTGTAGACATTTTATTACAAATTCTATTTCTTAGAAACGAGTTTTTCTCATTTTGCTCTAAAACTCAGTTTTACTTCCTGTTTCCTTTGGGTCCAGGTTTTATTGTTTCAGTGCAGCAGTTTCAGTGCCAATGTCAACATAAAGACAGGAGCATTTCCAGTTTATGACAGGTCTGACAGTCATGTTTCCAGTGCTTCTAGCTGGAAGCTAAACCAGTGGGCCAGCCCAGATGTTTTTGCAATGAAACCATTGATTGGAGAAAGAAAACAGATATCTTGAACATTAACAGGAGCCTGGAAAGCAAACACCTCACATGAGAAATAACCCAGAAAATTACACCGTTACAGAACATGGTGATTCATGGTATCTCAGAGGAGGAAGAGCTGGCATTAACCATGCATAAGGTTAAGTCATTCTGAATTTGGTAGACATCTAAAATTGTGCACTGAAGCTGAAGATTGGGTGGAATATTAAAAATGAAAGGGAAACAGGCTAGTCTTAAACAGAAATTAGGACAGCCAAAAAACCTATTGTAACACATTAGACTGGATGCACAGTTACATAAGCAGCCATCAGTATTCCAACAGAGATTTCATCAAGATTTCTCTTCACCGATTACAATTAATAAGCTTTTGAAAAAATAAAAATATAGTCATGCATAAAATCAAATTCTGATTTCCAGGTTTTTTGTTGAGTCTTTATATGTTCAGAGAATTTTCAAAGGACAGTAGCAGAATTTAATTCCCACTGAATTTCAGTGACCTATGACTTTGTATAGTCTCTTTCAAAAAAATAACTCTTACAAAAGGGAACAACTCAGTATTTTTGTCCATATTTCTGGTATTTTAGGGAGGTTGATTAGCATACATGTAGAAGTGCCATCATTGTGCTCTACAGGACAAAGCTTCCCTCCATCACCAGTCCCTCAAATGGATTGAGTTAAATATCAATTTTAGGTACTTTTCTCTACCTCCTATCCCACAGTACAGTAACAGCTGTACTATGTAACATTTATCCTTGCAAGTAGAGCTGTCTTAGTCTTTCCATTTTATAAATGGAGGATTTGGGCACAGAGGGACTAAAGTACATACCTTCAGCACAGACTGAGATGTCTGGCTGTTGGCACTGTATTCTCTGAGCATTTAAAAGTTATCCAAGGCCACACAGGACATCTTTAAGGGCAGAAAGGGACTGAACTTGAGCTTCTGAAGTTCGGGCTAGAATCCTTAACTTTCATCCATCTTCCCACTTAAGACCTGACTTCAGGCTCAGAAGTTTTAACAAACAGTTATATTAAGAGTTGTAAATCAGAGTAGCACCTAATCCTCCTCCATCTCACAAAAGGGACTTTCTCTATAAGACCACAGTAGACTGGATGTGAGAATTCTTTTGTCACTGGAAAATACTGGGAGAGATAGATTTCATCTCTCCTTATTTCATTTCATAGAGACACCCCATATTATAAGATTGACCAGCAGAAACTTACTTTACAAGAAAAAATTTTTTTAAAATCTTAAAAATTAGTGTTTCCACATTTAAACACAGTAAGTCAAAATTAGATACCATTCTGTAGTCAAGCCAAATATTTTACCTCTTTATAAAAATTAAGTAGTTGAGACTATCATGGTTGTTGATAAAAAAACCAAAGAACAATAAGTAAATCCAGAGCTGAACAAATTAACAAACAATAATATAACTGAGGATATTTAACAGTAACCTGACAAATGTACCTCTCAACAGCATTTCCACTGCAAAAAAAAAGGAAAAATTCACAGTTTGACTGGGCTTCTAATCTCTAATCAGCCTGCTATTTGTGTAGCAGACTCCTTCACTGGAGATTAGAATTATGTAATTTATAGCATTGATGCCACTAAATTTACCCATACTTTGGTTTGAAGAGAACAGGTTTTACTGTTTTTAAATAGTGATTAAAAATCCTGCACATTATTGAGCGCCATCTACTGTTTCATTTCTTCTTCATACACTAAGCGTGCTTTGGAGCTGCCCAGTCAAATTAAAATTGTATTCAGCAACTAAAGGAGAAATTCAGACTTCGGGATTTCTTTTAAAATTGCATTGTATTGTATCCAAAGAATAGTGCTCTCTTTTTCCAACTATATAATAAATTTTACAAGCATTAGAAAACAAAGACTTTAATTAAAGATAAAAAAGTTAAAGCTGAAGGTTGGCATTAGAGTCAGTCTTTTCTTTAGCTCAAATATTTTAGTACAGAGATAATATATGTCTTTAATTCTTTTCACATCACTAAATAAATGGAAATATTTGGTACTGGATACACTTGGGAAAAAAATTAAAGAAAAGAAAGAGAAAAACAAAAAACTAACCCACCAAATATTAAGCTAACAATGGTTGTATTATAATGATTATGAATATCCAGGGGTTCTTTTTTGTTTAAAGAAACAACAGCTTAAGTAACTAAGCATATTGCAATATCACATGTAGTTCAGATAGGCTTCTATCTTCCTGAATAATTTATTTACAAGTAATTTTTCCTCAAGTTGTAGTGAATTTGCATAAAGAAAGAGATCAAATGAATGACAAATTAATGACTTATATGGATCAATTGTTTATGCTGTCTTGCACCAGTAGTTTTCCTTTTTGCTTTCCCACTTGCAAATTGTTCATAGAATTTCTGTCTCTACTCATGAAGCGAGGAGGAACTCAAGAGCTAAAAAAAGCCCCAAACCAAGACAAAACAAAAGTCCACTAGGCTTACTGGGTATCAAGCTGTCATTTGCCTGCCTATTCTAGCAGTTCAATATCACTTTGATGATTTACATAGCCAGAAAACAATCTGCTGTGGGCATCACTCACAGTTTTGCACTCTTTAGCTTACTAGCAAATTCTGAGGAAATTAAACTTCTTTCTCTTTCTTTCTTTCTTTCTTGTGGGGTTTTTTTTGGGGGGGAGGGTGGTTTTTTGGGGGGGTTTTGTTGTTTTTTTGATGAAAGTAATACCGTATTCTAGAAACATCACATGCTTTCACTGCTTTTCATCTCCCAGTTCAGGTCTGGTTTCAGCCCTTGTGCTAAAGTTGAGACAGTTATTCACAGCTAATAGTCTTACCTCTGAAATTAATAAAGAGAGGTGGGTGCTTCTAAAAGATGCTCTGTCTCATACTAAGAAAGTTGCTAAAGATACACCAACTTTTGTGCATACATGTTTTGAATTGAGTAAATTCACAAGCACTATAGTCAAATACCTTTGAGTATATTTAGGAACATAGGTGGGGCAATTCTCCTTTGAACAGGCTGACAAGAAGAAGGCATGCTGTCTTCAGCTCTAGTGCTCTACCACTTAGAGCCAAAAGCGTGAGGAGCAACAACAGATATGATAAAACATCAATATCCCATGTCCAGCTGTAAAGCATGTGTCTTGGAAATGGTGAAATGCATCATCAGAGCAGGCTCCATGGGGAGCTCCTCTGAACGGTGTCAGCCTCTCACTGTTCCAGGCTTCAGCTACTCTGAGACGTCTTTGTGCTTAAATGGCACCATATTGCAAACTGTGAACAGCCTCCGATAAATACACTGATGCTCTGAGAACTCAAAAGGAGACTGAAAGATGTTAATATCAGGAAAACTGGTGTCTGATCCCTCAGTTCTTTCCACACATCCTCACACAGCAAGATTTCAGTAGCAGCTTTGCAGGGGAGAGTCTGCGTACACCAGTACTGTGCAACAGAGGACACTGTGGGCACTGCAAAGATCACACAGATAATATAGAAGGGGCAGTGTGGCAAGGCTGAGGGCCAGTCTTTGGCAGCTCAAAGTCACATAAACAGGCTCACCCTAGCCTATGTTTAACATAGCCTAGGTTTAACAGCACTACTTAACACCTGGCATTATGGTGCTGGCTTGTATCCCTCTGGTCCGTTCACTGCACACAATGGCTGCTCCCCTTTGCAGCCTCATAGCACCCCACTCTGTCCCCCACGTTTGAGAAAGCTTAGATGGGAACTGCAGAGATTAATCAGATTGTCATGTTCTGAGCAGGGAAATAGCAGAGTTTGTGTTACCCTGTAATCTCTAACACTTCATTTAAAGGCATAACACAATTGCCAATGTTCAATCTGAGCTTTCAAGTGTGACTCTAAATTTGGGCTTCAAGCTGGATAACTTTTCTATGATTACTTTGCATGAATACAAGTTTTATGTATGAAAGAGAAAGCACACTGCAGTATTACCATCCCCAAGCCTTAAGTGTTCATGAGTCAGACCTCCCATGAGCAATGACTAATCTAGAAACTATTACTTTTTTTCTTTTATATATATAAGTTATTTGGTGTTTTCATCTACCTTTTGAATTATCAGGAGATCAGTCAGGACACAACATGTTTCTACCTTTGGCTTTTACACTGGGCAGAAAATTCCCAGAGGAGTTCTGCACTGGCTGAGATCCCAAACAGCTGGGACCTGAGAGGCTCCAAAGACTCAGTAAGGGTAATTTGAACATCTATGCTGACCTCCCAATATTTCAGTTTTGCCTAGCCAGATGGCTTGGATGTGGACAGGCAAGAGGGGTCATTAATAGCTTGGAGCTATTTTAACTCCATGGCACCAGGAGACACAGTGGTGCACACTGGCCAGTAATTGTTCAGGCTGTGAAAGGCAAGACTAACTGGGGTACAGGGGGAAGGCCACTACAGCTCCTGACCGCTACATGGACAGAGCCTTGGCAGTTGCCAAGTGAAGAATGAGTCACAGTGGGACCTGAACAACCATTTCAAATTCCAAAATCTCAGTTGAGGTAATCCAAAAACCAGCCCATTGATTTCCTGCAGAAGCCTGTCCTATAAGAAGCATGAAGCTCATTACTACTGCCAGTTGAAACTGTGACAAAGTTTAAGAGACTGCAGATAATAGATTTCCCTAAAACATCACAAAAAGCAGAACTTTTTTGGGGATTTTTTTGAGAGAAATTGAAGACATCAGAGAATCCTGCTATGACTTAGATGTCTTGATAAAAGAAACAAATTACCTGATCTCATTCACAGCACCGGGTATTTATCAGATAGGAGTGACCATTTCAAAAACAAGATCTTGTCAAAGAGAAGATATTTTCCTCCATCCATGTATGTGGATGGAGAATAAAAGTTGTTCCAATACTACTGGGCAACCCTCACTCTTCAGGTTTATGTTGAATAGCTGTTACTTAAAATGGACATTACTTCCACTAAAAATGCCAGCACAGTCAAATAGATACATAATGATACATATATGATTTTTATTTGTGGACAAGCTTAGTTTAGATTGAGAATGCTTTTTCCTATTTAAAATTCTGAAAACACAATGTAAGAGGAAACTAAAGCAGTACTTTATACTGATATAGAGTCCAACTGCTTCACCAGGGACCAAATCTCCTTTTAGGTGAAGATTCAATCCTAGAGACAGTCCAAACAATAATGTTCTACTCATTTTCATAAACGGTACTCATATACTCAAATACAGACACCTCAAAAAACATGTAAAAAAATACCCCCACTTTATCCTGAAAACTTTGCCTGAAAGACACAGGGAAGGCGATTAAAGAGGAAATGCTCTATAAATCCTCCATAGCTGTTTCACTATTTCACTAACTGCAGAATTAAAGCCTTATTATAATATAGTCAGAGAGAGTGTTCACACTAATGGCAGTACAAGTTTTAGGAGACAATCAGGGTTTAGATTCTTTTAAGGAAACAGTTTATCCAAAATGCCAAATCTATTTTGCAGCAATGTTTGGCTTTGTCATCAGTCAACTTTAATAATGTAAGAAATTTAAACTAAAACATCAGTCTTGATGATATTCAGAATGTGAACACTCTGCTCTGAAATTTCTTAGATTTATGATCTTAGTCAAAGATGAAGCCAAATATGCTGTAATATATTTTACTCTGAATTGTGTTCTCAATTTTAAGTAAATTTTTCAGTATAAGCATCTTTCCCTTCCTTTCTCCCATATTCTGCCTGAAAGCTTATGGAAATAGAACATTTGAAAGATCAGGGGTCATCTTCTTCCATGTTTTCTATGTGAAGTGCACATACCCACACAATTTCAGTAGCAGGGCTGTTATTTAAATAAACCTGTCTTCAGAAGTTAAAGATAAATGGATATGAAAGTAAATAATGTTTACTGACACAAACCTGAACAATGGACTAAGGAAATAACCTTGAAAGCATAAACAGCCATAGAAAAATTTGTTACGGTGAGCATTTCTTTCCCTGGTGACAAGCTTTTATTCCAGTTAGGTTTCTCATATATTTTCTGCAAGGCATACATTATGACTTTCTCCCCTAGATCATGTTCTGTTTCATGCTCTCATTAATTTCCATCCTTTCCACTGTGAGAAAAGATCTTCGACATTACTGTATTGTTTTGCAGCTAATATATTAATCCATGGTGCCTTTATTTGCATAAGTTTAATCAAATCCAAGAATGACAATGAAACAGCAGGAGACTTAAGACATTTCTTTAAAAGCAATTGGCACACAGAGAATCTCCCTAGTATGAAACCAACTTCATGGCTGGAAAATAAACAACTGATTTTTTTTTCCCATCAGAATTCTTTTTCCCATACAAGGCAATGTTTCTTCCATATGGATTTCAATTCCAGTACATTCCTGGTGGAGCTACCCAACTTCTACATGGCAGGAACTGACAAAGTATTAAGGAAGCATTTGTAAAATGTTATAGCTACAGCACAAAATTTTTCCACCACCAGAATGAATTGTCTTAATTACTATTCAGTTTTAGTTGTTGAAGCTGTGGCTTTTGACAAGACAATAAATATTCTTGGGAGTATTGTTCCATGTGCTGACACACAGAAATACCCAAAGTATTGAAGTATGTCCCAGTATTTGAGCTGCATGTGGAAACAACATCCATTAATACTCTAAATAGTAGGGTTTAGTGTCATTTAAACATGTCCCTTACAAATCAGTTGTTAAAGATATGATGACTACTACAAAATGCCTAAAAATGTTGTGTATTTTATACACATGCACATACAAAAGCACACACAAAATAATATAATATAGCCAAGATATCATTAGCCATGAATAATTCTTGTGCAGTTTCACAAAAGTTAGGCCTAGTCATTAAACACATCAAATAACTTACACAAACTCTGCAAAGCAATCCACAGTATGCCTGTCAACGTGGCATTTTCCTCCCCAGCACCCATCCCACCTCACCAGCAGGAAGCTGGGCACCCTGGAGGCTGTGACCTGGCCCTTGGACAAGCCCATGGCAATGGCACTTGGATTCAGCCGGACTCATGGGCAGGCAGAGCTGGGAGGCACTGGAAACCAATGCTCTTGCAGTGGCACTGGCGCAGGGACTGTCAGATTCAGGAGACTGAAATGGAATCCTGGGCCATGGGCAGACTGTGGGAAATCCTGGCCAGGGATTTGCAAAGAATTGCTCAAACCAGGCACACACTCATATCTACAAAAGCATGCCAGTTTTTGAAATGTGGGACAACAGATGAAACCATGAATCATGTCAGTATTCTGAACATGCTAAACTAAAGCTTTCTAAATAACACCTTACTTTCCCTCTCAGCCAGAGTACACCTCTGGAAAGCCATACCTCCCCTCAACAGGGTCACACTAGAGTGTAGCAGTGGCAGGCCATGCACGACTGAGTGATTAAATTCCAGGTGCTGTTGTTGAGCAGACTGACACCAAAAATGGTTTTTCAGAGGTTACAATTGTTCAAAAGTTATAAATATATTTGAATTTATAATGAAACAATACACTGCAAGGAGAAAATGCATACTCCTTGACTGGAACTTGACTGAATGATACCAATTGCACCTCAGTTCAAATCTGTGTGTCTGGCAGTAAATATTGAGGGGTGCAAAACGTGGTGTCTTAGGTTATTTGAAATTCGTGTTTTACATTTTGTTTTAAAATGGTACAATCGGAAAACAAGGAAGAAGTTATTCTGATCACTTTATCACAAGTCAGGCAGACCCTTGAGAGGGGTCTAGCCCCACAAACTACTAAACACGGTAAGGTGAGAGAAACTTCTCTGTTGGCAGACAGAAATAGGCTGAGAGCAAAACTTGTAGTTTCTCTGAGCGAACCAGGGAACATGCTTGTAAAGGGAGCAAACCCAGAGCCAAAAGAAGAGAAAGAAGGAAATTTTCCCAAGATCAGAGACAGGGCTGTATATAGTTTGTTGCAACCATGGAAGTCAGAGAGTTCCTCACCTATGAATTCAGACAAGAAGGAAAAAAAATCTCTACCAGGAGTGAGCAGAGCAGAGAAAGGATCTGTTTTCAAAACCTTTGTTTTAAACTTTTCCACTCAACAGATGCAATCTGTCTTTCATATAAGATATTTCACCCTTGAAGTTCAGATACCTGTATTTGACATCTTTTAATATACTTACATTAAATTAAAGCTGGAACAGACTTCTGACTACTGCTGAAGTCCTACATCAGGATACTGGACAACTGAATATTCAGAAAGCAAGACAAATATAAGCTGTCTTCTAACAGATGAGTTTTGCTAAGTGTATATACAGCTAGAGAATTCTGAACAGTGGTGTGCTAGTAGCAGAATCCCACCAGTCCATATTCTGAGAGTACTGGTCTCTTCAGGGGCCATGAAGAATCAGTTCCTTTAAGTCCAGTGTTAAGAAGTTCAAAGTAATCCTTGAACTTTTGTTCTTGTCGTCTTCTGTACTTTTGGCTGTTCTTTCTACAAATGTGTCATCACATCCACTGGACACTTTTCTTGCTCTAACTGCAGCTTCCATACACTAGGTCTTTATGGACTTGCACCTCTGAACTAAGATGTGTGCCTTAATTTCTAAATTTCACTTTAGGATATATAAAAATGCATTTACTTCATGAAGATTTTTAAAAGTAACAATAACCCTTACTAAACAAAATGGGTAAATCAAATCTTATTTATGCAATGTTTTAAAATACTTTTTCATGTGCTGCTTAAGTCTTTTGTCGTTTTGCTAGCAGGTGCAACTGATGACTTCAGATTCCAGTTTTTACTGCATAGAAGTCATTGCTCAGTTTCAAAACTTGTTCTAGGGAGGTAAAATTATGCCCTTCACAGATAGTAATTAACCGACTGAATATTTCTTAGACTCTATTGAACTATAACCTGAATTACAAGGTTACAATTACAAGACTAAAAATATGATCAAAGGTGTGGATGAAATTCAAAAGAAGTAATGAGATTCCCTGGCATTCCATGATTCCTTCAGATCCCTAACACTCCCACAAGCTGCAAATTATGTGGCTACTATATTTTTATGTGAATAGAACAATTTGTATTCAGAACTAGTTTAGCATATAATAATGATTCATCAAAAATAGAAGTCCTCTGAAAGCTTAAATATTGTCTGGTCTATGAATCTGTATCAATTAAAATATTTAAATAATGTATTTCTTTGTTATGCAAGATTAAATAAAAGAGTTTGCCATTTCAGGGACTTTATTAATACTGCTTACTGCTTATCTATCATTTTTGTTCACATAGCACCTGTAGGACAAGGCTGCACGCAAAACAATTAAAACAGACTGAAATATGATACCAAATCTCTATGGAATTGTTAAGTTCTTCTCCAGCAAGTGTCTGAAAAAGTAGAACAAAATATAAACCAAACCAGCTTATTGAAGCATTTTTCTGCAAAGGGGCTTCAGCCAGGTTTCCTTTATTTTTCCAGCCATGTTTCTTCTCATCTGAAAGCTGAAAATGTGCCCAATTCTGCAGCTGCAGTCACAATGGTAAACATTTTTCTACAGAACTCATTCTGCTCATCTGTAAGTGATGCATAGCACATATGTAATTTAATCCTCTTTTGTGGATGGTTTAATGTAGAGATTGAACTCAAGAAAGGTAGTCACAGAGGCCCAAGCTTCATTTGCTTAATAAAAAGTGCATGTCTTTTGATTTGCATCTTTTCTGTTTCCCATCAAACTATCAGCTAGCCCTGTCCACACTCAGACATTTGTGTCTGTTAGCCAGACTATGGCAGGATGATATCCTTGAATAATCTAGTCATAATCTTCAAGGCTACTTACAGTGGCAGACACCATAGGATAAATGACAAGAGGCATCTAAGCCTCCTAACCTTTTATCTGTGGACCCATCAACTGTTGGATTGCCTGAAAAGTGGGAATTCAAATGGTCCCTGTGTGACATCATGACTTCTCTGACTCCTGGCTTCCATGTAGCAGTTACAGGAATCAGAGCAAACTTGAAGTGTACCTTCTTTACACAGTCTGAGATGAAAGGGTTCTGTCCTTTTATCTAACACCAGGACTATTTAATAGATGTATTATATAGCATTGGTAAAAGACATAGGTTTTCATAGGTTTTATCTGCCAAACCACAGACTTTAATCCGTATGGCTTATTCTAGCCACAGAGAAGAGAAACACTTCGCAGAGCCAGCATGGATACAGCCAAAGTACAGATGAGAAAAAATTGCCAGACATGCAGCAATCACAGCATCACAAGAAATCAGAAAATACACACTCCAGAGCAGAAAATATAAATGGAGAGTGGTAGACCTTTTAAATGTTTGGCTAAGTCTGCACAAGCAACAAGTCAAATATTGCCACAGTATTTTAACAAAGAGTTTTTTATGCCTTAGGCCTGTCAGTTACGGGCCACCCTCTCCCTGTAGCTGGGTTAGCAGAGATCTGTAGAAAACAGAATGTTGTTTACACAAAGCTCCTAGGATAATGTAAAACTCCTTCAATAAAGACCTTATTCCATCTTTAGCTAAAACATGGCTCATACTCTTTCCAGCATGCCTATCCTCCCCCCATGAATTATTTCAGAGATTTAAACTCTTGAATTTTACCATGTACCTTATGAAATTCATTGAACTTTCAAAATGAATATTTCATTTCAAATGAGAAAATTCAAGTGCTTTGAAAGCACTTATCTTCTCCAGCCTCTCATTTGGACAAGAAACTAAGTGTGAGGAGTAAAGGAGAAGAACTGAAGAAGATTAAACTG
The DNA here is from genome assembly GCF_000691975.1 of Corvus brachyrhynchos. Lineage (NCBI taxonomy): Eukaryota > Metazoa > Chordata > Aves > Passeriformes > Corvidae > Corvus > Corvus brachyrhynchos. The sequence goes on from NW_008236769.1 coordinate 3,983,207, forward strand.
CAGAAGATCACCTGATCATTTAAGGTTATTCCTTAAAATGAACACCTCAACTTCTGCTTCAATTTCTCATTCAAACTGCAAAAAAAGAAAGTTCATTACAATTAATTTTTCCATCCTTCCACAAACATTTGAGTCAATTTATCCTATCTGTCCTTCAAAAGTCTTCATAGGGAAAAAAAATGGGAAAAAAAACTCCTGCTCTATGGTTTTTGTGTCTAACATCTATACATAGGATTCAGTGTCTTGAACTTAAACAAGTATTAATTTTTCTTACCTATAATATGTGAAGATAGGATGCAGCCTACTATTTGGGATTATCAGTTCTCTGAGCAGCAAGAGTAGCCCCTATAGGATTCCTTAGCCTTCTGGATGTATGGCTTTGAGCCCACTTTCAAAAACTGAAGGTGTCAACATAAGCCAAACTTGCAGGATTTTGAAGTTCATCCAGCATGCTTATGGCCTCATTAAACACTGTCCTCAAGTCCAAAAAGGCATTCTTCCTTAAAATAGCAAAAAACCAAAACAAAAATAAAAATTTAAAAACCCCCACAAAACAAAAGAACCCCACACAACAAATACCACCCAACAAAACAAAAAACAACTCCTGTCTAATCTTAAGTATCATAACAGTTCCTCCCAATGTACCTTTTTCAAGAGAAAATGGTATTTGCCCTGCTTCTGTAGTCTGCTTTATTCAAGTAGATTAAAACAGATTTGCAGAGAGTCCTCTTCAATGAAAGCTCAGCAATTCAGTACTCCAAACAGGATATACTTTCCAATTACGGATTAGCATACTTAACATGAGGTTGTCAATTTCAATTGGCATGACTCAAACTGAAATGGCAACCCACTTGCCATCTGCTTTATACAGATCTAGTCTGGAAAGCAGCAATGAAACAGCCGAAAGGCTGCTACCATAGAAACTGTACCACAGACAGTAAATGTTACCTAGAGATCTCTTAAATTCTTACAAAGTATTGTTCCGGTGACTTGGTACTTTGGGTTTGCTCCCTTGGATAGAGACAAGTTTAGAGAAGACTTAATCTGAAAGGCAGTACACTGAGGCAGCCAGGTTTCAGAAGAAAGAGGCCTGAAATAAAAACATTCTGACTGATGAATCCAGAGGCAAAAAATTAATATATTGTTAATCTATTTTACAAAAATTAAACAGGCCAAAGAATATGTTGGACTACTTTAAATGGGGAGTTCAACCCCTAGTAAGTTCTATTTTATATGACTTCCATTTAAATAGAGTACAAGTATAACTCATAAGAAAGAACTGCCAACATTTCTGTTAGGAAAGGATGTTTGTACCTGTTGTGATATATTGCATAGTTCATAATCATAGAATCATTAAGGGTGGAAAAGACCCCTAAGATCATTGGGTCCAACTGTTATCGCAGCACTGCCCTGTTTACCACTAAATCATATCCCCAAGTGCCACATCCACACACCAAGTACACTAACCTTAGCCAAAACCTGTCATTAACTCATTTTGCTCAAGAGGACTGACTAGAGCCCCACTGTTGAATCATCCACATGACCCAGAATGACCAGTGCTTTGAAAGGATGTTAAGAATTAAGGGATATGAGAGAAATTAAGATTGGAAGGTAAGGTTTTGTATATTTTAGATATTGGGGAATGAGGAAGAAAGCAAAGCAGTTGCACGACTTTTAGAAAAGCAGACAGACTTTAACCAAGAGCTCTGCTCTGCAGTACTAGAGAACAGAATGTGCACAGCCAGTCCTAAGGGCCATGGGTGCTCTCCAACACTGCTTAGCTAAAGCCTGCAATGAACTAGCATTCACAAATATTCTCAGAAAATTCCAGATAATGTGTCCCAGTGCCCCAGTGGCATTTTTTGTGTCTAGTCAGCAGGCTCAAACTATATGAAGCCAGACAGATTTGTAAACTCCAGATTCGAAAACTTGACAGTGATATTTTGAATTCAGTATTGCAACATAAAAGTCATACGCAGAGGTAAACTCAGTTTATCTGGAGGAGTTTTTCAGTCATCCCAGGTCCTATGGAATTTTTTTAAATCCCATTTTTTTTAAGACTCCAGTTTTCATGCAAGATATTTTTATTAGTATTTTTGATATAAAACCAGACGTAACAGGTAGGTGAGGACGCAATCCTTTTCCAGTTGTTGTTGGTCCTTCGGCCACAAGATAGCGGTGTTTTCCAATTCTTCCTGAAACACTCAGCAGGCCCAAAGCAATTGCCATTCGAGGACTGCCGGCTCTTCAGAGGGAATGGGTACGGGAAGTGATGCTGTTCATACAATCTCTGCCTTCTTCTAATCCCCTAAATATGTTTTGGTATCTGTCATAGCAGTTTCTCACAGTTCATTGTAGCAGTTAAGTAGTTAAAAAGGAAAGCCTTTCCTTAAATACTTTGAAAGTAACGTCGGAGAAACATGCTCACCATGAAATATTTTTGACCTCTCCCGTGTTCTTACTGTTCTTTTTTAGTCTTATGTTCAGGATTTCTCTGAAAAGTTCAGTCACAAAGTCTGCTTTAACAAAAACCATAGAAATAGAAGTATCAGATTTTACTGTAACCAAGAGATCAAGGTTATCAGTAAATAGCCCTGTGGATTTCTAACACAGGCAGACTCAGGAATGTAGAAAGGTGATCTCTCTCTCTCCCTTTCCCTCTGTCTCTTCTGTCTTTGCCTTTTGTTTTTTGGTTTCTGTTTTGGTTTATTTTTTTTGTTTGTTTTGGGGGTGTTTGTTTGTTTGTTTTTTGTTGGGTTTTTGTTTTGTTTTGTTTTGTTTCGGTTTGGTTTTTGGGTTTTTTGTGGTTTTTTTGTTGGTTGGTTTGGTTTTTTATCAGGAGTTTTTTTAAGTATTTATATTCATGCAAAGAGAAGTTAAAGATTTCCTTAGGGCAAGGGGTAAAAAAGTGCTTAATAGGAGATACTTTTCAAAAGCATAGAAGCACCCTGTACATACTGTAGGTGCCCACTGGGCATTTATTCTGCTCAGTTCTTAGGGAAATAAATACGCAACTCCTTCCCACACTACAGTTGTGCATTGGAAAGGCTGGTTGCCACAACAGCAGGAGTAGTCATACTGCCTCACTTGAGGCACAAATTCTCAAGAGTCAAATCCATATTTAATAAAGACAGGCAGCTCCAATGAGAAAAATCAGTACATCTGCTTTAGATTCACATTCCAGATCACCTTAGAGAGAAATATCTTTTACTCTTCTTTCCTTTACTATGAAAAAAAAACCTAAACAGAGTACAGTTATCTCACAAAGTGCATAAGCATAAGAAGCATATACTCTTTCCTCCTCTTAGATCAAGACTGAAGATTTTCAGTAACTGCATATGAATTTCTGGAGATCTTCTCATAGCTCTAGAGATCTGATTTTCAGGAGTAAGCAGTACTTACAGCTGCCACATGAGATGTCCACACAAAGATATCTGTTCCCTCTGGAACCAGAAGCTGCAAAGCCCCTTCAATGGACTTCATCAGTATTACCTTTAGAAACTGCTCCCTTTGCATAAGTTATTAAACATTTTCCATACCAGGGACTGGAACCCACAGGCTAAAGAGCTATTCATATCTCACACTGTCTGTTTTAATGAACATGAAAACATTGTGTGCAAAACTATGAAGTACCACACAGGAGAGACTTGAGAAATCACACTGTTGATATACTGTAGCCCAACTACACTCTTACATGAGAAAGCACACTCAAACTCACTTCCTGTTTACACTTACTTTCTCAAATTACTGGAGATGCTAAATGGGAGTAACCAATATGATCTCTGTTAACTGGAGTTGAATTTTTTGTTTGTTTTTCTTAGAAGTTTATCTAACAAAATACTACATTTTGGCAAATATAACATTTGATACAAAAAGAAATCCCAATCTCTTTATTTAGATGCGTAGCAGCATATACCACAGAGTGTAAGTGTGGTTTTTTGAGTCATGACCACTCAAATAAACAGAAATTATCTGATTTGAATCAAATAATTTCACAGAAAATCTTCACACTGTGTTTAATTACCTGTACAAAATAATTTCATTATATATTTTTATATAAAGAAATATTACTATAATATATGAAGAAATTAAGACATATTGAAGCAAATTAAATTATGTTTGAACTGAAATTTAGAATAAATTACTATTTAAATTAAAATATAACTGCCTATTAAGTAAAACCTTATTAAATATGAAAAAAACCCACAGAGTGAAAGGATGTTTTCTACTCATTCCAAACTGAACTCACACTGAAAGAAGAAAAGAGAGCTCAGATTTTTATCTGTAGTGTTTATACATTGCTAAGGAAACCACATACAACAAGCTACACGAACATTTCCAAGATCAAGTTATGATTATACAAATACATATAAATATATTTACAGAGCATTCTAAAATGCTTCTTTTTGCATTAATCTAATCCAGTGGATTGCTTGAATTTACAACAAAAAAATCCATTCATTCTGGAACCACACTAAAAAAATAACATTTCACAGGCCTTTTCTTTCACATTTCTAGTTTAAAAATCTTTTGCTATGTATCTCAATTCTTCAAGTGTTAGTTGACCCTACTGGAGAGGGAAAAGGAGGCACATGGAGAGTTAATCTGTTTTCCATCTGAGCCACAAGTGACTGCATAATTAGTTACACCCATGCTTTCGCTTGTGCATGTGCTTGGAAACAACTGGCTCTCCTATTTCACCAGTGAAAGGCTTCCACATTAATTTATAATGCGAACAAGTATTGAGAGTATGATCAGTCATTTCTCCATGCTAGATTTGTTACACATGCAATAGTGAGTAGATATTTGCTATTTGTTATCCTTTCTTTTAATGTGTATGCTTTACATTAAAACACATTTTAGATTCTTTGATTCCTTTTGTTTTATGTTGCAGATTGCAATTTTTTAAGTTTAGGTTAGCAACAGGAAAAAAAAGCCATTCAGAAATCTACTCAGGCTGTCATTTTTTGCCAAACATTTTCTTTTGTGATGCTAAGTTGTTCATAACAGCAAGCCAAAGACAGAACCAAGCTTAGTCAACTACTGAAAACAGCAGTTTAATAATATTTTGAAGATGCAATTTCCTAAGTTAGTTGCGCAATGGCTTTGAAGCAGTTGCTGTCTTGAAACAGTTTCTTTGAAATAAGTGCAAAATGTCATACCTGGGAAAGTCACAAGCACAAAAGGACCAAGATATTCCAGGGAAGAAGCAAACAATAAATATTCTTTAGGTTCCTGCCATACAATAGTTGTTGATTTTTTTATAGTTATTTCTTACTCTGTAAATGTCAGCTCTTTGGAAAGAACTGCAACTACCACAATAGAGCTAGACCTGTCATGGAGTACCATTATCAATTCTGAATAAACAACAACTGCTAAGCAAACTAAGCATGAACTCCCTCTCCACAGTTATATCAATCAAACTGACAGCACATAGGTATGAGAAATTCTGCCTCTCTGTCTGCAAGGAAAGGGAACAGGTACTAATTTCCAAGGATCCCTATACCTGATTTTTATCAGCAGCAATGGAATATTTAAATGGATATTCTTTGTTACTCAAAAGTTACAAATTGTCACTGATCCCTGTAACCGACTTTCAGCAACTGATGACAATGCTTTAGAGAGAAAGATGATACAATATGTTTTTAGTTACTACCATGCCACTTTTGCTTTTCTTCTTAAAAGCAAATTGCAGTGTGTGGGAACTTCTGTCTTCTCCTTGTTCATTTCCTTTCTAATATCCTTTCATGTATTTCCATAAAACACTTGAAATCACATTCACTTTTTCTCTTTTACTTATTTATATTTTAAATTTATTTATTAAAAGTAAAATATAATTTATTATTACTTGATAATCTGCTCTGGGTTCATATATTAATCATTTTTCCCTGAACCAATTTACTTTCTCTTTTGGCATTCCATGTTCTGATACTACTGTTTCATTAAAAGACTTGGCTCCAACAAAATGTAGAAACTCTTCTCCTTTCCATTTCCCAGTGGGTGACCTTGGTATGATCTGATGTCATCAGTGGGTATTAGACATTACAGTCCTAACCATCCAACTCTTTCACCTTCTCAAGGCTTGAGGCTCTTCACTAAACATCAGAGTATCATCCCTGGACTCAGGCCCCTTAAAGATAAGCATGGTATTTCTGTAATGGAGAAGCTATGGTTGCACTTCTATCTTACGGAGTTCCCACCATAGCACATCTATGTTGTGCCAGTACAGCTGTTTATAGAGAGAGCTATTCACTGAGTCAAAAAAAATGAATTAATCCATGCATCTATCTATTAGTCTATATTTATACAGAGAAAGAGAGATACCCATGCATATACACACACTGATATGATGTAGAGAGGCAGATCCTCCTTAAAAGAGCATTGTTTCCAAGGCAAACATCAGTACATCTTAAATCATTTAGGATGTCAATCATAACATTCACACAACCAGTCCTGTGGAGTTTTTGAAGCACAGTGTGGCACACACCTGTTCCAAATTTCAGCTGAAGTTTAGAGTCTCAGAACAATATATCTGGAAATACGGTTCTATATGTCACCTTATCTGATAAATACTTCTTGGATAAATTAGACCTACTCCCATCCTTATTGAGCCAATATATATTCAAAAATAATTCTACTGGGAAAGGGCTAATCTTGCAAACTTCTACAGGCTTTTGCAGCTGAGAATCCCATTGGAATCAATGGGAGTATTCATAGTAAAATTAAATGCATGCAAAAAGTGCTTTACTACAGAAAAATGGCATTCCAAAGTAGATTTAAACCATTTTGCTTAATTCATGAACCCAGTGCTGTGGTTAAACTGTTTCTGTGATTTTCCTAGTAACTGTGTGGACAGACAAGGCCTCTATTTTGTAACTTTTGATGTGCAGAACTCAGCCTCTGCACAATGGGGAAGCTTTCTGCAAGCATGTGGTCCAGCTGCCCACTACAGTTTTCATGAGCTAGTCATGATATTCTGTTGTATTCGATTACACAGCCCTGGCTCAGCCAAACTCATTTCTGTCAATATTAAACACCCAAAGAGATCCAGAGAAATTTTATGCATTTCAGCAGACAAATCACTGTGCCTCATGGAAGCCTCTTCCTACAAGAAAAGCTGTGATTCCCAAGCAAAACTATTATGGTTAATGCCACTTAGCTATTTCTTAATTTTCTTTTTAAGACTACATTGAAGAGAAAAAAATAATTGCCTTTCAGATATGTTGATTTACTCAAGGAATATTTTACAGGTCTCTCCACTATCGGCACATGCAGAACTATTTTGTCAGCCTGTATATTGACAATTGAAGTCTCACACCAACAGCACTAAGTCACAAATTTGAAATAATGTTCTTTATAATTTTTAACCTTTGAAAAGTATGTTTTCAGAAAGCTTTCTTTTAAGTGAAGTGACAGAAATAAAAAACATTCCAGTGGCAGTTTCATTCCACTTTTAAGGGAAAAACTTTTTAGGAAGCAGCATGCTGTCTGCAGGATGCAGCATGCCAAGGTCAGTCATCTCGGAGCCTGCTCCCGCCCTGGTCTGAGGAGGCCCCAGGAGAACTCTTTGCCACTGGTAGGGCCTACACTGGTAGGAGAGACTGCTCCTGGCTGCTCCTGCATGGATGTGAGGAGCACCTTGGAGAAGTGGCTGGTCAGACTGCACATGTAATAATCTGGAGATTCATAAATCAGCTGTAAATCAAATGCCTCAGGGACAAGTCATGGTGCTGAGAAGAATTTCCTCTGCCACAGGAATAAGATTCAGAGGAAATACTAGATTTCAGGGGTTGGCTTCTTCCTGCAAGGTAGCTTAGCCAGGTTCCACCAGTTTTAATCAAAATGTCCTTAGCAGCAGCAGCAGCGTTATTTCCAGTTGAAGGCAGATGGTTAGTTTGCACATGGATGGCTGCTGAGGCTGAAGTCTAGCACTGGAAGCCTGAAGTCCCTGCGCAGGCACACACACACACACACACACAAAACATACAGAGGTCCAGAGATTTTACGTAAGCAGTGTTGACCAAGAAATACTTTGCAGGACATAAGGAAATTAACTTAACACTCTTTGCATATCTTTCCAAATAATTGCTTAATTTGCACTACATAGTATACTTAAAAAGGACAAAATACCCCTCATTAAAAGCTGGCCTCAGCTTTGCAGAGATTTTGTCTTCTGCTGTTCCCCACTCATGTCTTCCAGTTATTCCAACGAATTTAAAGTGGTGAAGTTGTATTTAATGTGCAATAATAGTAATGTATATATTTTTCTTATCCATTTGTGTTATGAAAGTTCAAAAAATAATCAAATGGAAGGTCTTCATTTTTGTTGCCATTCTCTATTTCTCTTACAGTTTATACTGGAAAAGAATAGAATACAAAAATCTAAATAAAAAATACTCAAGATAACAAAAATTTTTGCTTCATTAATATTCTGAATTTCTCTTTCCACAGCTGCAACCAGAATTCTTAATCCCAGAGAGCTATTTCAGTACAAAGTGCAGTAATTAGCTCATAAATTATCAGAAACACATCCATGCCCAGTGTTTTAGCCTTTAAAATAACAGGGAAGAAGTGAGGTTTTTAAATACCATTTTTGCAAGCCTGCTGAGAAAGGGTTTTTTGCTTATTTTTAAGGGCAAAATTCCCTTACTCTGTGGCTTGTCTGTTTATGCTATTTTTAAAAGTTCAGGGGAATGGTAATGTGTGAAATAACCTTACTAGAAAAGCTATTTCACTAAAATGCATATTTAAATTTGATCTGTTTACTATCTTTTACTCCCCTTCAATTGAAACCAGACAGTCAACCCGGGTCTGCTGTAATTTGAATTAAAAACAATTTATAATAACTTTTCTATATATTGAAACATAATTTGCATGAGACATGCACATAAAATATGTTAAAAACAAAGCTCTGGCATCGAGAAAACAACTAGAAATTGCAGAATTAGATTAATCTGAAAAAAAATCATTTCACCTCCCTTTTCAATAGGCATTAATAGAGAGTTTAAGTACTTGATAATATATTATTCCTCCCTAGTCCTTCCTCAGCACGCCACACTGTGAGGACCAGAAGAGTGTGTTGTTCTGTCTCTTCTCCCCAGACTGTTCCAGCCCCCAGTCCCACATGGGCAGCTAATTGATTCTCAGGCTTGCTCTCATTTCAGGCTCTTCTTCCAGTGTCATTAAGCTCCTTGCTCTCATCACCTTTCCCATCAGATCTTTTGTCTCAAACAAATAAAAATCCAGGAGCTATCCTGAACTGCTTGACAGTGGAGTGAGACAGAAAGCTCCCAATTCCAGTGTCTGGACTCAGCTGATCATTCCAGATCATTGCTTGAGCCAGTTTTGCAGTTGGACCAGATTTGGCACAGATCTACTTTTTCCATTCATATTTCATTTCCTTTGAGATCTGTTCATTTCAATTTGTTCAAGAAACTGAGTTAAAATGCAGAAGTTTGAAATGTAATAGGAAGGTATAAATTTATGAACTACACTATGTGCACGGTTGCTACTGAAAACTACTATAGTTGTTTTCATTACATCATTTCATTCATTTTATCTTCAGACTGCAAAAGGAAACACAATTCCTATCATTTAAGAAGTCATGCAGAGTATTTAGATTTCTTTCCACACCTCAAGTCTGACTTTGATGCCTAAAATCAGAGAATTACGTTTGTTCCTACATCCATTTCAACAACAACACTTTGGGCACTGAAATATTTTGAGAATTATTTTTCTGGGATTGTTTAGCAAATCATTCCTCATGTACTTTGTAAGAGATTCTCAGTTAAATAAACTATTAAAAAATAGTCTACACAGTAAAAGAACAGTAAACACAGTTCCCAAAAGAGCCAAGCATAATGTAAAATAATAAATAAATATAGCATTATAAACTTAGATATCTAAGACTATTTTGGCTCTTACTGATCTGTGATTTCCTTTTACATCTTTTAGAAATGCTGAAACAGTTTGAATTACTTTTTTTCAAGCTCAGATTGTGAACCCTCCTTAAGAGCATGCTGCAATATTTTCTTAGTTATTTCACAAAGCTATCATCTTCTGAGTTTCATTCTTCAATTCACATATTGCCACATGGCCTTATTTCTTTGTGACGACATTACAATTATTCATGTTTTTAAAATGACTGATTTCTCATAAAATCTTCTGATATTTACCTCCTAAATGGCTTTTCTTAAATTCAACCTATTTAGCAGAAATTACTCTGAAAAATATGTAGACTTAAATAAAGCCTAGTTCACCGTTATTTCCTACGATGTACATTCATAATTGGCCACACAGCATCACTCTGACAGGAAAACTTTAAAAGCCATGTAGTACAGACCAGAGACAGGTAGAGAAGGAAGAGGATATGCTCTTTATTCTTCCAAGCTGCACCACAATATTCATAGCAACCACAGCATGCCTGCTGATTCCACAGCCCTTTCACAAAAGAACATAAGCAGAGGCAATGCAGAAGATGTTATGCATTGAACTGCCCTACTATTTACTAGTTCAAATTAGATGTTTTGATGGTTAAAATTACATAGCATATAGACCTCTTCCACAAGTTAGCATATGACCCTGATTGCTCACTGATTATCATAATACCCCTTTATCCTCAAAGCTATCTCTATTCCAGAAAGCTTCCATCTATTCAAGAACACCTAATTTTACATAATATTTATTATCCCAAGCTTCCATTGACATCACTGCAGAGGTGGAACTTTGTTTTAGCATTTCAAAGTGTGTAAGAGCATAAATTTTTCCCCTACTCCAAGAACCAAGAACCTAGTTCTACATACATATGGGATGATATTAACTATATCTCAGCAAGTAGAAACTGTATTATATGACCATTTTTAAGGTTAAATATATTCAAGTTGTATTTGTAGAGTGCTGAAAACCTATGAAGTCACCTTAATACAGAGATGCATCGTCATTCCAGCAATGCATGAGCCTCAAGGAACGGAAGCATATGCACAGTCTTTAAGTCCATAGGAAGTCCCATTGAATTTCTGAGAAAAAAAGGCTTCTGAAATCCAAGTTGCTATAATGAAGCCTGTCACAGCTAGACACCCTGTAGAAACAGGACCTGGCACAGCCGTTCCTCCCATTCCCATTTATCACACGGCTTTTCATTTCAGGCAGTGTGCATGAAATGGAGCCCAGTGCTCCAGTGACAGGTAAACCTCATGTCCTCTCTCAGTCGTCACAATCTTGTGCAAAAGCCCCAGCACACGCATGTGTTCTACAGTGACTCTCTGACCTTAGCATAGAAATAGAGAGATAAATAGACCCTAGACATAAATACCATTAAAAGAAAAGACGAAAAGGCAATTATCTTATGCTGACGATGAATTAAACTGCTAACTTGCTCTCCTGTGTTAACTGTGGAAAACTATTACCAGTTTTGACTTTTCCCATCTGTTCTACCGAAGCTTGCCGAAAGGCTGATATTCTGACAGCAATCTGAAGCACAGTTTTGCCAACTGTTTCTTTTTGAAAGTCCATGTTCCATATGTTCTTATTATGCTTCTTTTTATTGCTGTGAAAGTACACAACTAACTAGGAAGGAAAAAAGTTTATTTTCCACAATTATATTAATTTTTTTTTTAAAAAGTTTATAGAAGAGATCATTCAAATACTCTTCTCTCTTTTCCATGAGATACATCCTTGTGCTATCATAGTGTATATTCCTGTCACTTATAATGACTGCCTGTTAAACTTAACATACCTTATGTTTGATATATATCACAGACAGTCTCTACAAAAAAATTCAGTTACTTAGAACAGGTATTCAGAAGAACAGGAGCACAGGGTGAGAGTTCATCTTCTCTTTCAAATAAGAGCTCTAAATATGTGTTGACTGTCAAAATTTAAGAAGTATATCTATTGCTTACACAGGGAAAGTATTTCTACCAGTATTCCTAAAAGAGCAGTTGGTCTTTATCACATGAGTATAAAAAGCAAAAAATCTTGAATTCCGACCTCATGATAACCATGCAATCTTATATAATAGAAAGAATGATCATAAAACCTGTGCAGCAGTTGACACATTAGTACTGATTTTACATCCTCTGAGTTCTCATTAACATGAGGCAAATCTCTATCATCTACATCAGAATAAACCTGAAGCAACCGAATAAATCACCAGAGGAAACCACAGGAGTTTCATATCCATTTACAACAGTCTGGTTGACTTGAAATCCAAAAGAAGACGGTAATCAAAAATAAAGCTGTTGGAAGAGTGTTACATGATGCTGATGATACCAGGTGCAAGGCAAGCTTTATCACTAAAGGAAAGACCATGGAATTGGTATGTTACATTTGCTCACCTGATTGGTTAAGAAACAAAGTTTTGCAGCTCACAACTCCTTCTTTAAGTCTGAAATAGGAGTATCAGCCTTCAAAACTGAGAATCACAGAATTATCTTGGTGAGCAGGGACTCTGATTATCATTTAATACAACATCCTGCTTCAAGCAGAACTACAGTCAGTACTTGATCGAGTGGGCCTGGTGTAGCTACCACAAGGCTTGGTGTAGGCAAATCTCAACTATATCCAGAGATGGAGGTCCCATAACTGGTCTGGTAAACATGTTCCAGTCCTTCATCTCTCTGCTAGTGAGAACTTCATAATGTCGGATATACATTGTCCTTGCTACATAATCTGTCCTACCAAGAAGAACCTGGCCCTGTCATCTTCACATCTACCCTTGAAATAGTTGTAAGCAGGAGTTAGATGGGCCCTTATTCTCCTTTCCACCAGAGTAACAAGCCCAGGTCCTTCAGCCTCTCTTTGGAGATGTTCTGCAGGTACCAGAGCATCTTGCTAGCCCAGATGGATCCTCTCCTATTTCTTTATGCATGTTTTGAATGTCAGGGCCTCAAATTGAATGAAATTTTCCTGAGTGACCTTGCCAGCAACAAGCAAAGGGGATAGAGATTTTTTGGACTGGGGCCCATCTCCTCAAAATTCAGCCCAGTGCACAGCACGATTTATTCCCAGCAAGAGCATGTTGTTTGCTCCTTCAGCCTGACGCACCACCTGTAACATCCCAGCTCTATTCTGCAGATCTCGCAGCCAGTCACTTCCCAGTCTGCACAGGGTAATTCTGCACAGTGAAAAATAACTTCCCACTTTTCCATGTTGAACCTTGCAAGATTTCTCCAGGCATAATCCTCAGATTTATTCAAGTGTCTCCAGACTAAGGTGTTGCTACTCTCAGTCAGCTGCTTTCCCACTAATGACATGCTGAGGGTACACTCTGTGTCACCATTCATAACATTGCTGAAGGTCACTGAACAATATGAGTCCGATATCAAGCCCAGGGTATTACAGTCATTACTGGCTGCACACCAGATCTCAAACCATGGATTATTGCACTTCAGACCTGTTGGTCCAGCTAATATTCTTCTAACAATCCCATTATCCAGACCATACTTCTCAGCTTACAAAGAAAAATGCCGTGGGACATGGTGTCCAAAACCTCATGAAAGTCAAGATCTATCACATTCACCACTGTCCTCTCATGCAAAGAACCAGTCATATCAATACAGAAGGCAATCAGCTTGGTCAAGTATAATATGCCCTGGCAAATCTGTGTTGAGTTTCTTGATAATGCCTTTGCCCTTCACTTGGGACTGAATTCCAATAGCTGCATGACTTTCCCAAGGAATGATTTTTTTAGGGCCTCAGAATTGCTCTAACATAATAATAACATGATCACCTTGACCAATTAGGTTATTGACCTATTCCAGCCAGTAGTCTTATCATTTCTCTGCTTGAAAATACGACCCTTTGCTTCACAGGTACCAATCCGATAAATTTTTCTCTCAGACGGTCTAATTATTTAATGGAATTACTAAATGCAATTATTCTCCTACTATATTTAGCTTGAAGAGTTTTGCTTCAAATTCAGACTTGGAAGAAAGATTTACATGAGTAATAAAGCCTCTTACAGGAGTATCAAGTGGGTCTAATAAAGACATATAATTGTTTTATAAAATTAATGTTATTTATTTTATTATTACAAGTAAAAATATAATACTATTAATATATAAATACAAAGAAGCACTAATTCACAGTTTGAAGCTAAGAGAATTAGTTTCCAGACTGTTAACAAGTCTTTAGGCTGTTATAAATAGGCAGTCAAACTCTGTTATCATTATAATTATTGCGTCAATAATATTTCATTTATTTGTAAGAAAATAGCATTTGGAGTTGCAAGCATTACCGTCTTCTTTTATACTAGTAACTGAAAGCTCTCAGAGAAACTACCCGTGTTTATTTCCATTCGAAGCCTATTGTTTTCTGAGGCTTTGGTGCAAGACAGAATGACCACCTTCAAAGCGAGTTACCAGGTTTGCTTAAACTGCTCTAAACCTCTGGCCCCATCATGCCTCCCTGTTTGGGTGCACTGTTTGGGCTGTGATGGTTCTGGCATTAACCAGTTCAGCTGATTCGTCCAAATGAAAACAGTTTGCTGTTAAGATCAGCTTCCAGTCAGATCAAAAAAAAAAAAACAAAACAAACCAAAACAAAACAAAAACTAAAAAACAAGCACCTCCTGAAGGCAATGCCAAGGAAAAAGTAGGCAGGTGTGTCCACACTCATCTTGGGAGTAATACAGGCTTAGAAGTCATCTCTAACACGTCTGTCAAGATATTTGTGAAAATATTCTCTTAACAATAAGCTTGAAATTGATCTCACAGATTACTCCGTTTATGCTAATGGAAATCTGCACAGTTGAAAATGGCTTTCCTGAGGGGAAAGATATAAGCAGTGTCAATAGCCTTCATTTGTACTTCTTTACATTTTCTTAATTTTGATTAATTCAGCATGGCTGACTTGTTTCTCACTTCCATTTACCCATTCTGACATGTGTTACCCGAACTGCACACAAAACTCACAAAATTGTAGACAGAGGAAATCAGAAGCTCAGAAAACAAGGGTTTCAAGATTAAAATATGTAACACACATATGTAACCTGGAACTGTAGATGAGCTGAAGGGCACTGTCTTAAACCAGCTAATCAATTTCTTTTATGATTGGCAATAATCCTGATTATGATCTGATTAACAGCCAATTTCATGATGAGTGCGTTATTCGAATTTATAGTCATTTGTTAGTAATGTGGGCTATCAGAAAGCTTTGCTCTTAATTATGCTGATGCTTTAATTGTATAGTTCTACAATGCTGATTGGAATTGTCAGTTTGTGAATGTGATTATTGCACATTAGCACTAAGTGTATAGTAATGTTCTTCTAGTACGATATGAATGTGTTCTCCCTCTTCATTCTACTGTATTTAATTATTGTCAGTATATTCTTTATTAGAAGCAGATGGGCTGTTCAATAAAAGCATCCTTATACTGTGTCCCTGTTGGAACCCTGAGTTCTGAGAATTTCAATCTTTCAGTGCTGACAGACAATGATCTTCAAAAGCACACTGCATTTGACCTGAAGCCTTGGGAAAGGCGTCCCAAATTGTGTGATAACACTGAGATTGTTGCTGTGTAATTAAAAAGAAATTTGTTATGTCACTGGGTGGAATATGTAGAGATGTAGAAAAATTAGGTTTATGGGATTTAGTAACGACGGAGGATTTGGGGTGTGGATTATTTCTTCTTTTTCCTCCTTCTTCTTCACTAATCTGGTGGTTTTGGTATTGGTTCAAAAAACCCACAATGCAGATCATAAATGAATAGTTACTGGGTTATAAGTAATAATAAATTAGTTGGCATTCCATAATTGGACAGTTTGGACTTTAAAAGGCCTTGGAAGTTAGAACTCAGGGCCATTTTCACCTTGTTAACTCAGAGGCACATTCTGTGCAGCTATATTATAGATAAGAAATAATAAACATTTGAGTCCGAAGATAAACTCCATGTCTCCTGTGTTTCAATCTGAACTCTGAGTAAAAGAACTCACGAAACAGAGGCAAAGAAGAAAAGAAATTAAGCGGAGAATATTAATATGTCCCTGCACCTATCGCAGCCATCCAAACTACAACGAGTCAGGATTGCATTGTTGAGGCTCTGCACAAAGCTACTGATTTAAATCCAATGTAACCTAGCTGGTGACGGTGGGGGAATTCTGGATTTGCAAGAATGTTCCAAGAACTGAAGAGCGAACAAGAAATCATGTTATTGATGCACTTACTGGTATATGTTCAGCAGACTAAAAGTTAAACAGTAACTACAGTAAGACCCTCTGCTCCAGTCTAACATTATAATATCAATGTTTTTCTGGAGTCAATTTCATCTGACCTTACTTTCAAAACATGTCTTTAACCTGTGCATTTAAGTTCATTGACTCCTTATCTGTACTGTGCTGAAATGGAAGACTGTTCAGATAGTTCCTGTGACTGCTGGGTGACATTGCTCATACCAGCCACTACAAATACTTGCTAGCACTATCCCTTGCCAGTGCTACAGTGCCGGTTCCATTTTACTTTAAAAAAAGTTTGGTACATAAGGAACCCAAACTAACTACTGAGAGTACTTAATTTATTAACAAATCCCAGGTAGATGTTTCCCTCAAACAGGAAAGACAAGCCATCATGACTGAAGTATAACTAGGAAGACTGGCTTTCTCCGTCTCATGTTTGCACCTTCTACATATTAATATAACCGTGTGACAGCTCGACTTGTGAAACCTACAGAAGTGGCCTCTGAGATGCCACAAGGAACCTGCCCACCAGCGCTGTTGAATCATTTCTACTTAAAATCCTGGTCCAAGGCTCAGAATAAAAAGGATGTGAAACAATGCTCTTAATTATGTTAAAGATCCGATAAATCCTGTTAAAGAGAGAAAATAGTTTCCAACTGCTCTTCTTCCAAAGACCTTTCTTGCAGAAAGTCATGGAGAAAACATGATAACACATACTGGTTTTTTGACAGCTTCAGCATTATGGGGTGCTTCACTCTCTGAAAGCACTGGGTTTTATCTCCAGGAGCAGTTTTACCCACTTTCATCAGCCCCAGATGGCAGGTAGCCACATTCCTATGCTAGTACAAATATTTCAGCAGAATTTAATCTTTCCCAAACACATTAAGTTGCTTTTCATAAATAACCGATCAGCTCAGTGTGTGCTTATGCTGTTGGATGCAGAAAGCCATGGGCTGGCCCCACACCCGCACTCCAAATTGTCTGGAAGCAAGCCACCACCTGTCCAAAAGCCATTTAGCTACATTAATGCAGGACTATGCCTGAGCTAATAACCTGCTGAGAGCCTCGGTATCGGTACAATTACGTTTTCACAGCAGCTTGTTTTTCTTTTAGTAAAATATCAGATGACACAGGCTGATGATTTCATTACTTACTTCAGAACCGAAGTAGAGTTTAATATGTATAGGGAGAGTTTATCCCAAACAGAAGCTTAAATAGTGAAAATAAATCTTCTTCAAAGTAGTAATAATGGATTCAGCAGCTATGTGGTAAACAGAATTAAGGATTTCATTCCACAAGTCTTTTATTTGTCTTTAAGCTGACAAACAACATAATTTTGCTGTTCACAATAACAAACCTTAATTGACAGACTTCTTCCTAGTATTTTATTGCAAAAAATTAATGTTTGCATTTAATATCATACTGTCATTATCTTGTTTCCTCCACAGTCAGAAGAGTTGTCTGCTTTCTGCAGGTGCAGAGGACCAGCTAAATACACAGCAGCCCCCCTTATCCTTCCTATCAGCATATACAATGATCACTAGTTATTATGCATAATTACATGGTTGCATGTATTAAATGTTGTTATATTGCATGACAGCATGTTTTAACAGTTAGGAACTTACATCTCAAAACTTAGTTATTTTAGTCACATTTTGAAAAGCAGCATCTTTTTCCCAGAACAAAATATGTTTTTAGCACAAGTTACTTCGCTAATGAACTATATGAAAACATAATTAAATAAGTGCAGAAAAAAGCATGGTTTTCTTTTCTTTTTTTTTTTCCTGTGTGTTACCATCTGGTTCACTGGTAACCTAGAAACAAGATTTATCAGCAGCTAGCTACCTGAAGGCTTGGGAGGAGCTGAGGAGGGAAAGGAAGGTTAGCACTTGGTATTTGTTTTAACACAGTATGTTATAGGTTCAGCAGAGCTAGTACTTCAAAGCTGTATACAAAAGCAGAAATTCAAAAGAGCATAAACAGAATTGTATTTCACTAAAATTACCAACTCAATATTGATTTTAAAAGGGATTACTATTCTGAGACCCAAGCAGTACAAAACTTGAGATGCAACTTGATTTCTCCATCTACATAAATTGGAAGGTTGCTTCCCACATTTATTTGCTGATACCAGGAAATTCTGAGTTAAGACTGCACTAAAAACAAAATCAAATACTTCAAAATGTGTAAGCATCTAGACAAGACATCCTAAAAATTAAAACTAAGAAAACTGAACCATTGAACTAAGAGGGTTTTTAATCTATTAATTATCCCAGAATTTCATCCATCATTTGAAGTTGAAGGCTCTTCCTTTGTTTTAATCACTGTGTCCCAGGCCATGGATCTCTGATGAGGGAGAGAGCAGTAAGACACTGTCAAGCTTCATTATAGCACAAGCTCTACAACCATCTCCTAATCACATTGGTGTTTATTATACTATACTATTTAGGGATATTAGGGTAAAATAACCCAATTAGAGTTTCCTGCATGGATTCTGAAAAATCCAGCTTATTACAATAGGTACTACCAAGGGACTTTTCAGAACAAGATGAGAGAAACTATAGGAAAGGCAACCACTGAAAATTACAGCTTTGGACAGTATTTCTGTTTAATATAATGAGATACCTTTGCATGTTCTTACATGCTAACATTTCATTTTAAGCTAAGTATTTCCAAATATAGCAACACACATTTAAAACTAAAATAATCTGTCTTGCACACATATATTAGCTATTGATTAAAAACACATTTGTCCTTTTCTTTTTTCTTTTTTTTAATGTTCCTGGCCTTGGAACAGATTGTACGGGTTCAGATAAGATTATGTTACAATGCAACTGTAAACTGACATCTTAAAAAATGGGAACACTTCCAGGTTACTCACAGTTAATATAACCAAGAGTTCAAATGTTTTCCTTTAAATTGAGAAAAGTATCAAATTATATGCCAGTCATCTACAAATATTTATACAAGATTAACTGTTCCATTTTGTATTTCAGTAAGCAAAAACTACAAAGGACCAACTGCTGAAAATGTCTCTCAGAGTACAGAGCAAAGTGGGTTGTAGAAGACCATTTACAAGAGCCTCTAGTGACATGACAAGGGGAAATGGCTTCAAACTGAAAGACGATAGGTTTTGATTAGATATTAGGTAGAACTTCTTTACTGTGAGGATGGTAGGGCCCTGGAACTGATTGTCCAGAGAAGCTGTGGAAGCCCCATCCCTGGAAGTGTTCAAGTTGGAACGTAGCTCTGGGCAACCCGGTCTTGTGAAAGGTGTTCTTGCCCACATCAGGAGGGTTGGAACGAGATGATTTTTAAGGTCCCTTCCAATCCAAACCATTCTATGACTGTATGACTCTAAGAGTTTGTAAACCTTGAAACTGTAGTGAGTTCCCCAAATAGACAAGAATCATCTATTATAAAGTGAATATTAAGGCAAGTTAAAAGTAAAATCAAACCCTGAAAACTAATCTATATTGAGTTCCTTGACATACATATTTACATATATATATTTTTACATTACATTATATTTCATTTACATTATATATATTTTTATAGATGTACAGAAATACAAGAAATCTTGAATTTGCTCATTTAAGTTATTTCAATACAATTATGTTTGGTAGCTGGCATTAGGTATTCATTTAAACTTCATTTAAACTTGGCATACACATGTTAAATACCAGAATTCTGCTACCAGTTATGTTACCAACTTGCTGCTAAAAGCAAAGAAATCTTTTAGTTGATCCCTTAGATTATCTGTCTCAAATACATTTTAATTTCTTATGGGTTTTCTTTCAAAAATTTTCATGAGTTCTCAGTATAAATGCTCAACAAAAGTGAATTCTTGTTCAATGTATTCACAAACATGTAAAATAAGTGTACTGTTCTTTTACTACAAACTTACTCAGCATAAAGTGGACTGTAAGATTTTCATCTATCTCACCAGAAATCTAAGGAAATAAATTGTGACTGCCATGACCAGTCCTGTAATGAAAAAACAGACCTTGAAGTTCAAGCAGTAAGCCAAACTTATTGAAACTGTGAGAGTCAACTATTAAATACATACATACATAAACACACACACACACACACACACACATATATATATAGAAAACACAATTACAAAGGATGACTGTTCACACATTTTTTTAAATGGGAGATGAAATCCTGTGGTAATGGCATACTCATTCACCTCAGAAATTTGTTTGCAGGAATGTTTCAAATCTAGAAAATTTCTTTTTAAATAAGTTCTCCTTCTAAACATAAAGACAACCATAAATATCTAAATGAAAGGATCTAAAATGTGGGTTCAGCTGTGTGTTCAAATATTTTGCAAATTTTAAAATGTAGTAATTTGGAATTCATCTTCATGTTGTAATTTTTTAATTACAAAAAATTTTCATCCCATTTCAGAGAGAACTGTGAAGCACCTTTCATTTGCATTTGGGCTTTCACTACCAGCAAAGACATCGCTGGTCAAGGGAAACATATCTCAGTCACTATCAAGAGTGTGTGTTACAGCTAACTCTTTGGAAAAGCTGATATGTAGCTTATTTCAGTTACCTCATCTAATCACTGAAATACTCAGAAAGAACCTTATTAATTGTAGAAAACAGCAACAAAGTTGGTAAAGTTTTCCTAAATACACCAAGTTGTATCAGAATTTTAACTTCTTATAGTTCACAGTAATTTTAACAGTTCAGACTTCAAATCACAAAACACATACTCTGGACATGATGTGAAAGTGTTAGATGTTTTGGAAACACTGATCAGCTAAGAACTGCAAATTTTCTGCGCAACAAGACAATCTTTGCTAGTTAAAGACATTCAGATAGTTTTTCAGATATCGAATCACAGGAAAGTTTTTGATCAAAAATAAGCATGCCCATATATATGAGCTCTAAATAATTTCATATCTAGAAAAGAATCTAGTTTTCTGTATTTTTGCTAATTTCTGTTGTTTCCTCACAATTCTTTTGCTCTTTTTTCCTCACTTAGTTTGAGTGGATGATTCATTGCAAAGGGCATGAGCTATTCATACTTCTGCTGCATGCTAGTATGCATCAACATATTGTAATTTATTTGTCATTTTAAAATAGCCATGTTTTTGCAAGTTGAATTTTTTGGTTTTCAGGGATTTTTTTCTATACAAGTAGATCACAAAAATGTGAGCATTGGACACTGAACATTTCAAAATTGAAACTGTGTTGCCATGCCACAGGAAAGAAAAAAAAGGTTTTTGTTTCTATTCTTGGATCTTAAAAGTATAAAAATGCACTGGCTTGAAGAAGCCAAACTTTTTGGAAAAGGAAGTGTTTAGAGAAAGACTGGAAAAAAATTAGGATACAGGGAACATTACAAAAAAAAATTAACTGTTATCTTTCCAGCTTACATTGGCATATGCAGATCAAACAATTGCAATAAATATGAATGAAAGAGATTGCAGATCTTCATCTATCTACTTCAGTTCTATTACATGTAGGATTGAAAATGTTTGATCACCCATGGATTTCTTTTTAAATGGATTATGCTTAGAATTTCTATGTAGGGATGTGGAAAGTTCAAAAACCATATACAAACCTTTTACAACCAGTTCCACAATTCTTTCTGGACGCTTTTACAGAAAAATAGATAAATTATATATATATATATAAAATAGCTATACAAACACATGTGAAATACATATAACAATAAAAAATAGCATCTCATAGTTCAGTTTAAAAAAGGCATCTCATAGTTTAGTTTGAACCCATTACTTGTTGCCTGCCCATGGTGGCTGACCTGAAAACAGAAAGCCCAAAGTCAAGCCACAGACCTCGCCTTCCCATGGAGCTGCTCTATGAATGCCAGTTCCATTAGGCAGCTGTAGGGTCAGGGGAAAATGTGTGGTTTTGGAAACACAGTATGTCAGTGTTTCCAAAACATTTTCCTGGAATTTTTTTCTGAAGAAATTTTTCTTAAAAAAATGGATTTGTTCCAATTTGAAACTAAGCCAAATTAAAAAGAAAAACATCTACAAATCTGTGAACTGTGAAGCCAGCTATTCAGCCAGTCCTAGTGCTGTGGCAAGCTGCTTTTTCCCAAATATTCTGGTGACACCATGGTCTGATTCCTATTCCTTTTCCTTTGAGTCTTCCTGTTTCATTCAACAAGACTTTCCCTCCTCTCTTGAAGTTTTGTATTAGGGAGTTTTCTACTCCCTTAACAACTCCCTGCTGCCCTTATTCTTTGTTGATGTCACGTATTTTGTAAATTAACCTCAACTTCCCTGGGCAGAAGAGGACTGCAAGATCAGTAGTGAGGATTGCTTTATTTTTATGCCATCTTTTCCCTGCTGAGAAAAGCAGCCCACACCACTTTAACTGAAGTGTCACAGAAGCCCTTACTCACTTGTCATAAAGTTTATTACTATTACACAGGATTTTGTGCTCTCAGCATTTCACAGGGTTTTTTTTTTAATCCCTATGCCTCCCTGAGGAAACACTGAGTCACAATGACAATAGTAATGTCATTTATTCTGATTGACAATCAGAATTGTCAATAAACCTTCTCAAACTTTGCAGTAGTAATGTGGTGGATGTTTTAGATACGACAGTATATCTGACTTCAGAATTGTCAATAAACCTTCTCAAACTTTGCAAATCCTGCAAAAAATAATAATAAATGCTAATACTGTTATTTTCCAATCTGCTGAAAGTAATTTTTCCTGAAACATTTATATTCATACTTAAGTCCAAGATTTTATCCTGAAATGAAATCACCAGAACAATGCTGCAGCCTGAGATGGGTGTGCAACTATGACAAACTGAAATAGAATAAAGGCAAAGAGATGTTTCTGTCTAGGCAGACAGCCAAGAAAGATTGTGGAATTATTGAGCCTCACTGTCATCTGAATTCACACAGATAGGAATTTTTTTTCTATTTCAAGTATATTACAGGGGTGGTTTTTAGTGACAGGTAGGTACATAATTTTCTTCTATTGCTTTCAAAACTCCAGTTCACTTTTCTGTCTCTATTTCAAGCAAAAAGCTACAGAATACAGAGTGGAGGGCATCTGAAAATAACATTCTCAGGAGCAGACAACGCTGGGCACTGTTAAACATGATATATGCCCTTAGACTGACGAATTTTAGCTTGTGGACAGGCAAGGACATTCCAATGTGAAATTACCAGTTGAAAATGACAGTACATGTGATTTAAGACAGCATTTTATATATTTTATTGTACTTCATAATGCAGTCAACTAAAAACCATCATTCAGCTTTCAGCTAAAAGTCACATTGCCCAAAACACTAGAAATCTGCAACAGATGTTAAGTTTCTGCCCATGTCTTGTTCCGCTGGCTGCAATTCCTGTAGTCAGATGGCTCTCTTTCAACTCCATTCATATGTTCCAGCAGGTCATACTTTGTGAAGCCTCTAACAACTAATTAAAGTTTTATTTCAGATCCCTAATAGCTCAATGAATAATTTAGGGAGAAAAGAAAACATTTTCTGGGAAAGCATTAGCATAAGATTCAGTGAAGCTGTATCACTCCTTCTGGCCATACTCAATTTTAGGAAGATGAAAGAAGAGAAAACACAGTATAACTTGCTGTCATACAGGCAGTTGCAGTGTCAGTTTTGTGTCTTGGAACACTTCTAAATAGCTTTTCTGCTAAAGAAATAATCAATTAGTATTGAGGCACATCTGTAGCACAACAAGATGTTCTGCTTGGAACTGGATCAAAATTACATTTTGCAAATGTTATCTGATTCCTACATTACTTTCATTTGAATCTACAATTAAAAAACTTACAAACTTCAATTCCAAATTCCAATGGATGAGTAATATCAAGTTAGAAAAATTTTGAAATAATAATCTCCAGAGGGAATCTTAGACTTCCAAACTTGCTTACTTTAACTTATGTATCCTTAATATCTCTGGGTTAAAGAAACTTTGTATTGATGTCTGATTGTCAGGAAATTGTTTGGATTTTTTTTTCCTGAGGGCAAAACCTATTTAAGCATTCTAAACTGCACCTGACAGTGGACAATAGAAAAAAAAAAAAAAAAACAGTTATATGAACTGAAAAACCAACAGAGAGAAAAAGCGAATAAGAAACAGACACAGGTAGTTATTAGCTGGAAAAAGTGCACAAAAAATCTGTCTGAAATGGCCTCTAAGTTATTGTAATATAGAAGTCTAAAATTGATAACCACAACAGAAATCTATAAGCAGCTGGTTAAAATTCAAAACTGAATTGTATTAGCCAAGCCATTTTTCAGTCTTCAAAAAAGTCGGAGAGATGCTCTCAACCCAAACCACTCATCTACAGTTGCAGTAGAAAATCTCTGGTCTTCTGTCCTGTTGTACCAGTAATAATAAAGGGGATAGCACTTGATAAGAAGATGAATATCCATACTTAAAGAAACCATCCACGAGTCCCCAGTCATTCCTATGGAGAAAAGTTCTTTTAGACTTGACTGTGCCTGGCAGCACTCTGCTGTGTTTTGGACAGTGCTGGAAGTTAAGACAGCGAGCTCATCTCATTGTGGTATATTGAACAGGCTGGCCTTGCAGAATTTCTAGTCTCAAGGTAAGTCTCCTGTAAAACTAAATTTGCTGATCTTAGAGGCCTCATATAAAAAAGGACTTTACCTGTCTGCAAGTTATCTACCATATATTTGGGTACATGGAAGGAATAAGTTCATAATGTACTCCAAATTGTATAAACAACTGAAGTTTTTTGTGTTTGAGGGTTTTTTAAACAGATTCCAAAATGTGTTTCTTCTCCTGCTTTGCTTCCAAAATTCTAGTTTCCTGGATCCATTTTCTTCTGGGCAAAGGAGCCAGACTATTGGACCTAGCAATTCCTTAGATCACCACATAATCTGGAATGCACAACGTCCTACTGAGGATTATGCAGGAGATATTAATTACACAGGTCTTAAACTAATTTCTGGATACTTTTTTTCTTTATGGACTGAAGATTTCTGCCATTATTTATGATTATTTGGCATTGCTGCTGGAAAGAAATGGGATGTTGGCAGATCCTGTATATAAACAGATGTTTCCAGCACAATGGCACTTGAAATCCTGATTTACTCAAGAGAATAATCAATTCTTAAAGCAGCTTCCTTGCGAATAAAAAGTCCCCAGAGTTTAAGATTCATATGTCACAACCATTTGGAATTTTAATGTGACACAATAAAGAAGCTAAAGCAAATTAAGACAAGCATGGTATTCACAACACAGTTTCTATGTATATATTAAGAAATTCCCAAACAACTAATTGAATAAACTTGATGTAGGTGGTCAGTATACTGAGGTTCATTTCAGTAATAACATTGCAAGACATGGTGCAAGGAACAGTTTTTAAATTCTGTATAAAAAGCTGAACTTTGTTAATCCAAACTGAGCCAGATTTTTTTCCAAGAACATTATCAAAATGTGCTTCTTTCAAAATCTTGCTGACCTTAGAAAGTGTTTAGAAAGCTTCTGGATACTGTCCATTTTAAAAGTAATTTTTTCCTTGCAGTTCCTGAAGAATAGTCTGACTTCATATTTCTGCAGGTGCCTTTGATATGAAGATCAGAAAGGCATCAGGAGCAAGGTGTTTGACTGACATAATACAAACATAAATCTAAAGCACACATCCTGTGACTTGATAGATTTGCTTTAAATTTCTTTGTTTAAATAAAACACAAACAACAACAACAACAACAAAAACTGAAATCTTTTAACAAAGTCATCATCAAATTTCCCAGCTTTTATTAGGAAACGAACAAAACCAGGAACACTTGGTAGTTTCTGCTTCAGTAGCAGTTAATTATAACTGCATCTTTGCTGAAGCATTCCAAGCAAGAAGCAATATTCTATAGATATTTTTGGCCCTTACCCTCAGCAGTTTAGAGAATGTTCAGAACTTGCTGAAAATTTCTTAAGTAGGAATCCTAACTTAATTGTTGTTGTAAATAACACAGATATTTCTTTGGCACAAGTAGTGTGAACCAATCCATGTACCTTTGAACTATATGAAGTGTTGTTTGACATACGCAAAATTTAAAATATCAACAATAAAACTGCTGATGTAAAAGACAACTTTCTTATCCATAGTCTTCACATTTTTTTTGTAACCAGTGTACCTGAGAAGCACTCATAATAAGGGCAAATAATAATGATTTCTGCTGGTTGGTTCTTGACTTCCGATTATTACCTCATTTAGGCAGAAGATAGAGGTCAACAAAAACCTACACACAATGTCAGCCATGGAAATTTTTCCACCTTTACCATGACAGCCCAGGCTTTGGATAATGGCTTCTTCTGGTTTGTCTCTCAATAAACAAAAAGCCATTCCATCTGCCTGATGGCTCTAAGCATATACAGCAGCTTCTCAAAGGTCTCTGACTAAAGCCACGATGAAGTCATTTTGTTTAGAAATATTAGTTTATGTGGCAAACAAGACTTGAATGTTTAGATCTTCTGTATGCCAGAAAACTTAAAAGTAGTGTTGGTGTGTACTTAAAGTTCAGTAGGCACTCCCAATAATTCTATCTGCAAACACTAATCTGCTGGGGCCAGTGCCTTCATTCTAATTAGCTTAATTCACTGCAAGATATTTTATTATATTCATTTTTAGTATGTCCCTATCGCTCTATGATTCTGTAATTCTATGGTTTTTACGTTCCCATGAAATACAGTTTCACTTGCAACAGTCCCCTGAGGTAACTAGCTACAGAAAGAGGTAATATGATCATACAATGGTGTGGATTGGAAGGGACATTAAGGATACTGTAGTTCCAACTCACCTGCCAGGGGCAGGGACACCTTCCACTAGATCAGATTGTTCAAAACCCCATCCACCTGGCCTTGAACAGTTCCAGTAATGGGGAATCCACAACTTCTCTGAGCAACCTGTACCAGCATCTCACCACCCCACAGTAAAGAATTTCTTTACAAATTCTAATCTAAACCTATCCTCTGTCTCTTTAGAGCCCTAGTCACAACAGGCCCTAGTAAAAAGCCCTTTTCCAGCCATATTGGAGGCCCCCTTTAAGATACTGGAAGGCTGTCATAAGGCCTCACCAGAGCCTTCTCATCTCCAGGCTGAACTGCCCCAACTCCCTCAGCCTGTCTTCATGGGAAAGGAGCTCCATCCCTCTGATCACCTTCACGGCCCTTCTCTGGACTCACCAACAAAGGTGTTAAATAGTGCCAATCCCAATAGCAAACCCAGAGGAACTCCACTTGTCACTGGGCTCTATTTGGACATTGAGCCATTGACCACAATTCTTTTGGGTGCAAACATCCAGCCAATTCCTTATCCAGAGAGAGGTCCATCCATCAAATCCATGTCTCTCTGGTTTAGAGAGAAGGAGGCCTTTTAGAACAGTGTCAAATGCTTTGCACAAGTCCAGTAGATTACATCAGTCTCTCTTCTCTTATCCAGCAATGCTGTAAGATCATCGTAGAAGGCCACCAAATTTGTCAGGCACTATTTGCCTTCAGTGAAGCCATGTTGACCATCACCAATCACTTCTTTCTTTTCCACGTGCCACGGAAATAAGCCATGATATAAATTGGAGATTTTTTTTTCCATTACTGCAGTCAAGTTCCAAGGACATAATGCACAATAGGTAGTATACAGTGGTCCTTTCTCAAGAAAACACTTTAATTATAGGTTGCTGGCAGAGATCCAAAGGAAAGCTGGCTATCATTACTGGCTGGAGGTTTTCATCTAGTTAAATTCATAAAAGCAATGCAAGGCAGACAAGCAAAGTAATTACCATTATCAGAAAAAAATATTACAATACTAGAGCCAGTCTTCACTCTCCACAAGAGATGTGCTCTTTTATTAAGACAACAGTCTTGACTTCTGTGTATTCACACAGATAGGCTAGAGCATGCATGAATGCTTAGAAATCTTTTCTTTCTTGGCAAACAATGCTTAGTAGGGCAAACATCATATGTTTGATGTCTCTCATTAACCATAAATTTGAAGAAAGCACCTGCCTTTTAGCACAATGCCTCTGTGAGTATTATCTATATGCACCTAAGTATCTCATCTGCATGATATTGATAAAGGGATCTTCATCTGTTGATTCTTAATGAAGCAACTATTTAATCTGGTACCATAGGAAATAAATTGCATGACTGCTATAACCAAGTCTCCACTATTATTGTGAAATAATAGTAATGCACACACACAAACACATTCAAATAATGTTATATGCAACAAATATTAGCAAAAAAAAAAAACCCTTGGGAATTTTAATTTCATGCAAGTAACATAATTCTCCTCCCTACCCAAACAATACACTGCATTAAATCTCCTGTTCCCTATGATGGTAACTGGTGAGAAAAGAGCTTATTACATGAAAGCTTTCGTGCCACTTAATAAGTGTGCCTCCAGAGCTGTAGAGAGACACTTCACTGGCTGTGGAAGGACTTCCCCCCCACAGTAACTTTATCATCTTGTATAAGCCTTTAAAGGCACCTCTCAGAACATTGTCCTACAGATGGTGACTACTGCACTCCCAGCACAGTCCCACTTGAAATGCCCTGACAGAGGTACTGATGCACAGACAGTCCCTCTCTTCCAAGTAACACAATCCTGCCCAGGTGCAAAATGCCACAGAATTCTCACTGGTAGCAATTATGGTTTACAAAGAAAGGAGATAAAGACTCTTCTACCAGGACTGGGTGGTTTGGACTGCTCTGCGCAATTCTCTTTTGTTTGGCCCTTGCAAACACCATGGAATTGCACTGGTGTGTTTTGCTTTCTGAAATAGGGTGTGTTTTACACTGAAATTCAGGACAGAAGAAAAGTTTTAGCTAATAAGAAAAATGGTGGGGTTTATCCCTTACACTTCTCAATTAGGTATTTCATTCAGCCCCTGGAGAGATTTTTCCCAGATTAATTTTGTTTACAAAAAAAAAAAAAAAAAAAAAAGGCAAGTGAATTGCAAAATGCTTCCAACACCTCACAAATTTAGCTTTTCACACTGCTGACCTCAGCCACCACTAATTACAATTGCAAATTTTCCAGTATTGTTTTATAACCTCTTAAAGAAACAAGTTTCCTGTCTTTCAGAGAAGAGGCAAAGCAATTTAGTACAAAGAACACAGCACTAGCCAACCATTCCTGACAGGAAATGAAAACTCTGCAACTCCTTTTTAAAAACAAAAATTCAAAGTTTTATTTCATGAAAATTTGGTGAATTTTTCTTGTCTGATTTCTATATTGCTTTATGGCTGTATTATTTCTCTTGATGCTTATTTCAGATTTTTTGGAAACTGATTTTCTGATGTTTACATAGAAGTCTGATAGTTATTTGAAACACCATGTTTCATTCCCTTTTATATCAGTATTTTGTAATTCTTTAGTAGAATACAAAGACGGGCTTGTTTTCATTCTTTTTCAGAATTATGGACCTTGGAGAATCCTTAGCATTACCAGGCATCTTTATTAATTAATTTTCAAGGCAATGTGAATCATTCTTTTCTGTGAGTTCATGAATTATGTATTTTATTGCATACTATGCTCAGTCATGTGATTATTAATATCTCTCACAGGTTCTTAATCATTCAAGGTTGTCTTTTTTCCTACACAGATGAATAATTTCCTCTACTCTATCCAAAGGCTTTGTTCTTCCCTGCAGTAGTTTGAAGTGTTCAATACTCCCTTGGGCCTGAAGACAGAGGCAGCCATGCAGCCAGATGCTCAGCACCTCCTGAGGCTACTAAGGTCCTTTGGGTTCCTGAGGTCCTCCTGTTCTGACTGTCATTGATGCCAGTTGTCAGGGAAATGCTGAGTGCTTCCAAGGAAGTGCACGGCAATTTGCGGAATTGGGCCCAAATACCCAAAGGGTTGGGTGTTTGCGTTACATCTCTTTGACTAAGATACCAGAGATGTCCCTCCTGGCCCTCACAGATACTGGCAGCACCAAGTGCTGTATAAGAAACAGCCAAAGCCAATTACCAGTTTTGAAGCCCACCTTCATTTTCAGCTGTCAGTTGGGGTGGCAGTGGGAAGCAGAAGTTCCCTTTGCTGTTTGCATATGTTCAGCAATAAGACAAAATCTTCTCTCTCCTGAGGCCCTGGGAACGTCTGGGGCAATTCTGCAGTAGGGACAGAGCCTCCCCACCCTTCTCCAGGACCTGCAATACATTGCTTCTGATCTTACTCTCACCTTGCCCACCCACCACCCAGGCATTTTTTCCATTCACTGCATGCCAAATTACAACCACGAGCTTCATTTATCTTCACGTTACTGAAATCTTTGCTGATCCAGCAAGCTTTGGGGCACAGACCTAATAGGCCAATGAATGCAAAGGAAAATATCTTTTTAAGACATTGTGTCTAATGCAGTAAAATTTAACTGAGTATGAGTGTATCACCTTTATTAGAATGAAAGACTTCAGACAAGACCCAGGGTATCCGAGGAAAAGTGCCATTTTTTTGCTGTTTGTGTCTCACAATAGCAGTAACAGATCATTTTTCTGGGAATTTTTTAGAAGCAGGAGTCACTAAAAAAAATGATCCCTTTCCACATTTTGAGGCCCCACTTAAAGCCCAGAGTAGCAGCATATTTTGCTTACTGGGAGTATATCCCTATAGATATAAATTATGTTTATATTATGGAACTTAAAGGGAAATTTCTGAGAATTTCAAAGAAACTTCATGCAACCAGGAAAATAAAAACCAGTATGGCAAAGGAATTAATGGCTGATTACCAGAGAGGAGTAGAATGTGAGAGCTCTGGGGTTTTTCCCCGGATTTAAAGATTTTGAAAGTTTTCCTTCCTTCAAAAACAATCAATAGTAAGAAAAAAATAATTTCTGGAAAAATTCTATTTTTCACATTTATTAAAAATCATCCATATATGCAATGTTTATTTTGTATCAAATTTTACACCCCACATCACTCCTAATGTCTAGATTTGAGTACAGGTGTCTCACATTATTAATTTGTTAATCCTCATGAAGGGCAGTTTAAGACTCCCACACTTGTTTGACTTCAGCAAAATGACATTTTCTGACAAACAGAAAATATATCAACTAGTTCTATTAATCAGTGCAGTGTAGGACAAATTGAAATGAACACTTCATTTATAAATTTTGCTGAGTATTAAAGGAACTGCAGAAAAATAAAAAAAAATGGAAACTAAAATGGGGCATTCTGCATAGTGGGAAGAAGGGTGAGGTGATCCACATTTCTCCCAGAGAGGGAAGATGATGTCCTTCTGCAAAAAGAAGTTCCAAAGGCATTGCTATACATCCTTAAGCCACAGACTTCTTGTGCTAAATACAGCCTTAATAAACTGACTGATCAAACCAGAGCATATAGCTGGATCATTTTCTGCAGTATGAGTTTTGCCCTGTAACAGTAGCAACGTCTGTGGATACTGGAATATACATAAATTTCATACTGATATTGACATGTTTTCCCAAGCTCTTGAACAAAAATCTGTGCTGGGAACCACAGGACATTTCTAAAAATATCAAAATACTAGCATTTGGAGACCTAATTTCTGCAAGGAGGATAAATCATCCTTCCTAAAAGATTACCAACAAGCATGGATGTTACACAAAAAGTTACAAACTATGTGTGATGTGTGGATGCTGTTGCACTCTGGCAGAAACAGCCAGTACAAGACAGAGTGAAATGATGGCACAGTGTCACAACAGTGTGTCCTGATCCAGCCTCTGGCCTCCTGGGTCACCTCTGTGCCTGGTAATTGTTCTGCAGAAAGCCAAATCTCCACCAAAATTATAGGATCCCCATGTTATTCAGACTCTATTTGACACAGCAGTGGTGGACTGAGGAACTCAGTATTTTAGCATTCCAGTCCAGCTGGACTGCTGGAATGAAATATTGACTTAGCCAGCTAACAGGCCATTACAGGGAGTGCCCCAGGCTTTTGCCTGTCCAGAATGGGTTTTGATAGCTACAGCTCTGTCTCTCATTTTGTTTCTGTCCATTGCTTGATCAAGGGCCTTTAAAGCTAAGTCTCTGTCTATGTTATCAGTTTATGAAATGGGCGGGTTAGTTAGGAAATTCATTACAGGCACTGCTATTAAGTGGTTTACCTCTGCTTGAGTTTCTGTATTCTGTTTAGTGTGTGCTTCCATTTATTCCATTAAATGTACTCTACAGAGCCCTGTGCGATGGCCACATGGTAAAAATACAGCTCCCATTTACAAAATAAGATGTCATTAAAAAGTAATAAATATAAATCTTTCAAGGGAAAAGGAACTGGTGTCTTCATGATATAGTGCAAGTCTGGTAGCCAAAACACCCCTGCACTCAAGAGACTTACTTTGAAAAAGGCTAATAGGAGAAAAGGTAACCTCACCCCAAAACTGAGCAAAGGGTTCACTTGGAAGAAGTTGGTTTGCTTCTTCCACCTTGACAGCCTCCATTCAAACTCACATTCCAATAGCTCTGAGTGGGATGTCTGCCCAAGTTCTGATGCAATAAACATGTTTTGCTCCTACGTGAACTGATATCGTGCACTTCACTGATTGTTCAAATAACTTCAAGGGGTTTTGCATATTTCTGTTTTAATGAGAAGTGCAGTAATTTTAGAGCTATCTTCCTCTTAATGGAGGCAAACCACTTGTTAATGTCATGTATGGCATCATCTGCAAATAGCATACTGCTGAACTAAAAGGCGGTAATGTGTTAGACCAGTGGCCAAAGAACCAGTCTCCATGGCAACTCTATATTAAGTTTCCCTGCTACAACAGTTGTGAAGACCATTCAATCACAACTCATTTCAGCTGAATTCTTTTATATTTCTAAATGACTCTCATAAATATTTCCACTTCCAACATTTTGTCTTAGTTTTAGGAGAAAAGAAAAACATAGGAAAATGAAAGGCCAAATGAAAGGCTGACTTCGGAAAGGTTAATATGAGCCCATTTTACATCCCTTGTCTAAATAAAATATAAAAATAAAACATAAAAATATGGATAAAGATAAAGATAGATAAAGATAAAAGAAATTAAAAATTAGTGCAGATATGTGTAAAATTTTAGATACAGCACCTATCCACAGAGCCCTGTCAGAGTCCATCAGCTATTCCCATTAAGATTTTATCAGATTGGTTATTCGTCTCTGAACTTTCACCAGGTATCTGGAGGCAAGTTCTTCTTGCAAAAATACTTTTTTCTCTTATCACTGAGTGTCCATACCCACCTGTGGACAGCAGATTTCTTATCATACAAAAGCAGAGCTCTGTCTCATGTTGCACAGTGCCTAGCAGGGGTCAGCAGCTGTAACAGCAAAGGGAATAGAAAAAGTGGAAAACACCTGGTTCCAACTACCTTCTGCACAATGCCCCTTTCTATTAAGAGCTTCTCCTAAAAGCTTTTCAAGTCCATTTGTAACTGGATATCCAAACACATGGCTTTTTCCCATTCATGGGCTGACCAGAGCTCTTTGCTGGTCAGTTTTAGAAGTAGTTTGACTGATGTGAATAGCCAGTACTTGATTCTTGTCTGAATTACTGCAACAAATAAGCAAAGAAAGAAATTGTGTATTCCTGAGAAACTTCCACCTGATGCAAGTGCAACTGCCCACCAGCTGAGGCACCATGAGCATATCACAGCATGGCTCCAATCTCTGCACTGATTCCCCACTAAAAATAGGCAAGTGCGTGGTGCCATCCCAGTTAATTGGGCTCTGTCACAGGACTGACCTTTAGAATCTGAGATCACCTCTCTGTCCATGACTCTTGCTTTCTGTAGCTGCTTCTTCCCACTGGAAGCACAAGTCAGTGGTTGACAGGCACAAAATTGCCACAATGAGGACAAGATTTTTTCAAATACTAGGTAAGATTTTGGACATAATTTCTAAAGAAAATTAAAGCAGCCACAGGACCTCAACTGCTTGCAGAAATAATAATGCCTGCTACATTTCCCAATTAAAAAAAAATAACTGATCACTGTCTGTGGAAACAGAAATATAGAGAGAGAAAAAAAATTAATCCTGAATATTCCCTAATTGGCTCAAACATACAGGCCTTTGTAAGAGAGCCTACACAGTCATTAATACATGTGTATACTATAATAATCTGCAAAATTTCTGTTGTCATTTCAATCATCTCTGTTTCTCAATGTCAGGATCACATGAGTCCAAAGCTTCAGAGCAACAGCTGAAGTGGAATTTATTTTCCATAACTTATGGAAATAACTTACTTATTTCCTATACTACTAAAAATGCTAAACCAACATACTTTTACATTTTGTGGAGTAGATCTCCCACCCCTTCTTACAGAGGTACACACTGCTAATAATTAACACAACTATTGATGAAATTCTGGGTTACTGTAGCAGATTTATTCCTGAGATCAAAGTCTTATATTAATTTAAAATGGCAATCAAGTTAGAACAAAAGATCCAAAAGTTTTAAATCTATTCTAACTTCTAGTTTGCTTATAAAACATACAGGCAGGAAAAAGTTTGTGGTTTCAGGTTTCCATTAAAATCCTTAGCACATATCCATTTGTGCTTATTAAAAAAACCACATACTTTAATCTGACCATCTCTGAAAGACATAGGTGGGATCTTTTTAGCTTCCAGGCCACATTTACTTATTTTAATGAATTGATACTACGAAAAGCAGCAACAATAAAATCCTGAAACCACATCAAGCATCATATGAAATTAAAATTTGAGCTTGTGTCTGCTTATCATTACTAATCTACCAGTCATTATAGGTATTTCTCCTTAATCCTTCTTTCCTGTAATATCTTGAGGTTTGACTGCAATATGGGGGCAAAGTCATTTAAAAACATGAGACACCAAATGAATGTCTACAGGTAAAATGTCTTACAGCAATGAAGTGTCCATTTATTTTAAAAGCAGCAGGGTTTAATGGAACATTACTGAAGCTTTTAATCATTCCTCAAGATATTTCAGGCCTTTTCTCCTGGGAGCCTTATCTGCAGGGATTCCAGAGCTAAACTGCAGGCATACTGCTATTTCAGAAAGGGTTGAGGTAGTTCATGCTTAAATTAAATTGCAGAACCCTCACAGCAATAAACTACAGTTACAAAAAAAAAAAAAAACAAAAACCAGCACTTTACATAAAAGCCTTTGTCTTTAACCACTTTCAGTAGAAGATGGGAGGTTTAATCACAGTAAGTTAAGGCATGGCCAAACCCCAATTCCACTGGAGTTAAAATGGCTTTAGAGGGATCAAAATTTTGCCATGAGCATCAGACCAACACATTGCAGTAAAGCTCTTTACCTCCACATCTCTGTGTTTTATAGACATTCCTCCCAATAAGCAGAATTTATTAACCTAGATCTAGCAGCTCAGTAAGTATGCTGCTGCTTTGCTTTTGAATCAGAATTGAATTATGTTCTCAGAAAACAGTCCCACAAAAGACAGTGTTTGCAAAAGCTTAATTAAACATATCCATGGTCTACTTTGTATTTGAGGTGCAGGTACATAAAATAAGCAAAAGCACCTCCTTTTTTCTACTTAGCCGCTCCTGGGAAGCAGCACCTTTGCTAAGAAAGCAAACTGGGCCTATGCTAGTTAGGTCATCTAAAGTCCAGATTGTTTCCCAGTCACAGGAACACAATTACATGTGCTAATAAATTGCAAATAAAAACTAAAAAATGTCCTTGGCATACTACTTCTTTGCCAGCTAACAATTTCCCAAATAGTTCCTCAGCACAGTTCAAGAGGCAGAGCTTTCCCAGAGCCATTCCCAGGTGGCACCATAGAGCCATTTAAGCTACAGGGATGCAGGCTTTCCCTCTCCCCTTGGCCACTGTATGTAGGGCTCTTTTCAACTATGCTTCATTTGCTAATATGGGTGTGGCCTTTGAGACTACTCAAAAGCAGATTGCCATGACAGGTCATTGCTCTGAACCAGCCCAGTCTTTCTGCCGATTATGCAGTGCCAGGTCTCCTGGGGGACTCTTCTTACTTGCTTTGAGCACAAGACTCTTCAGAAGACCAGGTCCAAGCAGGTCCCCTTTAGCTCTTGTCCAGGGTCCCTGGGCTCCCCAGGACCTCACATTCCCATGGACTCTAACCAGAGGGAAGTCCAGTCTTTCATGAGAATAGCCTGGAGCCAGGTCATTGTGCTTACAGGAGGGCCCACAGCCATACAGATGTACCGTATTCTTCCTTACCATGATTCACTGCTACCCTGTCCCTCTTACCTCTACTATATAATTCCAGAGTTCCTCTTAATTGGCAAACTCAGCCACACCTGGTTTTCTATAAATGAAAACATACAGTAAAAGAGCACTGTAGCACAAATTATTATGTTCAGAGCATTGTACTTTTGCATAAAGCAAGGTCAGTATCTCTCCTTGTAGCTAGATTATATAAGATCTTTCATCATTATTTCCACCTTTTTAAAATATTACTACAGATGTCTCTTAGGGGTCAACAGTTAGCACACCACAAGCTGAGTATTCCGTAAGCAGTTTCAAATAAAAGTCCTTTCTCCTGTGATACAGGTGACTAGTTAATCAGTTGAAGTCAGCACATCCAGAATATTTACTAAGCTTAATGACGAGTGATTTTTAGGAAGTATATTTTAATCACTAGATGGCTCCTAATGTAATTTGCTACAAAGCTGGTAAATATAATTACACAAACAACTATGATGTGAATTAATACATAATAAAATTCACAAATGCTATTTGGATTTGAACATTACAATATATTTCAAACACAGGGAAATTACCTAAACTAAGTAAAACACTGTATTTTTGCAGCTTCATTTTTATATCAATCCCTCTCATCTCCCCCTAAAGCCTTCTATAATTTGAAAATGCACTTTGTGATTAGAACACTGTAAATTACAGGTCTTAGATGGTAAAAACAGATCTTCAAAATGCCCCTGTAATTCTTCAGATCATACGCATTATCATTTTATTTTCTGGATGGGTCCAAAATAAATACCAATTTAAAGATTATTTTTCAAAATCCCAAATTAAGAAAGCAATACATAACATCTTATGCGTATGACTGCATGTATACATATGCATACACATAGATTCATACTCACACAAGATTTTTTAAAGCTATCTAAATACCTGAGCTGACAAAACCGTGAGTAAGCAGGTCCTATAAGATCTTAGGGCACTGAAGATGCAGAGTATTTTCAGCTGCAGGGGAAGTCAGTGGAGGAGGGAATTTGCACATTTCAGAGGAGAATGTGAACACTTCAAAGACTATTGCAGTCGAGAAAAATGAAGATTCACACCCTTTTTTGTTCATAGGGCACTTCAAATATTAGAAAGGAACAGAGAAAACTGAAAATGTTTTTAGATGTTTTGGGGGAGCTTTTAAGACCCTGAGAAATGCTCAGGTTGTGTGTTTAACAGCAGGTTGTAAATAGCACATGGTAAATACCATGATGAATGTGAGCAGTTGCAGTGAGTGTTTTTTGGTAAAGAAACACTTAAGAGCACATCTCATCTAAACTCACTAGAGAGTGAGAGTCAGAAGTTAGGTGGATGTGGGGTTGCCTAATGCAGAAGCGACCCACCAGCTTCCTCAGAGCGCCTGGTGTCCAAGGGGTTGCAGCCGCGTCTGAACTCCATGAGACCTTCTGCCTCCCAGGGGAGTTACTTTTTTGGGCATACCATCAAGATTCCATGGTTAAACAGATTCCAAGGCCAAAGTGGGCTGCATTGAAGCACAGGCCAAGTAAAGACATTGCATTATTTACATGATCAATGTCGACCAATAGAGATTTTATTACATAAAATTTAATGTATAGATCCTCTAGCTTTTTCCAGCATGTGAACAATCCTCTACAATTTACTGAAATTAGGATCTTCATTCTGCTCAAAATCTTCCTTATTTTAACAACCCAGTGTTTATAGAAGAGATTGACAGTAACCTAGACTGAGTAGTCCACTCTATTTTCTACATCGGTATATGCACATAGACATTCACAGTTCAGACAACAATAGGTAACAGATCTAAATGACCTTAATTTTACAGCTTGTACTGGTCCAGGGACCAATTTAATTTAACTTTATGTGTTCCTCCCACAAGCATTCTTACTTTGAATTCACTATTCCTCTTTTCAGTTTTGTTTAACCACTAAATAAAAATCACCAAAAAACGAATGAGTATTATTCATCCAAAAGACTTTTTCCATACAAAGATAATTTAATTAAATTAGATCTTAATTCAGTTAATTAATATGCAAACTATGCTCAGACAGCCCTAAAAAGTATTTGTTCCATAGTCTGGGCATCCATTTAAAAGCATATCATAAATCATTTCATTCTGCTTGTCTTCTAGCAGTAATAATTACAAAACCAGAGCACATTTTTCTAGCTGCTATTAATACTCTCCAGGAAAAGTAAGAATGATTATCCCCATTTTGCAGGTGGGGAAACCTATTTCCCATTTCACTAATGATCTCCTTTCTCTTTGCACTTCATTAAGTCATTCACAGAAGTATAAAGGGAATCTAAAAGAGTGTCATGATAGTATTTGTAGCAAGTGCAGTTTTTCATCGTTTTGCCCTGGGCTGACAGGCTTCAGTGAAGTGTTGGATCAGCTTTAGGAACTGAAATACTGAGGTTTATTAAGGCACATCTACATGTGACTAAATACTACTCATGTAGAAACCTTCCACTGAGTAAAACCGTAGGGAGAAGTCCTTATTAACTGAGGTCTCGTGAATGACAAGCAATGAAATGTCAGCTATTTAATTCATAAGATTTCAGAAAGTAAATGAATGAGAAAAGCAACTTATTTTATTCTGCAGAATGTTTTAGATAACAGATCAGATAGAGAAAATGAAGTGCTTAGTTGATTGCCCTCTTATTCAACGTAAAAGATCTCTCCTGGATTCAGAACATGCACAGATATGCATCAATTCCAGGAAATATTATCTTCAAATGGTGTCTGAATCACAAGATAAATTCACCAATTGAACTTTCTAATTATTTGATCTCCTTTAAGCAACTGAATTGCTATCAAAGCTGTTGTAACCACAGCTAGTTTCTGTGTTATTACTTTGAATGACAGCTGTAAAAATGTCACAGTGATCTTGAAAACAGGACTAATGTGGAAGCACTGTGGAAGATAAAAACACTGAAACACAGAGACTGTTTTGGATGGGTCTGTTGCAGAAACATTCGTGCCTCTATATTGCTTTTTACAACTGGGGTGTGTGTGTGTGTGTGTGTGATATTAGATTTTACTTCAAGCCTCTCTTACTCTGACGTCCATCAAGATGCAGCTGAAGAGTCAAGTGTTGTGCAGAAAAGGGGTGACTTCAGTTTCAGGGGAGTGTGTTAAGGAATACACTCCAGCCTACAGGAAAGGAGGGCAGCACCTCGACATTACAACTCCTGCCAAACTGCCTTTGGCTCTGCCCAGCTTCCACTCTGCTCCCACATCTGGAATTCTCAAAATCTGTTCCTCAGACCTCTCCAGCAATCCCCCCATTTATCCTACAGGTTTTTAAAACAAGATTGCAGAAAAAAGGTACTTATAATACTCTGGTTTAGAATTACATTCTGTATCATTTTTCCCAGTTTTAGGCATGCTGTGTCAAGACTAGAAGATAAACTATTTGGGGCAGAGACTGTATTTATGGGGTTTTTTGTACAGTATTTTGCACACTTAGGACACTTTATGCCAAACTCATGAAAGGTGTGTTGTTAACATAGACCACTGATATGATACAGTGGTAGAATAACTTCTTATGAAAGAAACATCCACTTGTTGGGGGATTTTTTAATTTCATAAAGATCAAGTTTTGAGAAGTCACATTTCATATTCTAAACATGGAGAAATTTGAAAAAGAAAATTATTTTAAAATGTTTTTATGACACAATATGGAATCCCAGATTTAATTGAATGCATTTTTGACTTTTTTCCCATTCTAAATATTCTGAAATTGTATACAAATGGTTTTGACAATATTTTGCATTCCTGTAGACTTCTCAACTTCTACCAGAAAAAATTATTCTATAGCCAACATTACAAAAGCTCCATAGTGGGGACAGTAAGACTAATTGATTTCATGTTAGTTCATATAGTGACAACTAACTGCTCTCAGAAAACAGAATGTGTTCCATAAAGTCACAATGTAATACAAAGAATGCATTGGCAACAGGAATAAATGCATCTACCTGTGTGTTTAGTTTCTTGCTGTTGTTTCTACAATCATGTGGTGCAGGTACAGTTGCAAATGTATATATTGATGAGCATAATTAGTAAAATGCATCCTAGTTTGTAAAAATCTCAAACAAATACTGACAGTTTAAATCCAGCTGTTACAGCATGAATTACCTTTCTAGAGCACTTCTCTGAAGAGATTTATAATCCATTTTAATTGTAATTGTAAGATTAGCATTTACTGCTTGATTCTATGTATCTGAACTTTAGTTTCATCATCTCTTAAGAATTAGAATGATAAATGTTTTACAAAAAAGAAATAATGCATGTATTGGGCAGCACTTTATTACTCTGCCACTTCACTCAAGAAGAGTTTAATGCTTCTCTAAGCACCACAAGAAAAATTTCCACATATATTCCATACAGGGCCTCATAAATGGAAGTGAGAGAGCCCGCTTGTACCTGCCATCTGTTCTGCAAGTCAAAATCCTCTTAGTGGACGGAGATACTATCTTCTCTCTTAACCCATAAGGATCTCACTGTGTCCAATTAGTCTGTCTGGAATTACTCAGAAGAAACCTCAGTTCCCAAGGTCAGTCCTGCTTGCGATACATCACTGTCACCTCCCCAAGGAAGAAAATTTGGGAGTCACAGAAAAAATTTTTGCATGAGGGAAGTGGGAAGAGTTAAAAAACAGAGAGAAAGAGAGAGAAATTCAGACTGGGAGTAAGATGAGCAAGGGTTAGGTATGGGGGAACCAGTGAGCATAAAAATGGATTGTGACAGACAAAATAGAAGAAAGAAAAATAAAAAAGTAGGAGAAAAATTGTATTTAGAAAGGGAAAAGATAATGCATTTAGTTGTAAAATTACATTAAAAATAAGAAAGAAGAGAAGACATATTTTCTGTCATTTTCCATGTATTCTGTACTCTCTTTAATTCTATTAGTCAAACATGTAGCCAAACTTCTAGTTGCTGAAAAAAAATTACCTTCCAGTCTCAGTTAATTCACATTTTTAATTTTTTATTTTACATTTGGTTAGGAAGCTGGCAAAAAAAAAATAGATTATCACTAATATACTAAAAAATTCTGCTTTGAAACATTTTCCTTCAGATCATAATCAATTTTCTGCAAAATACATTAAAAATACAGATTAAAAAATATATTCATTTCTAGATAGGAAGGAAATAAAAGTAGTTTTATATTTTAATTAGCTCTTAATTTTAGTATATAATACTTATCATTGCTATTCAATACTTAATCCCTGCATTTAGTGATTCAGTAAATTATTTTCAAATCAACTCAAGTCTCTGAGGATTTGCATGCGGACATCACCCTTTTCCCATTTTATTTTTCTTCACCTTTCACCCATTCTGTCTGCAACTCAAAGGTAAACAGAATTAGGCATTTTCATGCCTTCCACAGTTTTCCACAAGACAGTACAAAAATGGTTATGTCCTTTTGCTGCTGCTAAGAACTAAGAGATCCAAAAGAATATTCTGTTGTTTGTTTGGGGTTTTTTTAGTTTGGGAGTTCACATCTCTTTCCAAGGCACTTCATGCTCATATCAGCTGCAAACATTCAGTAGCACAAGATGTATGAAGCCCTTAGGGACTATTTAGAAACTTACTTATTAACTCTGTGATGATTTAAGGGCACATTATAACCAAGGTAACCTAGTTCTAGTTATTTATTCATATAAATCCTAATCATGTTTGAATTGTACTGAGCAAAATGTCTTAATTAAACTTCTGACAGTTAGTTCCATGGGCTAATTTTATGCCACACAATAAATAGCTATTTTCTATCAGGCTTATTTTTATAGTTTTTTTTATTGTCACTGAATATGTTCCTTTCTTTGTTCTGTAACAATGCTATGCTCTGCACAGAAATACTAATCCATACTGT
The DNA here is from genome assembly GCF_000691975.1 of Corvus brachyrhynchos. Lineage (NCBI taxonomy): Eukaryota > Metazoa > Chordata > Aves > Passeriformes > Corvidae > Corvus > Corvus brachyrhynchos. The sequence continues at coordinate 4,025,400 of NW_008236769.1, forward strand.
TATATAAATCCAGTAATTTGTGGTCTCTAATTGGGATATTTATGTCACTATGGGCAGCTTCATAAATAAATGCTTCATCATCCTTACAGTATTTTCTGCTAAGCTCCTGGAAGTGTTATGTGTGGAAGTACTTTTATCTTTATTTACAACAGCAGAACCAAGTTTATGCCCTCACCATGTCAATCCATGTCAGGAAGCTGAACATATTTGCAACCATTCTCTGGCAGTGGAGACTTGTAGACCAAAACAGTTTATGCTTCTATTTTTTAACAGAGGTCCCATAAAAGCTGATTTTTAGAAATGGTCCTCTGCCTGTACTTGCTCCCAAGCCAAACCTCAGAGCTGTTTAGGAAGATGCCAGTTAGCCCAAAACAAAAAAAAAAGAGAAGACTTGAACACTACCATGAGTTAAATGATACTTTTTTGGCCCTGGCCTGTCTGAAGTTTGCTCATACACGATTAGGTGAAGAGAATAGCTTCTGATCTTCACCTAAACAGAAGAACATGATTTTATCCAAGACTACCAATGCAAGAAAGGTAAAATGAGAGAACAAAGGATGAAAAGCAGTCTGTTGCTGTTGTTAAGAAAAGGTCTGTCTTTCCCTTGAGACAAGGGGCATGAGCCCTGCAAGAAAAAAAACTGCAGCTGGATATAATTGCTAAAATGGGTGCAATCAAGACAATTGGCTGAGAAACAAGGAGAATGGGAGGATGTTATTCCTTTATCCCTGGTTTAAAAGCATCCCAGTATAGGAGGGCTGAGTGGTAGAAGGGAGAGTAGCTACTTCCTTCAGAAGATCCTTAAGCGCTTTGGCTGGAGTCACATCAAGTTCCTTGCTTTTGCTGAGGTTAACAGAGCAGAGCTGAGTTTCTCCATTCCTCTTTTTTGCTGGAAAGATAAATTTTTCAATTATAAACATCAAAAGCTCTATTATTTGGTGAGCTGGCTAGTGGGAAGCAACGCCAGCCTATACCACAAGGTTTTTAACTCATAATAATTACAGACTTCCTTGGTTTTGTTCAGGTCTTGGCTAAAAGTAAATTCAAGTTAAGGGTACCCCTTTCCTGTTTTCTTAAAAGCAAGGGCAAAATATAGCTTAGGTGAATCAGTAGTTAGACTGAAATCTGGGCCTAGTACCCTAGTCACTGGGCTATTGATGTTGTGTCAATGCATATATATTAAATCATACATATTCTAATCATTTGCTGCCTCTAAAGGAAAAGTCTGAGTCTATTTTGATATGTTACATGGAAAAAATTGATATGTTACAGGTAATACTCAGAATAAAACTGAATTCTCTCTTATTCCTTTGTCATAAAGATCAAACATTACTCTCATAGATTAGATGCCGACCTTATAAATGACAGAAATGATGGGCAGAACCTAACACAACAAAGGGAAAACAATGTCAGTAAGAACTGGAGAAGGAGTTAATTAAGTTAACTTAGCAAGAACATTGAGAACCCTGTTACTAAGCTGTCAATGATCAGTCATGTCATGATCACAGGACACTCTAGGGAGAAAGGCAACCTCAAAGCCATTTGGTCAATAGGAAGTCACCGACTAATTTCAGTCATTTATGGATCACAACTTTAAGTAACTAGGGACTCAAGAACTTGATCCAAGTGTTGGCTGTTTGTATCTCAGTTGAAAATATCCCAAATCTCATTCAATGTGGTGCATTGAAAACATGGAATCCAGACCAAATTCAACTGCACAGGGCCAGATTAATTACAGCTCCAATGAAAAGAAAATAGATCTTTCTATTTTGTACAGGAGCACTGAGTAGTAGGATAGCTATGGACTTCATCTAAAAGATATGTGCTATTAAAAGGTTCAATATAAGCATAAGACATATTCATTCCTATTCTGCTCTTGAGTTTTATTCTGAATCTCGCATGCAAAAGAAATAAGCAACTTCTCAAAAGCATATGGATAATTTCAATGAACCAATCAATGATCCAAAAAAAAGGCACTCCTGCCTAATGGTATGTGGGCACTACGTAGTCACACAAAGTCACAAAGAATGAAAATACCTTCCAATTACTTTTTCTTTACATTTGAGATATATTTCATTTGGGCTTTCAAAACTAATAAGGCAGTATAGCCTATGCTGCACAAGTGGGACTTGGCAATATGCTATATTGCCATCTGGTTTTGTTTATCATGTATTTTAACTATTAAACATTTATTGAAGACCTTATTGGTTAAGCCATTCCTCAATAATTGCAGTTATTATTTATTAATCATAATACATCTACATAATTAGTTAGGGGCTCCTTCTGGTATCCTTATGCACACTGAGTAATAATTTACTCCATGATCTACCCCAATAAAACAAACCACAAATCTGGCTAGCACTCATCACAAATTTGGGAAGCAAAACTTGTTTTCCTGTGGCATTTTCGCGGTGTGTATTAAGTTAAATGGACGCATGCATGCACATGTGCATGTGTGTCTTCCAGTTATCCAAAGATTTGAGTGGTATTCTGCTTGATAATTTCAGTTTAGAGGTGTGTATGTTGCCAATTTTTCTGATAATAAATTGGCAGGAAAGGCATGTCAAGATCTATCACTGCTAGGGATTTGATCTGTGTTATTAACTCACATTCTAAAAGACAGGTGATGTTTTGTTTCTTAAGATACTTTATCTGATATCTTGTTCAATACCAACCTCTACCTTTGATTATTTTGTAATAACCAAAGTTTAAGATTCACATCATTCTTTTTCAGAGAGAAAGGTAAAATTTTGTATAATTTGAAGATCCGAACATTGGACAACTGTCTATATCTAATCATCGTAAACTGGAGAGCAAAGCCTTCCATTAAGATACATCTTAATTAGTTTCAAGGAAACTTTTATTGAGCCTCTCAATAAAGAAATCAGGTATGTCACCAAAAAACTGTATCAAGCAGTTTGACTTCATATTATCAGAAGCTGAGTAGTCTTCAAAGGTGGTTTGGTCCAGTATATATGAGCCAATGAAAGTAAAGGTAATAATGTATGCATTCAGAAGGAAGGGAGCTTGACATTGCACAAATAATCAAGGCATAGATTATTCTGAGAAAACAATATGCCACACAAGCAAGAGTTCTTGACAAACAAGATATCCGGTCTCTGCTTGCCATTTGTGAATAAGGAAGACATGTCGCAGTCCTTCCTAATGAGGCTGATCCAGACAAGACATTAAATAACTCATTTTGTTACCTCAGGTTGGCAAAACTGTAAGGGCCACAACATTTCAACATGTTTATTGCATATTGGGTTTGTGTCGTCACATATAGATGAGAACCTCTGGCATTAGAAAAAGGCAAAAGTAAGTTTGTTTTCTACTTACTTTCAGTTCTCAATGACGAAAATGATGCAAAGGGTCTTTTTTTCATAATAAACTGATTTCGTTGGGTTTTGCATTGGCTCTGCAATTCCCATCTCAACAGAGCTTAAAAATTCCACCAAGACAATATTTTAAAGGGATAAATACGTAGTTGAGATAGATTAATTTGATTTGTACACATCATTAATATCTATGTGGCCAGAGAATCAGGAAGAGATGTAAACACAAAATTGAGCCTGGAGGAGGCTTTCAGTACTCTCTAGGAAGAGCAGTAGGTGGAGTTTTGTGTATCTTTGGAATTCTGACCCTTGACCAAGGTTTCTTAGGTGGAAATGAATTTAGCAGAAGCATGCTGGAATTATAATAAGCAGATTTGAATAATAGCTTGCCCTTTAAAATGTCTTTTTGTTTCCAGAGATAAAATTAGTTTTGCCTTAATTTTTTTGTATTTCACTTCATCATTATTCAAAAGGACTGTGTGTGCTGTATTAAGACTACAAGATAGACTTTCCTGTTGTGATTAACACAGATGGCAAAAACAAAAATAAACAATTCTCAAGGGCTGTAAGCACACAAAGGATATTTTAGCTCATTTTCACTAGAGTAGGAAATCTTAATCACAAGCACAAGAAATTTTGCCTCAACAGAGCAGAATACTCCAGTACTCAAGATCAATTTTTGGCAGCTAATTAAAAAATATAGCATAAAACTACTACAGCACAACAGAATAAAAATTACCTCTCTTTGACTCCCAGTCAATTCTGACGCATTTCTATTGTACAAATTTCTTTAAGTTTGTTCTCTTCATTAAGACATCTAATCATGTAAATATTGTAAAGACTTTTGGAATGAAAAACTCTGCAGCAACAGTGTGAACAACTTCATACTCTTTTTCAAGCTCTACCTAAGTTTTCTACACTTTGAGCCTTTTATTTTAGTATCTACTAGCTATAACAAAGAATCTGTCAGTTAAAGAACAGCAAATACAAAATTCAACTTTGAAATTCCATTTCAAAATGGTACAAAATGGTATCTCACAATTTAATGACTACACACAAGTTTAGTAGCTGTTGAACATCTCTATGGACAAGATTTATGCAGTATCATCGTCTCAATAATCTCACATGCTTGGCCAATGCACTATAATTTTCAGTCAAGCATGCTGGCTAGCATTATAGGTAATGCAGTTGGAAGTTACTAAATTATATTTTATTTAGTTGAAAAGGGCACAAGAATGGAACTGTTCAATTCCAGTTCCAAGGATTTTTAGTAAGCCACAAAGGATGAGGCTGTTTTTTTAGTGTTTCATGCTCAGTATTTCAATTTTGCAGCACATGCAAGAAGAGTGTCCCATTGCTAAGGTTAACAGTTTGGATTAGATATCCCTAGTCCTGCATCCTGATCATCTCTAGGTTCACAACATAGCAGTACTCTTTGAACTAGACTGATTTTGTTTAACCTCAGATGCTGCAAAGTATCCAATCTGTATCAGATATCAAGGTTCCTTCCCAACAGTGCAAAAAAAGTTGTGCATCTCCAGAGTCAAATTTATTTTGTCCTAAAAGAGGTTTCTAAGAGACGAGGCAGTGGTACTGACTCTGTACTCCTGAAGCCTGCAGTGATACCAGCTGACTGCAAATGGAGCTGAAAGTTTAGGATTTTGCTGAGCTTTGAATAGCCTGCATAAGATAAAATAGATTTATCTATGTTAAGTGGCCAAGCCACTAGACAAGGTGGGCTCTCCTAGTGGCTCTCCAGCAGCCTGGAGTGTATGAGCTGTCAGAGAACAAAAGCATGGCCTGCTCTCATGGGCCCAGTGGCGGTGACTTCAGAGTGGACTAGCACCTCAGAGAGGATTCTTCTCTGACCACTTGCACAGCCCGGGCTGCTTTCCCCACTACCAGTGCCCACCAAATCTAGTTCTTGAAGGCAGCTTGTACAGGTGTTCCTGAGCTCCAGTTATGTCAGCAACAGCAGTGCAGAAGGCAGTGTGAGTACTAAAGACACTTAGGGACCTATGTCTTTGTGCTTTATTTCTTCACCTCACAAAAGGAGAGTAGGACTCCCCTTGTTTAATGCATGTTCTGAATATGAAAATGTAAAAAAAAATTACAGATTAGGAAATGCAGTAATTACAGTAATAGCATAATGGTAATAAAGCTCAAAAAATCAATTTATTACAAAAATCCATTTAATCAAAACATTTATTACAACATTTTTATATAGAGACTTTTCAAGAAAACAAGATTTTTTTTCCCATTCTTCAGCATGTTTGTACAAAATTAAATAAAGCTGTCTAAAATATAAATTACAAAAGGAAAATTTACTCTGACAAGATGTTTATTTCTCATATATATGTGGTATTTGCTACAAATATTTGTTTTAATCATATTTTTTGTCTGAAGTTTTTTTAACAGTATTTAGAGCATTAGAAATGTCATGACCATTTAATTTCTACAGAAGAAGGAAAAAGAGCGATACTGCAGCTAGCTTTGGTTTTGTAGCTAGAATTCAAAACTATGGGATGTTTTGGCATTCTATTACATGAGAAATTGTTGAAATCATGTAATTAAAGACTATTGTAATGCATCTACACCAGAGAGCAAAGGACACTGAACATGGACATTTCCTGGCTTTCAGTACACAATACAGCAACAGGACAGTTCAACAGGGAGCATAACATTTTTTGCATTTAATGGAGTATCTAAAATTCAAGTCAGCAGTAGCTTCTTCCTAATTGCCTTGTTCCCAGTTGTCATCAGATGTTAAGCTAAAGACAGAATGATGTGTAACAGAAATGTGCTGCTGCAATAAGAAGGAACATGAATTGTCCTTTGCCATAACTCAGTAAGTCAGAGCCAACCATGAAGTACTTGTCTGTGCCATACTCTATCCAGGCCTGTCTCAGCAGAGTAAGAACTGCAGGAACTTTCCAAAACAATGCTGTTTGTTTGTTTGTTTGTTTGAGGTTTTTTTGTTTTCGTTTCAGATGGAAGAGAAGGAGAAAAGTTCAGGCTATTCCTGAAGTGTCATTTCCTGGCTTGTTTCCAACTCAGAGTGGTGCTTTTTACTTGGAGTGGCAGCCAAAGCATCCCAACAGATAGAGGATCAATAAGCTAATGTGACTGCAAATATAAGTTCTAAAATTTTAAAATCCACATTTCTAAACAGCCTTGGGGTAGCCTCATGTTCAAATCAATTGACTCTTTGGCAATTATTTTTAAAACTATGACCCTGTTTATAGGAAAATATAAGTCAATTCAATAGAAGAAAGATCTTCTTTTGAACATTTTTATTCCTGGAAAATGAATGTGAGTTATTCAGGAAAATAAATAGAACTCTGATTCAGAAAGACTAGCAGAAAACAAAGGAATGATTCCTTAATGTATTATTAAAAACTTCATGTAAAGGGTTTGCCTATAATATTTAAAATAAAATTTACCAGTAGGAAAAAATATCTCTTTCAAAAATGGCTGCTTTATGTGCTGAGGGAACAAGAGAGGAACTGCATTTTAGAAGAGAATCTGAGCTGTGATCTGAAAGTCCCAGTCGTATCCTCTCCTTATAGTTGATTAATGCGAAATCTTATCTCTGAATGCACTTTATTTTAGGACAAGCAGTTTATTTATGAAGAGCTCATAGCTCTTCATAAATATTAGTACATGCTCTTCTGTTCTTCTCCTGGATAATGTAAAACTGAATCTGAGCAATTAAAGATGTTTTCTAGAGCTGTAATAACTTCATTTTAATATCATTGCATTTTCTCTTACCTCAGTTGTTTCTAAGCTTTTACTAATTCAAACTGAATGTTCTTGACATGACATTTCCCCTGATATATACCTGTTTGTTAGAGGCACCTGGTCAATTATTTAATTGACATAAGTTGTATTTTTACTTAATAGGAAAGAACATCTCTGCGCTCTACTGTCATGTTACATCAATTAACACATCTGAGAATTGGGAGTGATTTTCTCAGTTCTGCAAATGTTTTTTCGTATTTCATTCTGCTTTTGAAAAGCATAATAAGTTCTGTAGGAAACACTAAAAAAATAAGAATGTTTGTAATGTTTTGTGAGTGTGGGCACACATGTATGTACAGAAACTTAGTCCAAATTTGAAACACTAATTCTGGGGTGAAGCCTATTAAAATCACTGCTAGTTTATGCATTTTTTCAATCTTTTTGTAACCAGTCCTATGTAATTCATTCTGTTACAAAGTTGTGAGGTCTACGGAAAGAGTCATCTTTTGTTTCTGTGTAGATATGTTGCTGGTATTTTTTATCTCAAGATGTAAAAGGGTTACATCAGAATCTCCCAAACTGTAAATGATCATCCTGCTGTTCAGACTTTGTAATAAATACTGCTGGCTCTCCACTGAGAGTGTAAGCTAAACTGAAGAAGGTCTCCATGGGGCACAGTTGAGAACACTAAGGATATCTGACTCAATAAACAGCTGGTTGATTTAACAAAAGGTTTCATGAGATCAGAATGACAAATTAATTTGGACTAAGTGAAAAGACATGCTTTTAATTTTTTACCTAGAAGAGAATGGCTTGGCTTGGAAGGGACCTTAAACATTACCTAGTTCCAACCCCTCCACCAAGAGCAGGGACACCTTCCACCATACCAGGTTGCTCAAACCTTGAACAATTCCAAGGATGGGGCATCCACAGCTCCTCTAGGCAACTTGTACCAGTGCCTCACCACCCTCACAGTAAAGAATTTCCACCTAATATCTAACCTAAATCTACCCTCTTTTAGTTTAAAAACATTCCCCTTGTTGTACCAATATTTGCCCATGTAAAAGGTTGCTTTCTCTCTTTAATAAGCCCCCCTAACATTCTGAAAGGTGGCAGTGAAATCTCCCTGGAGCCTTTCTTCTCCAGGCTGAACACCCCAGCTCTCTCAGCCTGTCTCCATAGAACAAGAAGATCAGAGACTCTAGCCTTCTGATCATCTTTGTGGCCCTTTACCTTAAAATAAAGGCATAGGAACCTTATCTTTTCATTATCTTTACTTTAAATGTACAGAACCCTTACACAGATTTTGCCTTTCAAAACTCTACAAAATTTTACAGGTTTCAGGGAGAAGAGCAGGATTACATTGGAGCCCAAAGTCTCTACCACCACTGAGTATATTGTGTGAACATTTTTCTTTCCATGCAATTTCTTAGAAAACAAATACAGCATTAGGAGGCAGAAGGAAAACAACTCAGTCCCAAAATCTATTGTTCTCTTCTGATAAATTTTGCCTGACAGTTTGGTATAGAAATATGAAAGATGTTGCAATTCCATATGTTTAAATTCAGAAATGGATCTTAAAGCAGAAAAACATTTTTATATTAAAACCAAGCAACATTACCTTTTCACCCTGTCTGCCCTTCTTCCCAGTAAAGGAAAAGGATGTTTCAAGGTAGGTTCAGCTTAAAATAATATTCATTCCTCGCAAATATCAGGAGAAATTTTTTTACAGTTCTGCTCCACTGTGTATATGAGTGTGTTTTTGCACTTGTGGTTTTTATGTAAACACGACTATTGTACACATAATTTTCTTACATCCTATATGAACCACAAATTGAAAAACTGGTCTCAAATAAATCACTAGTGAAAAGTGCTGTGGTATGAAATTCAATAAGGAGCACTTCTTCTTTTCTTAAACCTGCAGGCCAGAGGTAAAAACAAGAAAGAGGGAAAAAAACCCAACCAACTACAAAGTGAATAGCACTCACAGGACTCACAGAGATGAGAATAAATGAAAACAAAATAGCATAGGCTGCATTTTATCAATACGTCTCGGCACATGGAAAGTGACACAGCTATTTATAGCAAGCAGTCCTTTTCTGATTTCCACCAGGTTTTACGACCAAAAATTATATTGCATAATCAAAAGTGTAGAACTGTCACAAAGCGTGAGTCCAGACCTCAGAAACAAAGTACACTGCTAGTTTACATTTTGGCTAGGCCAAAGGAGGTTTTTTAAGCCTTTTCCATAATTGCAGATAAGAATCAAGCCCTACTTTCTAGAACTTCATACTGTTCCACCTCTACCACCTTTCTGCCATTACATTAGGTTTTCCCAGACCACTGGCATCCAGGGAGAATCTAGAAAAACTCAGAGGCAGCACCATCTCCCTTGTGTGCCCAGTTTGCCACTGTACATGTGGGAGAGTCCTCTCCATCTGTAACCAGTTCTCCAGTCATTTAAGAAACACAATTAAAACAGAGATGGCTGGGCAGAAGAGAAAAAGGGTCTATTTTAAGCTTTCATGTATACTTTTGAATTCACATTAGGCCTACTGGGCACAATCCTCCTCCTTCTGCAGCACTGCTGCACAGCTCTACTTTGCAGGGAAGGAATGTCAAAAGCAGAAAGACTCAAACAGCAATTTCTACAGCAATCTCTCCCTAATATCCCATCACCAAAAAAAAGAGAAAGCCTATGGAAGGCTAAGTGATTCTGTTTCAATCAATTATAACCCTCTGAAATGGCAACTCGCAGGCAGGCAGTATAGTAGGTGGTCCTCAGGGAGTAACAGAGGCAAAAGAAAAGGCACCCAAGTGAATGTTTAATTCTTTCTTCATCTTTTCTGATATCCAAATGGACCACAAAGAATCTGGAATCTCAGATGTGTTCAACTTAGAGACAGATAAAATCACTTTTCCACTGCAAAAAAAATAATCAAATAAAATTGTAAACACTCACGGAGCAAAGAACCACTGTTGTTTATTCAGAGGCTTATGGAATAACATCAATATCTTGCTCAGACTTAAGGACCCCCTGCATTCCTCCCTCAGAAACATTAGCAAGAGAAGAAAAGACAATGATTTTTATAGACAAGAGCTAGAATATTCCTGGCAATTACAGTAAAATTACAGTAAAAGTGGGCAAATTTAGTTCAAGTGCACAATGTAATTGTATGTTTGCATTGATGATAAATGACATTATTCTGTTTTTAATGTATAATCAGTTTATATTTAGGTTGTGGGTAGAGAGGAAGTGCAACCTTTTTGTAATGTCCTTTATTGAATACATTCATTGAAAAAGCCCAGCCCAGATTCTGGCAGCCCTCTTAAAGGTCAGTACAATTATTTTTAAAACAATCACTATATTTATTGTTAGCACCGCTGAACTGAGAACCAGATTGGATCTCTCACTGCTCAGTATCTCAGACTGTGCCTCCTCAAAGAAAAAGAGATGATCTTTGCACAAAAAGAAAGGCTGGTGCGTGGGGGAGCCAAGTCTGAACGAAGCCTTGCTCTACAGTCTTGAGGATTAACACCACCTCCTCTACCCTATCAGGCAGGGTAGCAGTCCATTTGAAAGTAGTAATAGCCTGCAGGCTATTGCTATGAACTGCACGTTTCAAATACAGATTTCAAAGCTCTTTACAAAGGATTACCATTATCTGAATTTTACATACAGGAAACAAAAACATTTGGGAAGGAGATACTCTCCGAGGATGAGAACAGGAGAAGAAATGTCACCTCCTTAGTTATCATCCATACATTTTCTGTTAGGCTAGCAACTTGAAAGCTGCTGGAAGCCCACTGAAAAAAAAAAAGTCTTTGAATGTTTTTAGTAAACAGGCAGTTTCCAGCACATTCCAGTGCTGCAGATAGAAAATTATGGACTGAGTTTAGCAAACTTGTATTAATTTACATAAGTGAATTCAGCTGTTTTACACAAAAGCTAGAGTGCTGATTAGTCGTAAAATTTCTTTATATACAGTTTCTCTATAAAAAAGAAAAATTCTCCCCCAAAACCTACCTGTTCTAAAGAGGAAGATACTGAAATCAGAAAATCATCTTTATAAGAAGTGTCTGGAGTACACATTAGGAGAGAAGGTGTCCTCTACAGAAACTTCAAGGAAATAAACACCTGTTTAGAGATTAACTTTAGGTCTAACCTGAGGAAGGAAGAAAGCTAACTATGAACATAACTTTCTCTAGGAAAAAATCCTGACAAAAAAATCCAGTTTTGTGCTGGTGAGGTAATGCTTTAGGTGATCTCATAAGTATCACCTCTAGCATCTGCACTTCTGAGAATTTCCAAGGAAACCTGTCCTCCAGTAGTTCAAATAGGCCACAGGAGCCAAGAGGAAGCTGAGTGTTTTCTTAATTTTTTTTTTTTAATGGAGAGAGCAAGATATCTTATTCTTCATTAATTTTTCCCACCTATTTAAATTTTTCTATTTATAGAGAACAGCTTTACGCTTTAATGACAAAGCCAAAATTAGGATGCAATACATATTTTTGCACATCCCTTTAGCATCAAAGCATGTGAAGAGTAGTGCTATATGTTTCACTCCCTTTCCTTTTTATATTTTGCCTGCAAATAAAAGGGTGTTTGTGACATTACAGTTGCCATAATGGAAAATGACAGCACAGAGGCGGGAATGTCATTGTATTACCATGGCAATAGACAAATAGTGCTTATTACTGGTAGTTTTAGGGTTTCACTCAAGTATTGGAAGCACTTTTTAGTTCTTTCTTCTTATGTAAACACATTTTAGTGATTTTTGGCTGGCTTCATCCTTGCTGGCTCAGCCAGGTGCAAATTACATGGCAGTTCTGTGGGCCAGGAAGGTCTCCTGCTCCACTGAGAAATAAATCACCTTGTGATGACAGATTTCATTTCCACTGCCACCCCTTCCCTCAGTCATGGCATGGAATGGTATCTTTATTTTCAGTCCAAGGAGCATACATTCATGTATCCCCACTCCTGAGCCATTCAGGTTTCTGAAAGCTTAAATCAGAGGTGAACTTACTCCCTTTACTTACCACATTTGACAGAATTAAAACCAATGCTGTAACTTTTACTAAGTAATATTTGGACTAAGTTTTAATTGACATACTGTCCAAATCAAGACAGATGCTTATTTAACACACTGGCATCTTAAATAAATGCTTGAATTTCTGAATTGCCTATACTTACATTGATCGCACTTAAATGATTTTCTTAAGTGAAATGTAAATTATCCTATAATTACAATTGTAATTGAGGATTTATTATAAGAATTAGAATAATGTAAGAGCATTGGAAAAAAATGATCCTACTGTAAGGCAGTTAAATTAATTACAAGGCCAAACAGTGCTGTGATTTGACTTAGATTCTGTAGCTAATATCCTATTAATATTAATTTCTCTTTAAGAAATGTTCCTGTTTTATTTTCACCAAAGCCAGTAAGGTTAATTGTTGGGCATTTAACACCCCCTAAAGTAAGTTCTAGTTTTAAAGGTTCACTGGAATAAATTAAGCAATTAAGTACCACACAGCCACTCACTCACTTCCCCCACCCTTGTGGGGAGGAGAATCAGAAAGAAAAGGTAAACCTTATGGATTAAGATAAGAGCAATTTAATAATTGAAACAAAATGTTGTTGTTGATGATGGTGATGATATGCCAATAATATTATAATTAGTAAGACTGTAATTATAAAAAGAGGGAGAGAGAGCAACAGACTCCAAGAGAAACAAGTGCTACACAACACAGTTGCCCACCACTCACTGACCCAGTCTGCCCTTGAAAAGCAATCAGCCTCTTCCAGCCAACTCACCCAGTTTATATACTGTGTGTGATGCTCTGTGGTGTGGAATATCCCTCTGGCCAGTTTGGGACATCCTGTCCTGGGTACACTCTGTGCCAGCTTTCTGTGCAGCTCCTCAGTAGCAGAGCATGAGACACTGAAAAACCCTTGACTCAGGGTAAACACTTCTTAGCAACAACCAAAACATCACTGTGTTAGCAACATTATTCTCATAATAAATCCAAAAAATGCAGCACTGTAGCAGCTACTGAGAAAAGGCAGCCCAGGGCAGGCTCTTAAGGTAAATTTTGCCTGCATGTATGAAATCCCAAGGAAAGGAATATCAAGTACAGCATGAGTCGTGATAGAAACATCTAATCATAGAGTTGAAAGAAGTCTCAGACATTTAGAAAGTGTCTATGATCTCAGCCAGAATCAATTATCTATCACACCTGACCAGTTTGTCCAGCCTGCTCTTAAAGTCTTCTAGTGATAAAGATTCACACCCTTCCATTCTAGTATTTCACGGCTTTGGCAAATTCATTCTAATACCCCACCTGAACCTCTCTTGCTTGAGATTCATCTCGTTTCTGCCACCATGGGGACAGAGCACAGAAAAGGCCTTCCTTGCAGCAGCCTCATACATGTAGAAGTTTGTTACCACATCACTCCATAGTGCTTTCAACAGGCTAAACATCCCCATGTTATTATTGACTCTTCCCTCACGTGTTGCACTCGTATGCACTTTAATGCGTCTCGGTCTCGGTAGGGGGGGTGGGGGGGGAGGGGGCTGGGGAGGCAGAGGTGCTGCTGCTGAGTGCCTTCTATAATATGCCAGAAGCTACCCTACTGTCCAATAGAGCCAGTGCCATCAGGCTCTAAGATAGATGTGCTGCCAGCCAAGGCTGAGCACATCAGCAGTGAGGGCAGTGCCTCTAGGATAAGGAGGTGTGGGAAACAACAGCACAGCTGCAGTGGAGAAAGGAGAGAGAACATGTGAGAGCAAGAGCCCTGCAGACACCAAGGTCAGTGCAGAAGGACGGAGGGGAGGAGATGGCCCAGGCGCCCAAGCTGAGATTCCTCTGCAGCCCGTGGTGAAGCAGCTGTACCCCTGCAGCACCTGCTACCTGAGGAGGACTTGCTCTGGCAAGCAGGTGGATATATCTGAATGGTGCTGCACTGGGAAATACAGAAAGCCTCTCCCCACCATGGGAAGCCTGTGCTGGAACATGATCCTGGCAGGACCTGTGGACACATGGAGAAAGAATCCCATGCTGGAGCAGGTTTGCTGGCCGGACTTGTGAGCCCATGGGGGATCCACACTGATCCAATAGTAAAGGACAACATTCCATAGAAAGATCCTATACTACTGCGGCTCATAAAGAGCTGCAGCCCATAGGAAGGTCCCACAGTGGAAAAGTTCAAAGAGGACTGTCTCATGTGGATGGGAACCCACGGGGGTTCCAGGGGAAGAAATGGAGGAGGAAGGACCAGCAGAGACAATGTTTGATAAAGTGACTGCAACCCCTGTTCAAATCACTGGGATGAGGCAGAGAAATCCAAAGCAAGGTTAATCCCTGGAAGAATGGAGGGGTGAGAGGAAGGTGTTTTAAGATCTGGTTTTATTTCTCATTATCCTTCTCTGATTTTATTAGTGAGAAATTTGATTAATTTCACCAAGCTGAGTCTGTTCTGCCCTTTACAGTAATTGGTCTACCTGTCTTCCCATGAACCTTTCGTATTTCTGATCCTTGTTCATCTAAGAAGGGGAGTGATAGAGCAGCTTGGAGGGAACCTAATGTCCAGCCAGGGTCAACCCACTACATCCCTCAACAACATCTTACAAACTCTGAATTCATTGTTCTTTCAAATATTTTGCCTCTCTCTTGAAAAACATATGCCCCAAACTGGGTTCAATATGATGCCCTACTAGTTGGCTAGATTAAACTTTTACTAAGATTTTTTTAGTTAATATGAACAATCACTCTTAGAAGATTTTCTGTCTCTTCATCACTAGAGTCTTCCTCTTCTTTTCTTTGGATTTAATGAGTAAATAGCTGTCAGTATTCCAGTGTGATATCTGGTTAACATCTGAAAATACACCAATGATGCAGCATGTTCTCAGTGCAAGCTGTGAGATAAGTGTTAAAACTGAAATTTGCATAATAGGCCTAGAGATCTTGACCTGCATAAAGGGGTAACTATGGGATAACAAAATTAATTATATCAGAAGAGTAGTAAGTTTATCAAGATCAAGTAACAAATTAAAAATCAAGTTCCATATAGAAGAGAACCTGTAGATGGATGTACTCACAGATGATGGGTAACACACTAGTAACTAGTTTTTCATAGTAATGAGGCTAAAAGCCTTGAAACCACCAACTAAAAGTAAATATCCTAACATTCAGTGAAGTAGTGATCAAAATAAGGAATTAGAAATGTTCTCAATATGAACAAAAGTTCAATCACAAGTGAATGAACTACCTTTGTGGCAATGGAGATTGAAACTTCCTATAGGTCCTTGCCATTTACCAAGATGCTGATCCATTTCCCCCCTTCCCACAATAAAGGCCTTAAATAACACACCTGTTCATCATTTGCTTTGGGGTTTTTTTCCCTCCCTGAAATAAATACCTGCTGATTTTGCTTAGTTTTGAGGAAAAAATTATAAAATAAATATTTATTACAAGAACATTATTTCTCTGGTGAGAGACAGAATACTCCATCTCAAAACCCCACTCAGGGCAACTAGTCTGAAAAAAAATTATATATTTAATTCCAATAAGCCACTTAATAAATCTAAAT
The DNA here is from genome assembly GCF_000691975.1 of Corvus brachyrhynchos. NCBI lineage: Eukaryota > Metazoa > Chordata > Aves > Passeriformes > Corvidae > Corvus > Corvus brachyrhynchos. The sequence continues at coordinate 4,041,067 of NW_008236769.1, forward strand.
TTCAAATAAAATATTGATTGGCTTCTGTGAAAACAGATTTTGAGATGTTCAGGGGAGTCTTCCTCAAAGAACAACAGTTTTAAGCTCCTTTCAAACTCTCAAGGATGTAACACATTGCATACACTCAAAAGTAATAGCGGTTTTACCTGAGAGTTGAGAGCTTGGTGATTTCTCACAGGTCCTTTGTCCATCATCATTATTGTCTTTCACTCCCACACACTGGGAAACCTTGTGGTCACACAGTCCCTGGCTATTGATGCCAGAGAAGTTTTCCCACCTTCAGCTCTGAGTCCTACCAGGTGCATGTTGCAGCTCTGAGAATTTTCCTTTCTGGGAATATTTTAAAGCAATTGCTTCAATAAGCACTATCTCTCATCAGCTGCTAAAAGGTTTCCACTCTGCCCTCTGCAGCATATTTACCCCTATGGAAAGGGACAACCGGAGTCAGTATTAAGTGCAGCTTTGCCTCCGGACTCCCAAGGGTGGCACATGAGACCATGCGGAGTTTTGGGAATTCACTTTCCAAAGACTGCTGACAAGTTAATGGTAGCCCTAAAAGGGGGAACTTGCACAAATTTTTTACTTCTGAAGTCATGGACATGAGTATTCAGATGTGAAATGTGTGCTGCTCTTCCCTAATAACCAGTGGTCATGCTCAGCTGCAGCAGTTTGATTTCTGCTGGAGGTAGGGATTAATCTCTGAATAAATTAGAACTCTGCGTTTTGACACAATGCCAAGAATGATGGGTCCTATCTCTGGCTTCAATGCAGTGCCTTTGTCTTACAGCTGCTACTTCAGGCACTGAAGCTGCTTTCACTGACTGGTAATTTGTCTAGAGCAAGATACTCCAAGATGTACAAGGACTTAGAATGACCCTTGAAGGATTCCAAGGCAGGAATAGCGAATCCTTCTCCACCTCTCTGTTGGAAGTCACACTCCCCCAGGTCTGAGAATTATGCTCCTTTTGTTTATTAAGAGAGAACAGTTTGTTTGACAGAGAGACCTCACTTACTTCACTGACACCTAACACTATGGATATTTTGTAGATCGTCATTGTGGGGAAGTATCAGAAAAATGGTTAAAAGGGAATTGGCAGCTGGGAGGATACCACAAGACATTAGAAACAGTATTTATTAGTTCTCAGCAGCTCATTTTCTTCAGGGCCAGGAGAGTGAAAAGTCTCTGTAATTACTAACTACAAATGCTTACATTATCCAGGGAATTGCAAATTCCCTTTAATTGTTGATAGCAGTTTAGATACTTGAGGTAGAGGAAGTAAAAGATAGAGGGAATATGATCAGTCATTACAGCCAGCTCTCACTCTCCCATCCTAAGGGAAAACAAGCTGCTGTGAGCACAGGGGCAGTACAGGGATAGTTTAGCTAAAAGCTAAAAACTTTCAAAATGTTGAAAATAAAGTAGCATTTGGTACCAATCTCATTTGAAAAATTATAAAATAGCACCACAGGTTCCTACAGAGCAGATTATAATTCATCTGTGTATAAGCAAGTGGTTTGATCCACTGAATAAGTATGCAAGTTCACCAGGAAAAATTTCATGTTTGCAATGAATTTACCTTTCTTGAAAATCCCCTTAGCATACACAATTTGGTCATATATCTGCCATTTGCTTTCTTCTCCTTGTGAACTCTCAAGCAAACAAAATCCCGGCTCTGAACTAGTAACACATCTTGAATGCCTTAGAAACACAAAACCTCATAACTACTGAAACAAAATGTTCTTCTTCTGGAAGATATCCTATGCTTAGGAAAGACTATTACATTTTACACATACAAAACAAACCAAAAAACCTTTGAGTGTGGAAAAGCTAGGAATTAAAATATTTAAAAAGCAAAAGGGATTCTGGAATTCTGCTTTACAAATGAGTGGAATTTCTAAAGAATACATAAAGTAATAAAATAGTTCAAACACTGATAATCTCTTATTTCTCTGGAATATAAATTACGAGCAGAATTCCCATCTGGTTAAGGTAGCAAACATGGGGGTGGAGAGAAACACTAATTATACATTGGCTCAGTAAACTAATTCATGTGGGACTGCATCACATGAATAGATGAAATAAATATTAGTATTTTAAATGATGGAAGAACTAGTAAACATGTAATCATTTTAAACCAATCTCTGGGATAGGTAGCCTGGATTTGTAAATGCTACAGTAAAAATGAGACTTTAAAAGAGATGAGACCTGACCAAAATGCATATACCTGATGGGTTTTTTCAAACAGCAATTAAACTGACTGTAAAATCATCAGAAAAACAGTGTAAACATCAACTGCCAACAGCAACTCCTAGGAACTTTCTGAAAAAGTGAAGCAGTAAGTATTCTGGGGGGAAAAGGATAGTTTAGTTATATAGAAAGACAAGTCAATAGAATTGAGGTGTTTAATTATGCCAAGATGGAAATAACTTTGACATTAAATAATGACAATAAGAAATTCTGCTCCGCATCTTTAACAGGTATAAATCCTACAGCTCTAGCAAATTTGGGAGTTGATCGTGGCTAGGTAGATCAACGTTAGGGATACAAAGTTCAAAATTTGTTTTTGGAAAAAAGTAGAGTCTGACTTATACCCCTCTTTTCACACTGAACATTATTTTGTTCTTCAGAGAGTTCTCACAATTCCACCAAATTACTTACAAAACCAAATAATATTCAATGAGCTGAAACAGCAACATTTAGAAGAAATTAGCAATTTTAAGCAAACCTGATAGTGGAATCTCAGCTTTTGTGCCCATACACAGAGCTGCTGCTCCTCTCTATTCCTGAGGTCTAAAGAATGTGCTATATATACTCTATATAATTCAAAAGCTGTTAACATTATTTTCACCTAGAAAGACAAACACATGTTTCTGATAAAATTTTTTATAAATGCCCTCTTTTACTAAATTAAATCAGAGCATATTGTCATAAACAGGTACTTTTAGGATAGGCAAGATGCATTACTATGAAAAACTCTTTTTGTGTAATAGCTATGTGTTTAATTTATAGAATTTGACATCTGAGAGTGGTTTTAGTAATTTATTTCAGGGTGTACTTGTGTAAAATGCAAGTGATCCCACCAGGATATGTAGGTTAGCACTGAGAATATCAGCCAGACTTGGTATTCAAAGTGAAGTTTGTTTTCTCCTTCACAACTGTATCTGTGTGACACTGCATAAATAACACACAGGTAGTTTTTGAGAGCCCCACAGAGAGGTTTTGTGATAATCTTCCAAATTTGATTATAGATTCAATGTTTGTGTAATTTATGGTTTAGCTAGAATGGCTTTTAGAAAGACCTCACATCCTGATTTTGAAACTATGGGTAATGGAGAATACATGATTTTTTTATTAGATGATTCCACAGTCAGTTACCTTCACCTTAAGAAAAATAAATCTATATTTAAATAGGGACTGAACTTCAGACTTTGAAATAAGTGGTTCCATTGCTTTGGGCTTCCTTTTGATCTGCTTTATTATTGTTCACTTAGGCAGGATTGAACCAACATGTTGCTGCAAGAGAAATTCATCCTGAGAAATTCTTCCATCTCCCACACAGTCCCTTTTCTCCCCAAGAAAGTATCTCTTGTGCAGGTACTTGCAAAGGACTAGTTTGAACCCCACTGCTATCTCATCCGAGGCAAGGGCAAGGCAGGGGGCAGATTTTGCCCACATAGGACTTAGAGTATCTGCTGTGTCTTACCAGTGGCAAAAAGTACCATGAGTTACCTCTCTCCACCCTCCTAACTGAAGGGACAGCGGCATGTGGCACACAGAGGAGTGACACACCATTGCACCATCAGTACCCACAGGGATTTGGAGAGGAACATTCCTGCATCAAGGGTTGTCTCCGTGTCCAGGCACAGTGTGGATGTAGGG
>NW_008236769.1:4045149-4068572 GCF_000691975.1 Corvus brachyrhynchos
GGCGGTGTTGGATATGAAGGAGAAGGAGGGAGATGGGCTTCCTCCACAGAGCCAACTTCAACAGAGCCGGTGCCATGCGCCTGGTGCTGCTGTCGCCATGTCAGACACTGAAATGTTATGGTTAATTGCTTAAACAATGTTATGAAGGACCTTTTGCCCATGATGGCAAAACTGTATAAAGAAGCTGCAACCACCAAAACTCACCCCTCCCTGAAGATGCCTCCTGAGTAGAGCTTTGGTCTGTGGGAAAAGGGAACCTGAGATAAAGGGGACACTATTGTTAATTATCTCAAGTCTAGGGAGAAATAAACAAGGCTGATGGAGAAGAATGAATGTATCCACAAGCCAAACCCAACAGCTGTCCTGAAAATCAGCTCTGGTTCGGGGGGGGGGGGGGGGGTGCACAAAAGCCTGCTGAGACCAGGTTTGCACAGACTCCCCCCCACCAACCACGGGGGAAGGAGGAGAGTTTTGGGTGTGTGGAATTTTGAGTTTGGGTATACCTCTGCTCAGAGGCAGCAAACACCCATCCTCCATTACACAAACTGGCTCAGCTGTAAAACCCCCACCCCCAAAAGGCCACATTCACAGGACATTCATGTGAGGAGCAGCTGAGGGAGTGTCATAAACTATCAAAGACCCCCAAAGCACTCCCCAGACTCATACGTGAAACCTTGAACCAGAACACTGCATGTGATGCAAAGTGATGCAACAGATGCAGAGACTGTCGCAAGAGACTGTGTCAAACTTGCCCCCACTCCAAGGGAGGTACCTCGGTGTTCCCACCTGGTTTAAACATATATTAATGAGACTCTGTGGTTTTTGGGGGACCCTCACCACCAAGAAGATCAGATGGAGAGGATCAATGGGATGCCATTGGGATCCACGGAGTGGTGATATTTTCTACATAATCTATGTCTGTCACTCTCTTTCTCTCCCCCCACGTCTTTTCTCTTTCTTTCTCTTTCTCTCTCTGTCTCTCTCTCTCTCTCATTTACTGTTAAATAAAACCCATACTACTGACTTCGTCATATGGTCTCATTTGCACCTTAATTCAGGCAGAGGCGTCACTCTAAAAATATTAATAAGCAGGTCATAAAACCATGTCAGTCAGCAGAGAGGGCCCAAACTCATTTCCATCACAGCCCTTCTGGGAAGGGAGACTTCCTTTACCAACTCTGCACAGTGTCTATTACAGGTAACAATTGTAGCGCTGTGTCACCCAAAATGAAGGAAAGGTACTGGTGCTGACTTGCAAGTGGAATAAGTTTTTACCATTGTTTTCATGGCTTACTGTGATTGAAATTCCTACTCAGTGTTTTTCCTGGCAATTTCCAATGTGTTTATTTAGGGAAAAACATTTAGATAGCTTAAATGGGTAGGAATCCTCCCACTCTAATACTTTCAATGATTTACTTTCCTAGCTAGATCTTCTTCCCTTTATTGCTCAGGTAAATTTCAAACAGCAGTTTTGGCCTATGTACAGCAGATAATGCATGTTGACTCCACTTCTAACAAATTAATGATGCATCTTTGGTAAGACACCATTTTCTGAATATTCATTTTCTCAGAGGGATTGGATTCTTTCTGCTGACTTCAGCAGCCTTTGTTCAAAACCACCAGCTACCATTATTATCATCTAATAAACATGCAGTCGGGAAGCGAGGGTTTGACCAATTCTAACAGAATTCTGTCAACACCCAACCGACTGAAAGAAACTCACAGAGATATGTGGGATGACAAAACATTTTAAATGTTATTAATTTGTGACCTTTGAATGTCTGCTGCCAATGAAGGAAAACAGCATGTCTAAATGGGTGGAGGGAGGGAGAGCTTCACAAATTATAACTAACTTAGTGAACTAAATCCTAAACAGTATTATAATTCTGTAATAGATCTGAAACGGAGAAAAAAAAAAGTGTAAAATCTTCTTAATGAGCATTTAAACACAGAGTCCCCAAAGCAGAAACTGAATCGACATGGGCAAGTCTCAGTGAGCCAAATCGTACTGACACCTTGCTGTCTCCTAAATTGAGGTGATGAGCTGTCTGCCCCCAGGAGAACAGCGAACCATGAGCTGATGAAAGTGGGGAGATATACCAGATACAACTATGCCATGTTCTAATCTCTTCTGCTGAGTATCTCAGCTCCATACCCCTTGGATTTGCAGAGGCATCTCTAATTCACAGCCAGTTCAAATGCTGCCCTTAATGCTTCTTTTGCCTTTGATTTTCAGGAGTTTATAGTAGTTCATACAGGTATGATAAGTTATTTACTTAAGTGAAGAGGTATTTAGGTGCTTTGCAACATAGATACAAGCTTTAAAGAATTTTCCAAAGCACTTTCACAGGTAATTGGCAATGTCTGCTATAAAGCATGAAGATTTTCATTATCTTGAGACCTATACATTCATTTAAAAATCTGGACTATAAGCTTGCTGAGGTCAGTAAACACCGAGCTCTGTTTGAGGAATTAAGTCTCAAGTGGGCTGTGGGTTTTTTGTAGTTGCAACAATATGAGGGAACTGGATGCAATACTGAAATAGAGATGCTAATGAACCTCCTGGTAATATATTTTTTAGGCCAGCTGGCCAGTTAGACTCATTTCCAGTTGTTCTGCATATTCACTAACTTTTCAAAAATTATACAAACAGGACATATTTTGAAAATAAAGACATCTACTCACCACAGTACCCTTATTCCCAGAAACCTCCTTGCAGCCTAGCACATCATTGGGCTCCAGAGCAATTGTAAGTGGGAACCCCACCCAGGCATAAATAAGTCTGAATCGTCTTCAGAGGATAAGGTTAAAACTCAGTTCATGCCCATTCCCCAGGGACTGGTGCTGCAAAGGCTGTCTCCTAGAATAGAGGAGACAGTGAAATAATTCAGGGAATTGGAACCATTAGTTACTAAACCACTGATCCAAAACCCTATGAAGATTCAGCAGAATGAAAGAATTAATAACTTTATCCTGAAAGCTCATTTTGATCACAGTTGTTTACAAAAGCAAACCTTCAAAGGCAAATATTGGACTATTTTACTTTTTTTTGATCCTTTATAAAAACAATTTATGATTTTGATTTGTATTTCAAATGCTCAAAAATGCTCATTATGAAAATAAATATAGCTCAGCAGGATCTTCGCACAATATGCTGATTACAATTCTATGGTATTTATTTAAGACTGAGAGAAATGTCCCTGGCATATTGCCAGTATCTTTCAGTAGTGCCTACAGTCAGTACAGAGTCTGCATAACTGCAGAGGTTAAAAAAGCTAAATTTGGGTACATTTACTTGCTGCTTTAATTATTGAGGAGAAGACAGTTGGTCACTTGTGGCTGATAACATTCCTACTGTTAAAAGCCCTTTTATCTCACACAGTAATGAGAGACTTAGCTGTCCATATAAATAATTATCTCTATACAATGCTAGGGTTTTTACATATGCCAAATTTTGCATCAACTTTAATTAAAAACAAGTAACTATAATACCAATACAGAGTGCCTATGCAAAGAAGATAAATTACAAATTATTGATAATTAAATAGTAAATGTAGAGGTACTTGAATATATTTATATTTATCGTTAACAATAATCTGAAATAAAAAGAGATGTATGACAACTCAGACCTATTATTTCATTAAAATTGTGTTCTTATAAGTTCCATCTTTCATTAAATTATTTGTATAAAAGCTTATAAATCGATACGACAATATTTAAGTTTTTTAGCGCTTGATCAGTAAATAATGAATATTTATTTTGGTACCTTCTTGCATTCTTTTTGTTCTGACTGATACAGTACATTTCTTGTGGCAAGTAACTGAAATTTTTCATTATTATTTACAGTTCTCTATTCTATCAGTAATCTGTTAATTGAAGAGTTTGTGCATATGCATGGCTAATGTGTTGTGGCAGATCATCACCTCCCTATTTTTTAATTTTTGTTACTCATCTCTGATGTGGAGAGACTCGTAGAGTTTTACTGGGAAAAATAAATAATTTAAATATGTGAAAATCTGGTTTTAATAGTATATACATTTTGACAATATTTTTATTTTTAATAGTCATAAAATAATCTCGGAGTTTACCTGTGTGAGATTTAAGAGGTAATCCAGATTTCAGAATGTCATGCTACAAGTTAAAGTGTAATAATTGATGTGAATCTGATTTTCAGAAATGTCGGGTCCCAAATCATATCAGTTCAGGTTAATAAGAGCAGAAAAGCCATTGCTTTTCAGAAAAAAAAATCAATCTATTATGCAGATGTGCATTTTTAAATAAGCACCCATAAAAACCTCATAAAAGCTCAAGAACAAAAAAGAAATTGAACTAATTCTGTTAGCTAATTTGAAGCATGGACTTTCATTGGTGCTAATAGCAGAAAAAAGATTTTAGCATCAAACAGCACCAGGTCTTTTCTTATTTATTTTAAATAACACCCTTATTAATAGCTGTCATGTTGCGAGTGAAATGAGTGAATGTTTGTATATGCATCTGTGTAACAATGTGCAATAATAAAGATGTAATGCTTCTGTATGTTCTCACACGCACTAAGTAAATCTCATGATCTTTGTTTGAAAGGCAGCATGGTTTCTAACAGCTTTGCTTTTGAATCTGCATAGACACTTTCCTTTTCTTCATTTCTCTCTCTCTCTCCGATGAAGGACATGAGGGCATGTATTTGCTGACAGGAAAACTTTGTTTAATGAAAATAAATCAAGCTAAAGATTCTAGGAGAAGGATACCTCAACACTGAAATTATATGCATTTGCTTTCTGAACTGGAGTGTAGAAAAGACACGGATCAAGAGATTTTTGCGTGGAAAGATTATGTTAGCCCAGGGAACAACAGTCTCATGACACTGCTGAGCCACGGTGTAAAGAGGAAATGTAATTTAAACAAGTGAGAGAATGTGTATATTACTCAATGACTTACTACCATCATTCTCATTTCTTAACCTTTAAAGGGAAACACCTATTTGTTGTAGGACAAAAGAATGGTCGTGGTATAAGAGAATATGACATAACACACAGTAAACTATGGTTTATGTTACAGAAAATTCTTCCCGCGCATGAATATGCACATGTACAAAATCTGTCATTATTAATTTTGGTTTTTTAGTTGAAAATAATGAAAAATCATAACAAAGCCAAAATGTTTCCAAAAACCCAAAAGGTTTTAAATGAATGTTTCACACAAGAGAAGAAATCTTTCTGACTTTGTAAGTGATATTACATGACCACATAAAGGGTAATTGCAGACACCGTTTATTCAGCATTCTATTTTGTCATCATTGTGGGAGTTTTGCTCTGTAATTCTTAGGGTTCATCCCACTTCTAAGCAGCCATCTTCACGGCTCAATTCCACATTGCTGCAGGGAACACTCTATCCCAGGCCAGCAACCTACAAGAAGAGGAACCAGAAAATGTGTCAGCTCAGCTCAACAGCATTCAGCAAAGAGAATTCCTTAAAATTTTCCCATGGCAGCTCAGACCACTTTAAAATTTTTGCATGCTGAATTATCTTATATAGAGAAATCTATTCATGAGTTGTGTGAGCTCTCTTACAGGAAAATCCCATGAGCAGATGTAGCCAAAGGAGGGGTTGCTCACCCCCAAAAAGCAGCCAGGGCCTCCAAACTCCCCACAGTCTGAGCAGAAATGCATACATAGAAGCCAGATGGATCTAAGCATGGTGTCAGAACAGACCAAGCTTTGAAAAGAATCCAAGGGAAAGTTATTACACTATTTTCTTGGAGTATTAGAGATAACATCTTATGGAGAGATGCTGCAGAAAATGGTTTGACTGTCCCTCAGCTTTCTCTTTTCATTATGTTAGGTTTTATTAACACTATCGCTAGCTCATCTTGTGAGGAATTCAAAGCAAATAGCTGTTATAAAAATAATAAATAGACAAAGGTCATTAACCTGAAACTTTTGACATCAACAGACCTACTTGTACATGTGAGTATTGGGCACCACAGAGTATTAACTAAATAATATTTAAACTATCATCAATATGTCACCTTAAAGCAAGAATCTATGTTACTGAATACTACTTATTTTTTGTCATAAATCTTTTTCTCAATCTCCACATTATCCTATAATGACCTCTTTGAACTTCTTTCAGCACCATCTGGTACCAGAAAAGTAAAAAAGAAATCATATATCGATTCTTTTTCAAATTTTCATGTGCAGCAAATACTTTCCCTTGGTACTGGTATCTGTGTTACAGTCCACAGATAGGACTTGTTCATGTTCAGGTCCTGTTCAAAAAGGAGAAAGCCTATTAGCTGGTGAATTTATGGGTGTATTTGAATATTTACTGGTAGCAAACAAACAGCTATTTACTGAAATTTAGGCAATATTTTAAATCACCAATTTAACTACGTACTATTCTAGAATACTAGCCAGAAAACTATACCCATCCTCCTAAAACTAAAAACACTCCTAGTCCTCCTAAGACTGAAAATATCGTGTAAATAATATTTGCCAGTACAGTAACCTACCAATTTTGCCACCTTTCAATTACTGGTTTTACTTGTTTCACAACATGGAAATGCTTGGCTTCCCAGCAGGTTGTATTACTCAGAATAAGAAAAGATCAGAGAACATGACCTGAGCAACTTGCTTGCCTAAAGGTTGATCTTGTTCCCACTGAATGTCTTCACTAACTGCCAGGGACGAAGGATGACTTTATTTGACTTCATTTGACTTTATTGTTCCTTTTAAATCTGGAGAGAGAACTCGGTAATTCCAGATATATCCACCATTCCTAAGTCAGCCTTTTGTTCCAGTGTGCATCACAGCTACCTCATACACCACAGAAATTACTGAAGTTCTCTACTGGAATCAAACACAATCAAGAACAAAGGCTGTTTTCAAAGTGACATGTTTAAAAAATAGCATTTTCAGTGTAATTAATAGAGCTGTGAATTACCATCATTATTTCCTTCCTCAGACCAAATTATACCCTGAAATAAATATATGCTGTTTCCAGTGAATTCCATAAACAACTTACATTTACAAACATGCACACATTATTTAGTGTTTTAGTAAAGCATTCTTGTGCCCTTCTTTATGTCAGAGCCTGATCTTACACCTAAATTCCAAGAGACACAGTTTTGCCAAATTATTGTATCTCTCCAAGACACTTAGTAGAAGACTAACAATAAAAATACCACTTCAGCTTTTCTCCTCATTCTGTTAATCCAGACATTTCAAATTTAACACAGAATGGGAAAATAAAAAAATTTTTAAAAATTTTTAAAAACCTCAAACAGTGGAAAACAGTCAGCTAAAACAGGCAAGCGGAAATTATGTTTAAAGGAAAAAAAGGTTTAAAAGGTTTAAAACCACTATGTCTTCTTTTATTCCTTTCTCTCTTACCTCAGTACTCATCCCCAAGTATAAGTGTGATCTACAGAGACCCGTATTTACGCATTTAAAATGTGGAAGACACAAGTTCTCTCTCTTAGCTGTTGTAACACAGTAGAACCAAGCATCAATATCTCATGACTTTGGGTCGTGTTGTATCCATGAACACAAAAGGACTATGTGCAGGAAGGAAGTACCACTATCTCCCTTGGGAAATCTGAGGGCACAATTTTGTTTTGCAGCTCTGTGGACTCTATCTGAACTGGCAATCCTGGAGTGAGCAGTCCCACTCCCAAAACACCTGCCTGTCTTCAGGGGTATGTTCCTAAAAATTTTCTGGGATCTTGGCTGTGCAGCCTCGTGATGGAGCCAACAAAAATAAGGTATGGTTTTGCAGGGCAGTGTTCTGCTGCATGAGCTGAAGCCAACTGGCCCTGCAGCTGCATAACTGCAATTTCCAGTCAAGGGGAAGGGGCCAAAGACAGGCACAGGAGAGGAACTGCTGCTTTCAGAGCCCATCCCTTTTGATGTGAAACCTATGATAAGATATGAGTTACCAGGGTGTGACATAGTGGCAGTACCCAAAGCTGGGACAGGTCTGGCTCTCCAGCCTTCTGACCTAAGTGCTGGGAGAAGAAACAACAACATATGTAGTTGTGAGAGGGCGAGAGAAGCAGACCAAGTCATCTGCATTTTAGGTACCTTGGTCATTTGCTGAGTGGGAATGTGCTTATGTTTAAATGCTTCCCTGAGCTGCAACCTTAATGAACTTCAAAGAAGAAAGGTAATGCTGGGAAAGGAAGTTGAGAGCAAGATGCAGAAAGAAATTATGATGTTGGCAGAATAAAAAAAAAAAAAAAAAGAAAAAAGCCTTTCTATCCTTGATCTTCCTCCACAGGGGAAAAGAGGGAATAAACAATCCACATTTCCTGATTTATTGCCAGTCATTGACTTGGCTGTTAACATTTACCATTTACAACCTTGTGCTGGGGTGGCTGTTGTGCCCAAACTTTTCAGAGCAGAAAATGGAGAGTAGGACTGACACAAGTATGGTTTCCTCTTTCTTTTTCTCTCCCTTTCCCCAAACACCCAAACACCAGCACGCACATCAAGGACAATTCAACCTGTACTGTTCACAGAATTACCATTCCCACTATATTTTGCTGTTTTAATTATCTGCTTTGTTTTCCTGTCTCTGATTCTCCTCCTCACCAGATCAAGTATATTGTCATGTACTACTTGCAATTGCTGGAACACAAAACACTAGCATACATTTCACAAAATTATATATTTACAGTAAATGTCCCAGCTTTTTAGCATGGGTGACAATGGTGTACTTTAGCTACAATCGAGACCATCAACAGATTGTACTGCAATCTGTCACACATTCTCAGGAGGAAGAAATTGGCAACTCACTACACTGAAGAACAGTAATCAAGCATCTGGAATATTACAGTACAAGTAGATTTTATATGATCTCACTAGTTGAAGCAGTTTGTAATAATGACTTTTTAAAAATGAGCTTGCCAACAAGACTCTGCAACAAGCTTAGGCTCCTATTGTCACCAGAATACTTAATGCATGTGACTCTCTGATCAACAGTATGTCTCATCTATTTTACTAACTTTTACTAATGACACTGTCCTAAATTATTTGTACCTGAAATAGATGCATTTTAATGGAAAAAAATAAAAACCAAAACTAACTCTTGGTGTTAATCAAAAGTAATACCCTGTTTTTATGGATGCCTAATGCTTGGGAAGAACTTTAAGAATGCACAGTAAGCAAAACATTTGTGTCATTTTCTGCACCGTTGGCAAGTAAAACTTAATAACTGCTTTCTCTCATGCGAGGAAAATGATATATTGAACAATCTGAAAAAAATAGTAAGGCTGTCAAAAAGTAATCCAAAGGGGGAAAAAAATATCCTCTGGTCTCTATCACTCTGAGCTTGGACCAATACAACAGTTCCATTTGTTCAAAGGAAACCAATAAGACAAGAAGGAAACAAACTCTGAATATGATGTTTAATTCTTGAAAGCACAAGTTATTAGTGTTCTGAAGTGAAACACTCAATATAGGAGCATATGCTGACAGGAATCCCAGTCAATAAAACTGCTAAGAAACTTCTAACATATCTGTCAATCACTCACACACGAAAAAGAAATAACCAACTGTCTTGGTTTTAAAGACAGGTGTCTGCCAAGCAAGGCAGGAGTCTCCCTTGAAATGGAAGAAAAAAAAATTGCAACCCCCTTCCCTCTGAATTACTATAATTTTGAAATTAAGGGGCTTTCAGGCATATGAGGATATATATGAGCAACAGGGATAACAGTTCTTTACTATTATATATCTATATGTGTATAACCCGTCAAACAAACAACAATAACTGTGGCAGTAACAGCAAACAATCACAAACCCAGTCCCAGCCTTCTCGGCTGTCGGGCCCTTTCCCCTCGGGTGCAGTTCCGCTCGCAGCCGGCAGGGGCGCTGGCGGCTCCCGGTGAGCAGGGCAGGTGCGATGGTTCCCCCGCGGCTGCAGGGGGCGCTCCGGAGCGAGCTCGGGGAGCACGCGGCACCGGTGCCCTGGGATCCCGGGAAGGGATGGAACAAAGGCTTCAGCTGCAGTGGGAACCCCCGGAGGTCTGGGCAGGCAGGGCGTGCAGGGCTACAGAGTAGTGAAGGCTCCAAGCAACAGCAAGGCAGGGCGGCTGCAGCCCAACTCCCAGCGGGGTGGGGACTGCGGGCTTGGGAATCCTGGGGTTTCTCCGGTAGAAGGAAGGAAGGCAGCCGAAAAAGCAGAAGTCTTCAGTACTGACAAATTCCTTCCAGCCTCCCTCTCCGTCCAAAAGCCGGGGACTCACAGCTCACAAGCCCAGGTGAAAAAGAGTAGCCAGATGGACCCCTCCCTCTGTGGCCCGGTCTTTTGTTTTTCTTAAGCACCCAGTAATTTGTCCCCCTGGCAACATGTATGGGGAAAATTCTTTAACAGAAAAAGAAAACAGAAGGGAAACTCCTAAAACCCCAACACCAACTTAAAGAGAATTCCATGATTTTCTTTCAAGACAAATGTTTTAAATTCAAAAGTACCCTATAAAACGATTTTAAAATTAGTTATGTGCAATTACATTTTTTCAAACAAACTTAAAATTATTCCTACCTTCTAATTCTGGAAATATGTATCCAAAATGGAGGCTTGAAACTGAAATTTTGGGGCAGTCCTTATGAAGGATATAGTTTATGATCAAGGTAGAGGGTTAAGAAATAAGTCACTTCAAACCAGCAATACTTATTAAATATATAGTAAAATGAATTAAATTTATTTATTAATAACTAGATTAATCAATAAATTGAATTATTTATTGCTAAGATTTAAACCAGAATAGCAAAGCACAGCCTTGCAGAGCCTTAAAGTCATTGTCTGACCCAGTTCTCACAAGCAATTGCACCTGCGCAGGCAGAGGACTGGGAACAGCAGAGGGCATGAGCTAAACAAAGGAATCAGAGCAGTCATTCACTGTTCTTGCTCCTCATCTTCCTTCTTATTCCTCTTTTTGAGATCAAATCAACTTCTTCAGAGAGTCAAGCTAGTCCTAAACATGAAGACCCATGTGGAGCCACATTATGCACAGGAGTAGAGAGCTACTATATCTCTCCTTCCCTCTTTTCCAACAAGTGAACTAAAGTTTCCCATCATTTCTGTTGATCATACCAGGCTGAAGGGAAAGCCTTACTCAGGGATGCTGATTTCCTTGTGTCCTTACTTGGGAGTGGCAAACCTGGCAGCAGACATACACACACATACTCACTACCGGATTACAGGCCTTTGGTGTATCTCAGGGTCAAGAAAAACACTGTCTATAAAAGAATCTTCACTTGACTGATGACTAACTCATTCACAGCTCAGTGTTGTAGGAACCTAGGAAAGCAGATGTGCCTCTGACCAGGAGCCTGCCTTACACCCAGCACCTACCCTCATACTATATCTCCTGAATTCTGCAGATGCTGTCACATCCATCTCACAGAATCTGTTGATCCCTCTCAAAAAGTCACTGGATCAGTCTCATCAAAAATTAGAGCTACAGGAACACTTCTGAAATCCTCGCTTGCTTTTCTTGGCATTGTCTTAGTGCTGATGAGGGTCTACTAAAGACAGATGCAGCTTAAGAAGCACCATAGTTTTCAAGGAAACCCACCACTGTCTCACTTGAGTTTAGCCTAGCTCGACCCTATTGCACAGCTAAGCTTTGCCAGATCCTCTCTTACTGGCAGATGACCCCAAAAAGGAAGTGGAAACCCTAAAAGCCTTATGAATTATCAGGCTGAAGGAAGAAAGACTTCAGTCATAACATTGCGTGTAAGGGAAGAACAGAGCCTTAAAGGTGATGTGATGTACAGGAATGACACAAAAACTCTTTTGTGTTCACACACACCTAGAGAAGGATCTTTCCAGAATATCTGGAGTTATCTGGAGTACAATCTCCTGTGAAATAGGGTTAAATTTACTTTTAGTTCTTGTTTTGAACAAGGATAACATCCTGGAGCAAAAGTAGCAATGCTTAGACCTTTCAGTTTAAGCCTTGTTTTTGCATATTAACCTTGGCAGACAGCCTGACTAAGCTGCAGGTACCTTCCTTCTGAACTTTCCTCCTCGTGTTTGCTGAGTACCTGCTTACTTGCTGTTCTGTTTAAAAGTGTGTCACAGAGTTGACACTCAGAACACCCACCACTTATTCTGACTTTGAGATCTCACTGCCTGCAGACCTTCAGGGTACTTTGTGGAAGCTGAGGGAGGAGGGAAAGGTGAAGCAACTGCACATGGATTACGTTTGTGGAGACACAGAACAGTTATGCTGATGGAGAAAAGAGGGTCACCACAGCACATCTGTGGAGTCAAACTGTGCCTAAGGGCTTCAAAGTGGCTGGGTATGGCTCCCAATAGGAACACAGACAGTGTGGATGACTTGGCAAATTCCAGGGGAAGTGATGAAAGTGCCTTGGGCATCAGTGCCTGATGTGAACACTACAGAGAATGTTGGCCCCAGGAAGAGGAATGAGGCACTGAACTCCTGGCAGGGAACAATTGCTTTAACATCAAAACATCAAGTACTGCAGTAGCTCATTTCTTTGTTGTTACAGTCTGGAAGGCTCTACATGGGTAATCCCTGCTCTGCTCCCTGGCCAAGGAGGAAGCCCACAACATATGACCTCAGATAGATGCTTCTTCCCTGCTGTAAGGAAACATGGAAAACTATCTGTCAGGTTAGGACATCCACAGAGCCATAGCTAATCCCAATACACATGTAAAAGAGCCTGACAGCTCCCTAAAAGAAAGAACTTCATAGAGAGAGCCTGAATAGCTGCTTGTGGAGCAGAAACTCATAGAATACATTAAGATACCACCTCTCTATGCTAAAGCATGACTGATAGGGGAGTGTCAGTAATGATGTATACAGGCAAATGCGCTGATTTTGTGCTGCTGTTCTGCTTTTGAAGCATGCACAACCATAACCAGCTATTTGCATTTATTCAAAGGGGCCTAAACAAAGACCACAAATATAGAATTGGAAGATCAAACATGGACCAAAAAAAAGAAAAAAAGGGGGGAAATCTTGAGCTGAGAGGTAAAAAAAGTCATATGTAGAGTTATTTCAGTATTGAGAGCAGTACTAGAAGAGTTAGACCCATCCTATTTTGAGAATGGGAGCAGAAAACAGACAAAAAAGCTGCTGAGAGATGATGCAGTATGAGGATCTTCACATACAAGAAGGAATGAGCATCTAGGGTTCTCTCCTTTGAGAGAAGGAGAAGAGGAGGAAAAGTAAAGACAGCTGGAGCTTAAAGAGTGTGAGAAAAGAAAGAGGGGAAAAATTCCTGAGCCAGCTTTCTGATTATAATATTAATTCTGTGCTTCCTATGGTCTTGAACAGATTTTAGTGGGCTGAAACGTTGATTCTGATTTAACAAAGCAAATACTTCCTGATGGGGTTTTCTGATGTCATTAGAAATTGGGTCACCAAAACTTACCATGTACTTTTAAAAACCAAGTCTGCATATACATTTTTATGTATTTTATGATATTTTATAATAGATTAAAATGAATGTTGTTCAATTTTATTTGGAGGAGATCTCATTGCTATTAATGAGTTTCCATTGCTCAGTGTATTGGAACCAACTTAAAATATTTTATCATACTTCAAAAATTACATAAATATTTCCTAAACCATTTCATTAGTGGTTAGAGGAAAAAAAAATTAATTCATTTGAGTTTACAGTTAGTTCCTTAATACTCTTTCAGTAAATGACCTCTAAAATATTTTCCATATACAATTTATTTCTTCACTATCTAAAATTTGACTGCTGTATAGTGTTTGTTATTAATATTCACAAAGAAGGAGGAAGCTACTTTTTTAAGGTAGAAGTTAGTAAAGTGTGAATATGACTCAGCCCTATGAATGTGTTTGTTCTTTGAGTCTTTATGGGGGGACTGGAAAATCTGACAGAATATTGCTTAAGAAATTGACCAAGGAGTTCTAATTTTTGGTCATTTTATCATATATTCTTTCCTTCAAGAGCAAAACCAAAAGCTGAATTGTTAACATTTCTCACATTATTTTACAAAATTATTTTTGAAAAGTGAGCAAAATGTAGATATTATAACAGTTTTTTCCATTATGTGTGAGAGTACAGTAAAGTAGTAATAAAAGCTCTTTATTTACACCACAGCTCAAGAGTCCTGTTTACATAGGACATTTTCATCCCGTTCCATTTTTAACAGTTGCAAATATAATGCTGATTTTGCAGCTGATACAGCAAAGGACAAGCCATGTTCAGTACCATGTCAGCTAGCTGTACTTAAACTCATTGAGAAAACAGCTTCAGTTTGAGGTTATATGATTACTACCAGAACTTGTCCTTTGCTACACTGCCTGAAAAATCCCACCAAGATCTGTTAGCTAACTTGAGCATTAAAAATTGTATTTAAGGATGATAATATTTGCACTCCTTCAAGCTGTGTTTCTTTTACTCAAATAGGACTTACTTCACCAGAATGATTCAGTGAGTTTCAAAACTGAAGCATTTTCTCATATTTCATTAAGAACTTTGGTATAGTAAGATACCATCACAACTCTCTGAGATGTGAACTCGGGTTGTTTTCACTTAAAATAAATTCCTTCACTTAGCTACATTAATTCTCTGTATTAATTAAGAATCAAAAAAATAGAGCTACCTTACTGTTCCGGTTATATTTCATTGCCAATTCCTCCCTCTCTTCTGATTCCCATCCACATCACTGAATGCACAGTGAGGCACCCAGGTCTAAGTCTTAGTGCTCTGCAAGTCCTCCTGGCCTTTCACTTTTTCTCTGCCTTCATCTGTCACCCTAATATATTATCCTGGGGAATCTGAGCCAAAATGTGTTCTCAGACACAGGAAGGTAAACCTGAAGGCACTGTGCTGTGAGAGCTGGCTCACATTTTTGTTGTCCTCAGCTGCCCTGTGTCAGCTGGACACCACCCTGGAAGCAGTCAGGGGCTGGGGTCCTGCAGGGCAGGAACTGCCAGTGACTCGAAGGGACAGTCGATCACGATCAAAGCACCCAGATAACCTAATTAGTAGCTCTATGAGTCACAACAGAACTGCTTCAGGATGCCAGAGCAGCAGTGGGATCCATTTAGCTGCTGTAATGCCTAAAACACTTAAATGATGTAATAACTTACCCTCGGTCTTTCTGCTACTAAACTCTGGCTCCTTCCTAAGAATAAAAGAACACAGCAAGTGTCGGCAGCAGTGGCTCCAAAACACTTTAATAACAGACCACTGCCTAAGCAGTTTTAAGGATATTTCTTATATGCTTCTTTTATTCTCTGTTGGAAACACTATAGACACTAAATGCATAGCCAGTGGTTGCATTAATGGTCTGCAGAAAACACAGGCAACCTATACTAAATCCTACTAGAAACATGATAACAAAGTGAAGCTTTCCAAGAAACAAAATATATTAATTAGGAGGTCCCAAAATTCAACTGATAACGAAAACATTCTGCCTTATTTACAGATACTAGAACACAAACAATATGTGTATAAATAGTTGTAGTTCTGTCCTTGTTGTAAAAAGAATCTTTAAAAGTAGAAATTGTAACCTTTCAGTTATCTATATTTCATCTGAAAATGCCTATTCATTTGAATTGGGAAAGAACTGACCTTGGAAAACCTGTAAAATGACATGAAAAGAGTTCAGAAAATATCAAAATGTTTCATCATGGTGCTTGGAAATTTTACAGTTACTTTTCCTGAACTAAAAATAAGTTTAGATAATAACAAAACAAAATGTTTTAAAAAACCCACAATCAAATAGAGAAGAAATATTTGAAGATACTAAATAAAGCATTTCAATTGACTTCAGATTACTATTTTCCTCATTTTTGGTTGTGAAGAGTCTTTGAGATTTTCATATTGCATTCCCTTCTTGAATAAAATACATTTCACACTCCAAAAATTGCACCAAAAAAAATCCTTTCTACTCTAAATGAAAATCAGTACTTTGGGGAAAACCTTGTAGCTCTGTCTCCTTGGGCTGATGAAGGACTACCAAAACACTATAGGAATCTCCATTGTACTGCAGTGTTCAGAACAGTTCAGCTTTCCCTGGCTCCCATTGTTCTGCCTTCACCCTGTAAAGCTCTCCAGTTTATTTGTTTAAGATTACTTTAGGAAAGTAATTATCAATAATACTATTTTTATGCTTCAAGTATTCTTCAGTCAACAGAGGTTACAATAACTTTTTTTTTTTTTAACACAGATGCTGAGCAAAAGGCCTGACCTTGCTGCTTCACAGCTCTGGAAACAATTGATCTGCTAGTTCTTTCTGAAAGGATGCAGCTTGCTGAAGTAAATGCAATATCACAAGGCTTAGAAGTACAAAGGACTCGTACATACACCATCTGTGTGAGTACTTCAGAGGACCCCAGCCTTCTGATGATTAATGTATTTATCTTGTGAACATGTTAATGAAGATGCTAAGTAAGGATAAGTATTACATGATGCAAAACAACAGGCTCACAGAGATAAAAATACATCCATCAATGCATATGGGAAACTGGAAGCTGGCTTGAATCCACTTTGTGAAGTTAAAACATAATAAAATGTATAATAAACACATCATTTACAGTAATTATTAATCTTAGAAAGATCACTAGAAGTGGGACTGAGGAAGAGTTTTCTTGTATCAGAGAGTCAAGAGCCACTGAAATATTTGTTCATATGGAGTGGTTTTTTCTGGGATGATCTGGAAAGGTTATTTAACAAACATCCTGCTAGTGCAGTGACAATGGCCACAGTGTCTCCTGATCTCTTCCTGTGGAAAATTTTAGCTAAGACTTTTATTACAGAGCTTATGTTTTTAATGGGATGCAGAAATATTTCATGGCCCATGAGATGTATAAAGAGTGTGTGGCACAGATGATACTCTGGAACCTTTAAACTTGGCATGATTGCTGAGAATTACAAATAATTAGATCTGGCGATGCAGGAGACTATTTCCAGACCTATATTCCTGTGCACTTTCTCTTTTGTTCTGTACCTTCTCGTATCTCTTACTTTTGTGGAAGAGGTGACTCCTCATACAGTGCTCAGTTTTAGGGCTAAAGCATTCATCAGTGAAGGAGGTTTCTTTACTACTATCAGAGCTGCTGCTTCTTTTTTTTCTTCTTCCTGCAGTCCACAGGGACAGATTTCACAGCCGTGGAAATTGAATCAGTAGGAGTTGATTCAGGACATTCGAATTTGATTCTCCAAAATGTTGAACAGGCTAGCCCTTATCCAGCAATTTATATAAATAACTGCTTAACTGCAAACATATTAATAATTACAGACTTCAAAGAAAGCTTTACTTTGCATATGAATATAAACTATGGTTAATTTACTTCCGTGAGAGCTACATAATCCAGTGAGAGTATGCTTTTTGCATGATAAAAGCCTGTAGCACTCATTCAAGTACTAATCTATAAATCTTTAGTTGATCATGGCAAGCCAATCACCAATCTGGCAGATTAATGGAAAGAAAGAAAAATTATTTACTTAAACAATTAAATCTCAGCCTCGGAATTCAAGACCTACTGGATTTCCTATATCTTGAACTCTATTAAATTATGTCTTCTGTTTTTTTCAGATTTTCGGTCTGCCAGAAATGAAAAAAAAATCCATTCAAAATAGCATGTATATAAATGTAACATGTATATGTATATATACAGGCATAAATATGCTGTATATATAAATATATACACATGTTCTATATACATATATAACATGTATATAAATGTGTGAAGCATATTTACCTGCTACATATGTACCCGTTTCACTTAATTCTTGGCAAAATAGGAAGTTACTGGTACAAATGTATTTTAACAACTCATTTCTGATTATTTTTCATTTTGTAATGTCTTCCCTAAATACAGATGGGAACTGATAGTTTGCTTTCCAGTACAGTATAATTTGGGAAGGTTTTTGTATAGAATATGCAAGTGTAAGGAAAAATATGCTGAAGTCCCAGGTAAGCCTTTGGTGATGTAGGACTTCTTCCAGGGAACACAATCTCTTCCATCCATCGAATGAAAAAAATATGTGCTACCTCTACACAAAGAAAGCTTCTGCTTCATCCTAGAGAGAACACCCTGCCAGAGAGGTTTCATCTCTTTTGACCCCTTAATCCAAATTTGTGTGAACTTCATGCTTTGCAGTTTATTTGAAAGTGAAGGAAATACGCTAGAGTGCTGATCGGAAACTAGTGAAATGTGTATATGCATGGCTAGAGCAAATGTTATCAATGTCATGCAGGATATTTGGTTCGGTGTGTTCCCAAAGACTTGTATTATCATGTTAAGTTTCTAGTCTAAACAGTATTATTAGATTCCTTAAAGATGGAAATTGCTTCTTACCTATGAAATAGCTTTGCAAATAATTCATGTCATCCTCAAGAGAACTACTTTTGACAGAAATATGTGGAATTTGTAACTGCAAGTTTCATGTTACAATTGGATCAATTGTAACACAAAATATCTAAGGGAAATATAAGTGTAAGTATATACCATAAAAATTATAACGCTTTTAAAGGGGAAAATCTTCTGCACAAATTTATGTAATCCTTGAGAATAGAGCAATCCACCCTTTCTAAGTGAACTGACAGCAACAACTGTTTCAGAAATCTCCGCTTGCAAATGATTTTTGATGAAGAAAATACGTCTCATAATATAGACACTCAATAGTTTGGTATTAAATGTTTCTTAAAATGTAACAGTAAAAACATCTAATATACATATTTTTTTTTTTGAATTTCAAGTCAAATCCTTCAAAAGTCAATACCTTGAAAGTCCTTCACACTAAGCTGATTTCCGAAGAATCCTGAAACAGTCACATTCTTAGTCATGTGTACACAAAGGCCATTATTTCTGCAGACATGAATACATAGCAACAAATTAAAACAACCAACTGTCATGTGTCAGGTGGAAAATTGCTTCCTGGGAATTTTCTTCTAAATAGTATAAAAGCTTTGAACAGAATTACTAACCTCAGAAAACACCACTGTCTTTAATTACATTCTCTCACCTTCTCTGTTAAGCTCCACATAATTTTTTTTCTCTTTCTCCTCCTACTTGTCTTTTACAGAAATTACATATCTCTTCACACCTTTGCCTACTCATTTTTACCACAAACACAGTTTTTAATAAAATTAGTCATTAAGTACTATATTACAGATCCAAAGAAATAATCACCTTTACCACTTCTTAAGACACAGTTGTGTGCTGGTCTCTCATCATTATGCCCACCTTGACCTGATTATTCTTAGACTTTTTCCACTGATAAACTCCATAAGTTAACTAATTTTCAGTAGATTTTAACAATCCTCTTAACAAAAATATGTATCAGAAATTGTTTAGTTCCACCTTCTCTGACTTTAGACAATTAATTCAGATTAGTTTAGACACCGAAGATGAAGCGCTCTGAATAATTCTTTGAGCAGTGATTTTCCTAATTGTCTCAGGTCCATGTGGTGAGGGGTTACAGGCACATGCTTGCAGTTGTATAGCAAACCAGGACTTAGTGTTTGGAGCCAAAAAACTTTTTTTGTCTCTGTTTTATGAATCTGAAGTTGTCAGAAAACATTTTTCCTAAATGGCAGAGAGTAAATTAATATCTTCTAACTTTCCCATCCCAGAATCATAGAGAAACATTTAGTAACATCCTTCATTCCCTGAGTTCTGCAGCTACTGTTTTGTAAAATGTATCAGATGATGTCCTCAACATAAAGTTTTTTAATTTTTCTCCACAGCTTCAATGCAGGATCAAGTCAGTCTTTTCAAGGATATTCATGGATTCTTTCAATCTTTTACCTCCACCTTGTAATGTGTGGAACCCCACCCACATAAATACTTACTGAAGTGATGAGACCACTAATTAGATAGCCTGACATACAGTTCACATTCCCATATGAGCCTTGGGCAACATTACAATTACTGTGAACTCAGAGCTGAATCTGGTAGTATTTCAAGGTGGAACACACAAGTTTGTCTGCACTGAATCTCCAGAAACTGAACAATTAATAATAATGATTGTATATATTATCTGTAGCAGAGCAACGTCTTCTTGTTCAGTCATCTGAAAACACCACAGAAGCTAAGAGCCACCCTACTGTATTCTATTATTTCCTGCTTGCCCTCCCTCATTGGAAATTATCAAGGCTTTAGGCCCATGTGGGGAATCCTTCAGAGATCCATACCCTGAGTAACCGTTCCTGCAGCTGAGAATCCCTTGCAGCAAGAAGGGAAATCACTGGGAGCCCAACACTACCCTGCCCTACCCTGCTCAAGCCTATAACATCCCTTTGTCTCTCAAGACCTGCACAAAGTCTCAGTGCCAGCTTCTCCACAGTATCCTCCAACATGGAAATGTTATAAAAAGCCAATATGGAGCATGCAGTCAATTGAAATAAAGTAAGGATGTATCTTCTATTACACCTACTGATACAGTTGAAAAAAAACCCCAAGCTTTAAAAAACACAGATTGATTTTTAATTAAAACTGAGATTCTGTGTTTATTATAAATCTATGCAAACATTATTTCCTGTAACCTGATAAAGGGTTTGCCTTTATGAGCATGGATCTCACATCAATTTGCTCCTAACATTCAACATTTGGAAAATTTGAGTCATTCATCTTTCAATATTTGAACTGTCCACTGTTGATTTTTTTTAATTTGTCTGCACTTGCACATATATGATATCTATAAATATAAAAGTCATACTTCATGTAGTTCACATTTTCTACTATGGAATTCTAAGCAAATAACCTTAATTACTTTCTGGGCATGTCTTAAACTAGCATAGTATTTTTCCAAAAACTTCTCACAATATTAGACAATGACCAGCTAACAGGAATAACTGGGAGCAGCTTTAATTTGAAAAGCAATTTTTCTAATGTACTTGTTTTTAAAAGATTTCAGTTAATTAAGGCAGGTAGTTGTTTTTAACACATTTCAGTTAATTAAGGCAGAGGACGATAGCTGTGAAGTTGTGATTATGAAATGTGAGATGTTCTGCACTATCAAATTAAAAATAAAATACAATTTCTATGTTTTATGTAATATTTCAAAGAATAAGGTAACTATTTTTTTTTTACTGATATAAACCTGAAAATCTAATATTGCAATTGTGGAAGATTGAGCTTCTGCTAAAGTAAAAAAAAAAAAAAACATGTTTGTGATCTGAATGTAAAATCTGTGGAACGAGAGTTACCCTAAAATAGTAATTGAAACTTGCCAAGGAAAGTCACCTAAACCAAAATAAGTTTTATGAAAGCTAGAAAATATACTTATTTTATGGAGAATACAAATTATTGCAAGGAATGAACATGGAAGCGGACAAGCAGACACTTCAAATGAGTCTTCAAGGGCTGTACTAAAGCCATTCCATCAAAACAATACAAACATAATCACCATCCAATACTTGGAAGAATACATAACACAGTAAAGGCAAAGAGAAGAAAATCCCTTAGCTCAAAGATTGCTTCACAGGCACAAGGCACAGAACTGCAGCAGAAAATACAAAGATCCTTGTTCCAAAACATGTGTTTGTTCTCGATCGCTGTCTTGGCAGTGTGGTGCCAAAAGCAGTTATGGCACTTTCGAAAAAAAAGTCTTGTGCTTTAAAATATATATTGATATCACTTAGGGTTATAAAAATATAGTCCAGGTTAACAAAAAATGTGAACTTAAGCTGAGAGAAAATAAATTGAAAAATATGTAATTTGCAGCACCACTGCAGGAGCAAGTATCTATTAGTATATATTTAAATGAACATGCCTACTGAAGGAAAAGGAGGCTTAAAACAACTGTGGAAGAGTTTGAGGTGACTTTCTAGGTGGATATTTTTCTCATCAGATTATAGAATATAGGTAATGGAGACCAGACTTTCACCTTCTTCCAAGGGAAAGGATGAGTATTGGAAGAGATTCATCACTTTGGGAATCAAAGAACAAATAATGCCCTGTTTATGTTGAATATAAAATATGCAAATCTGGGATATTTTCTGGTAATTCAGAGAGGATTTTTGAGAGAAGACTAAGGTTAATTTTTCCTAATGTAAGAAATACACTTCATATAAGCCTGTAGCCACCCTTCAAAAAATACCATGTACACCTGTGTATGTTCAATTCACCTCTTAGGTGACTCTTACACTGCTATTCCCATTACATTCCATAGTCAACATGCTGAAATTTCAAGAGATGCACACGTGTGTGCATGCATGTATGTTTCATCATACTGATGTTATTAAGATACTTACAAGAAGTATTTTCATGCATGAAAGTGAAAGAAAAGCATAGCCAAATGATCTGAACATCTCTAAAAAGAACAGAAATAGTTGGCCTAAACTTATAAATATGTAAATGTTAGGGTCAAAACTTACAGAGCAAAAAAGCACAAGACTGAAACTATCATCTATATTCACCATTTGTAGGTTTAAGTCTCTTTACATCCTGCCTAAAGTCTCAGTTCGCTGATGAACATTTTTCCATACAGTACACCTGAATGGGAGCATTCCTTGAATAGTTCCAGCTAATCAAGCAATCCAGATTTCTCTAAATGACAACCAAACCTTCAGGATTATTTACATTTCCATCTGCACAATTTATCATCTCTGATTTCATATTTGCTTCCTCACATCATTGTTGAAATGCTGAAAAAACATTCTGATAAAAATCTGAGCAGTACCTCCCTAGGAAACCCACCATGTGATGATGATTCACCATTGGTAAGCACCTGGTATCTGTCAGGCCTCTTTGAAATTATCTGTTTCCTTTAAGTCACATTAAAGATGATAAATCATATTCTTATTTTTCAATTGTTTTATCAGATAGCACTTGTCACATTATTTCACTTGGTTTTGTTTTCAGGATAACTGGAACATCTTTTATCCTTTTGAATTACTGGTAAAAATGGGGTTGGTTTTCAACTCTGTGGAACTTCCCTGGTATTCAAATGCTTAATAAGTTTAACACTAGCAGACCAGATATCTTAGCCAGCTCTTTTCGAACTCTATAATCCAGTTATTGACATCAGCAGTGGTATCAGCTCTTTTTCTATGAGCAGGCTAGAAAGTTCTTCTTTGTTCATGTGAAACTCCTGTACATCAGCCTTTCCAAACAGGGGATAGGAACAGTTGTTGTACATTTCCTGAGACATTATCTTCATTTTAGCTCTCTCCAACTTCATAATGGCCATCCCATTAGTAGAATCTCCTTTGTTCCCAATGTAATTTTAAAAACCCTAAATTTCTATTAGCCTTTTTACTGGCAGACATGGCTTTTCTGCAATTCCTATTTTAGTAAGGATTTTCTATGCTCTAGATTGAAGCTCATTTTTCTCTCCTCTTTGCTTTTCTTGGATTTCACAGACTGTTTCCCTATTTCCATTATCTTCATTGCATCGCTGATAAAGGGTAAGCTTCTAAGAAAGTTAGTTTCTTACCTGATTGTCTCTTACCTATCCCCTTAA
>NW_008236769.1:4068771-4074289 GCF_000691975.1 Corvus brachyrhynchos
AGTTTTTTTTTTCCCTTTGTGTTTTTTTCCCACCCCCCCAAAAAAAAAAAAAAAAAAAAAAAAAAAGTTCAACTCTCAGTCTCTCTCCAGATAAAAAGAAGCTGAACAACTGGCCAAAAAAAGCTGACTGGAAAGCAGCAAGCCGGGTGCTTCCTCGCTCCCCTGCTGCAGCTGAAGAAAAAGTCGCTATCTCTGTGTGACCTTGAACAAATTGCAAACTGCTTTGAAAAAGTTTTGCTCTGTTTTTTCCTTCCCCCTCTCAGGCTCAGTTTAAAGGCATAGAAAGGCACAAAAATTAATTTCTGGGCATAGGGCAGCGATATGGGATACACATCATAAAGTCATCCCAAGACACTGATACAGAATCATAACCTTGAAGGTTTTCTGATAATTCTCTAGATTTAATCAAAATCCTTACTTTCTAAGAATTCTCTCTTTAAAGAAGCCAAATTATTAAACTTCCAGTACAGTTGAATTTATCCACCATAATAACCTTCAAAAGATTGTTGTTCTGTGGTGAATTCATGCTACTGCGTTTAATTTTAAAACCTCCAACAGTACTTAGAGTTTCTTGCTCCACATATTCTCTTAAATTTGCTTTAACAATTAACTATAGTTTTTCCCCTACACACTTTATAGTCAGATGTTTTCTATTTGTATTAAATGGTCTTTAATAGATTCCCTTTTGTGCCTGTATTTGTTAGTGCTTACATGGAGTTCTCTATACTGTGCTAAGGTACAACAGTGGCTTATGTGAATTGAGGCAGTAATTCAAGTGGAAAGCAGAAGAAAAGAGGTTGTGTGCTGAACCCACTAGAAATTCTCAAAAGTGTCTATTACTGAATGTTCTATTGTGATACCACAGCTTTCAGACATGGGCGACTAACATTCAGCATCGGAATAAAGAATGTAAAATAATTCACACAGCAACGAGATTATTTTCTTGGAGGCACTGATCAGTAACAGAGGGGTTTTATTTTTTCAGGTGCCTAAATATGGTTTATATTTATTTAAAAAAATAATATATTAAAAATTGTAAGCAGGCATTATTGAGACATTCACTTCAAGACTCTAAAATTTGACATAGACTTGTAAATATTTCATGTTGTTTTCCAAGGGAAAATTAAAATTCATCACGTTGATGGACTGAAAATCCCACATCATCCCACATGTTGTCCCACATCCTTCTCAAAAGCATTGACTTTGGCAGGTTTTGACCTCAGCTCTAATGATTTTTGTTCCTTAATGGAGGGAGAATTTACTTTCATGGAGTGCTGAAGAAATTTTAAGTGGAAAAGTATCTGTACTGAGAAAAGAGGTAAACATGTTTTTGGTTGGGTAATGCCCCTTCCTTACATCTGTGGGGTGGAGGTAGTTGTTCCATATTTTAAAATACATTTTCAGTACAGTTGAGGAAGCTTTATCACAGCTTGCATCCATCCAATGGTTGTTATTAATTTTAAATACTACTTTAGTAGCAAAATTTGTGCAGAATAGTAACTCACAAGAACTATGTTCCTTCTTAGCCAGAGAAAAGCAAGAAAAAAATTGTGGCGTCACTTCACAGACTGTAAAATTAATTAAAAACAAGTATAAGGAGACTCAGACACCCTATTTAAAGATCTTCAACAAAAACAGAATATACTGATGTTCATTACAATTTTACTTCTCATTCCTATTTTTAAGGCATCTTTCTGAGAGCTCATACCAAGGTAAGAGCTTGTTCATCCTTTGCAGGAGAGTACAGACTATTTATTCTTTCTTCACCTTTTGGCCTGTGCCAAAAATTATAATCTCATGGAACTTCAATTATTATTTTTCTTTTAATAAAAGTTGACATTGTGCACAGTTTTCTTCTTCCTTGTTTAATAAAAACTGAATGACCTAATAGAAGGTATGGTGAAGGCCCCATGCATACTTGTTTTCACCTGCTTGAGTCCAGCTATCAATTAGATCTCAAAGAAACAGCACGACTTTGGCAAGTGTAACACACAATTAAACTGTATGATCTTGTTTAATGCTTCTCTGCTCTTGCAGACTCATATTTTATTTCAATTAGTTATTTAGATTTATAAATAAATGGCATGTCTTCTCCTCTCACACCAGGCGATCAGATAAACAAAATTTAATCTTAATTGTGCTGTGCTTTCCTCTGTCTGCAAACTCTTTTAAACATTCCCATTCCAAATTCTATTGCTATGAGGATGTGGGTAACAAGAAAAATTGGTTTTGTTGTCATATTTTTTAGACATTTTTTCAGCATTTGATTATAGGTCCTTGCAAGTATAAGAAAGATTGCAGCTATTGAAAAAAAGGATGACTTCATGCTGAGAATCATCAAAAATTATAAACGTCTGTACTTCACATTTTAAAAATTATTATACAAATTCTACTTATGTCACTTGATGTCAAAGAAGGGTGAAATCCATGTTGTGGTTTAGTAAAATATGGTTAAAATGTCAATTAACTGCGAGATACAAACTCATAAAAAAACAGACTTCTATGGTTCCCCTGTTCATGGAACTACTTATTTAAGCACACAGTCAACTAACATTTACACAGATTTTGAATTATTATTGCTCTTGATACAGAATTTGCTTGCTTGCTTGCCTGCCTTATCTCAGAAACAACAAAACAGAGATATACTTATCCCAGGAAAACTCATCCAGAAACAATTCAACTTTTTTTATGTGTTACAGAGGCCAAGGCTGTAAACTCAGCAGCCCTAATTTGCTCCTGGAGAATAATCTCAGTGCCTCAGGATTGCATTTTGAAGCACCCCAGTTCCAGAAGAGCTTTAGATGGGCACAACAGCATGTGAATGGCAGGATGTGATCAGGTTTAAGCCCAGCACCCAAGTTACCCAGGGGTATGATCAAAAGCCATCCAATGTACCTGGAAAAGCCAATGCTGACCTTTGGAGTTTAACAAGATTTATGGAGCCCTAAGTATGTTCCAAGTAACTATGAAACGATTTTCCTTGTCAGCCAGATTTACAATATTCATAACATTGAGATTTTTACACTAGCCTAGAGCTTCCCAGCCACATTTTTCCAGAATAATCCAGAGCTGACAATGGCCAAAACGCAAAAAAAAGCAAAGTCCATTACTATGTTTGTTGCTAAATACATATATTAAAGTTACAATGGTGATGCATATTTGTCAAAACGATCCACTATTTATTTTTATTCTGTATTTATAATGAAGCAGAAGGAGATGTTACATCCCATATGATGTTAAGGATGCAGTAAAATTTACCATCTGTTGACAAAGATGTGAAGGAGCATTTGCTAAAATTAATTATTGCAGTTAAAGCTGAACATCTTATGTCCAAGATCCCCACAGTAAATAGCTGAGAAGCTCACTGGAATAATCTAGGGTTATTCTAAGGACTAGGATACTCTTCTAATGTCAGACATGGGTAAGCTAAAGGGTGAATCAGGGATTGCAGGCTGCCAATAACCCCTGTGGCACAGAAGGGCTCCCATGCCCATCTCTACAACAGCTCCCATTTTCAGGAACGTGTGAGCAGGGGTTTGCAGTATGGACTGTCCCCCAAAGCATTGTGAATGGACTTGTGATGAGAACAATCAGAGGGAAAGTGATCTGAATGAGGGGTTGGAGTCACTTTAGCCCATGGTAAATCCTCACCAGACAATTTTAAAAAGAACTGGAGAACAGTAATGCTGTTCTGGAATTCATGTAGTATTTATCAAAAGTCATGCTTCGCGGATTCAGTGAGTCCCTTAATTACATTAGGAAAAAATCCCTTCCTTTTCTCAGCAACACAGAGCTGAGAGATGCATTCAGAAGGAGAGCTTTTTTTTAGGACTTAGGATATTGGTCAACAGAGAAGTTTACCTAGAGAGGTCAACAGGACAGGTCAATCAGCTTTCTTTGCTGATGTACAGCCCACTTTCTTACCAAGTATGAATGATGTATTCAGCACACAGGATTATATCTCTACCACTAGATTTGGAAAGTGTAAACTTCTGCTGCTGTTTGCAACAGATCAGCCAGGACAACCAACATGCCACTGTTCAGTCTCCCGACGTTTGGAATGATTTTCACTAACTGAAGTATTTGGATTATAGGGGAGATAAGTATGTGACATAACAGCCTTTGACACACTGAAAGCCACACTAGTTGATTAAATGGAATTCTTTGGCAAGCAGATCTGCTGAAAACTCTGACTTGCATATTTCCTACTTAAAGGAACAGACACAGACTTGACCCAGCTGGGATGGATTCCTGAGCTCAGATGAAGGATGAGTGTTCTTGGAACAAATTTCACAGACCACTAGATCATAACAGCAGATATTCAAGAGAAAATCTAATTCAACAGAGAAGCTTTATTCTGTACAGTAGGCATATTAAGAAGAATTCATCTGCCTAAAAATAGGTAAAAATTTTAGATGCTATAGAAGTTGGATTTATCCACAATTGACTGGCTGGTAGACTCATCATGTTCTGTAGTTGCAGCCAGAAGCAATAGAGAATTTAAAATAAAAAATGTGTTTGGACACATGAATATCAATAGTTATCTAAAGTCCTTTTAATAGTCATAAACTGTTTAAGCTTTTAAATCTTCCTGGTTTTTGTCAGGAAAGAGATGGGATTTTCCGTATGCTAGAAATAGAAAAGGTGTAAACATCCTCAACATCAGTTTTTATTTCCCTTAGTTTGGAGCTTCATATTGAAAATCAAAAGGCTAAATTCAGAAGATGAAATCCATGCATAGAAAAACTACAATGGGCTGCCTAAATTAAGTCAATTACCTGGGGAATAGGCCTGGTTTAAAATATTGAGATAAATCAATCAGACATCAAAGGACATGGAATTCAGCTGGACTGATACAGTCAAAACAAGAAATCAAACATTTTTGGGGGGTTCTTGGCATGGATTTATTTCTGTTCATCGAGCCAAAATTGCCATGAAAATGTGGTGATGCCATACTAATAGGCTGAATTAGATCAAAAGACAGCAATGCCTTTCTTTTCAAGGATATAATGTGTCCCTACAAGTAATCATTCTCCCCTGTTCCTGAAAGCTGAGAGCACTGAGTTAGTCACAAGGCAACAAAAGGAATCCTCTAGCAGTAAGTTATGATCCCTCTGTTTTTCTGATCAGCTACTCTAACAAATTGCCCTGAGAAATACAACTACTACATATGACAGAGCAAAAGCACAGTAGGATAAACACTGAGTGCGAGAGAACTGGAAGGTTTACTTAACATTGGTCATAATCAGTAACAAAACTGAAGCCCAACTTGCAGGTCCTGTCATGCTGCTGCAGGAGACATAGAGTATAACAGTGTAGGGGGTCAATAAAGAAGGAAGACATAAGGAAGCCCATTTATCTGTATCTGTATCTGTATCTGTATCTGTACCTGTACCTGCATCTGTATCTTGTTTCTTCCCTTCCACTTACAGGGAAGAGCACAGGTAAGTAAGTCAAGCCTGACAAGTCATCAAGCAGACCATTAGCCACTTTTCCACAGCTTTGTCTGCTGTTTGTG
>NW_008236769.1:4074531-4108582 GCF_000691975.1 Corvus brachyrhynchos
TAGGGAAAGGGCACTTTATTTCCCCTTGTGCTTCCATTCCTCATATCTCTCCCTCTCAGATTTGCTGCATAGCAAAGGAGGTTTTCTACCTCTCTGGAGCTCTCAAAGGAGACTTTCTTCCTTCTTTGGTATATTTGAATTCTGGAGGAGAGAATTGTCCCTACTTTTAATTTTCTTTCTCCACTTTCTGCTCTCTGCCTTTAATGTTTCTTCCATCAAGATCCGTGGGCTTTTTGGGGTTTCCTTGAGGTTGCTGTAGTGCTTCCAGCCCAAAGACCAAGAAATATCTTTGTAATCTGTGCCTCATACTTGAATAAATAACCTGCCAATGCAAACAGGGTGATCCTGTTGATTCAAATGGTCCATATTAGCATATCATATATAATACAAATAGACCTAGCATAAAATCATTTGTCCTAGCCACTATATACATTAGCATATTAGCATTCTTTTTTTCTTTTTTTTTAATTTTCTGAAAACAAAGTATTTGTCAAAGCAAAAATAACATTCATCAAAATTGTGATTATGGAAAATAGTTTCGCATCTGATACGATCAACTTTTCTATTAAAATATTAATTAGGAAATGACAGCAGTAAAATTTCAGGTATGTTTTTAATACTTAATTTATACATTTCACATCCCCTAAATCATAGTTTACTTTGTAAATATTTGCTAATCTAACAAAACATGTACTACCAGCCTGGTCATAACTCATGCAGATAGCAAAGAGGACTTCGTGCCATTTTATGATATGACTTCTCCATTTAATTAACTCCTTTAAACTATTAATATCAGACTTTTTTCCCCTAGCTCTTGTGTTTTTGCTTGTGTAGCTAAAAAGCTCTGTGTACCATTTAGCCAGCACAGGTTGGCTTCCTCCCTCTCTCATAGCAACAAAATCCTGGCTACCTCTGAAGTGGGTATGTTAAATGGGAGGGATTTCACATCATCTTGTCTCTCTAGCTCACATGCACAAAATGTCACAGTTCTGCTCAGAAGGTGTTTTTCAGCAACCATTTTGTGTGTGATATTAATTAATTTGCTATTGATGACCACATCTATGCAGTAACAAAAATATATCAATAACATAACTAGTCTGTTTCACGATGTATGTTATAGAAAGACATTCTTTTCCTAATTTTTAAATTTTCAGCCATGCTTAAAGAGCATGAACATTTACAAATCTACTTGCTATTCTTGTTTAACTAAGAAATCCACATTCTTCTCCGGATGCTTCACTTAGAAAAATCCTTGTGGCTAGCAATCTCTTGCACCAATACATTAAGCATTTATCTTGAACATTGTAGCCAATTTTTTCTGACAGAATTTATACTTTTTGCTAACACAGGGTTCAATCCTGGTCCAGTCCTGTAACCCTGATTCAAATGACTTCATGGGAATAATAACACTAATTTCAGTAAATCTATTTGCATTTGTGTTGTTTAATATCCTGTCAGCTTGCCAAATCAGACCATCAGCAAAGATAGACAAATGTATTCAGCCATAGGCAACTTTCATGTCCCTGTTTCTAAATAAACGAGCTTCTCCTGCAGTATAAACAGCACTTACTTTTCTCAAAACTTTAAAGGAATGAACATGGTCAAGATTAATCTCTTTATTATGACATCTGCTATTTTTTCATTATCCATTACTAAATTTTCTTGCATGCCCTACAATTAGAGAATGCTGTGTTGCTTAGTTCAGCAGTAAAAAGGATTGTTTCTACAAGACACAAATGAAATATCTCCGGACCAGTTTAATGATCTTCTGAGCTCCTTTGACTTCTAATGAAGCACCATTACTTAGCAATCATAGAGCATTTGCTAGCCCTCAGTAGCTCTTACTCCATGAGACTATTTATGACAGCAGAACTAAGAGTGAATATAAGCATCTGCAGAGTGACAGCTTTGACAAGAGGTTCTGTGAAGAGTATTGCTAACACAACACGTTACTATACAGAGCAAAGCCAGGCAATGTGGTGCACTGCTGACCAAGCTGCAATGTTAATAATAAAAGAATAATTGAAGTTAGGGTGATTTTTGACCTAATGGTAAAAGGAGAAACTAAATACATTACCAGTTTGGTGTAGTAATACTGCCTAAATCCATTTACCCCCATTTACACTCATCTACATTACTGCAGTGATTTTTCTCTCCTTTTATCTAAGTCAAAATTCTGCTTTGATAGTGGAAGGGAAATATGAGAAACAGAAGGTCTACGGCAGCTGAAGACAAAAGGAAAGATCAGGACCTTCAGTGTGACTGCAGTGTGCATTGCCTGCATTTTCCTTTCCATCTCCTTGGACAAATAAGAGTGCTTCTAGTCTAGGTTACCATAGTTTCTGGTTTCCTTAGTAACCCTTTTGAGAGCATTCATGTGTTTGTGTCAGTAGGCAAAAGTGTGAGAGGGTCTAAAATGGAGTAACAACCTCTCAAATTTGGAGTGAAAAATTTCCATATTTTCTCCTCAACCAACAAAAGAAAACAAAACTTAAACCAAGTAAAGTCTCACTGGAAATCAAGAAAAATAACTATGACCGGGTATGATTTAAATAATGATGTGATGAAAGGATGAGTTTTTTCTCAAGTCAGAAGGATCTCCAGGGTAAACCTGGAATTTGAACAGACGAAATGCAGTTACTGTTCTTGGGATAGGAATTTGGAGTTATGAATTGTCACTTGCAAGGGTGCTTCCTTTCTAGAGTTTTGTTGCACGGTAGTTACAAAGAAAGCAGTTTCCCATTTGAGGCATAATGTTAGTAAACCAAAACAAGGCCAGTAAGACTTATGTGTTAGTATCTTTGTGTAAGTATAATGGAAATGCTGTAATAAGAATATAACCAGTAATATTTAGTACAGCATTTCCTTCATGCACCCTTCATGCAAGAGACACTAAATAGCAAAATAATGTGCTTTATGAGCTAATGGCTTGATCTTGCTTTTTTTCTTAATCTGAAATGTTTGATATGGTACTCAAATACTTGAGATTTTAAATTTGTATTTAAAAATAGAAATTTATTTATGTTTAAAGAAGACTACTTTTTACTAGTAACCCTCAGTGATCTTTATTATTGTACATCTGTCCAGAAACTTTTCAGTAGATTTGTTCTATTACTCTTGCTCTTGAAGAGCCCTTCTGTGTTTGGAAGCTGTGCAGATACTGAAGTAAGGCAGGTCTTAGCTAAGCAGGATAAATAATGGATAATGAATACAAGAAAACAGATTTTTACTGTGAGGGTGGTTGAACAGTGGAACAGGTTTCCCAGAGAGGCTGCAGGTTTTCCATCCTTGGAGATATTCAAAACCAAACTGGCCTCAGAGGGGGGCAACCTGCTCTGAGGAAGTGAGTTGCATCAGATCTCCCGAAGTCCTTTCCAATTTCTGCTCTTCTGTGACTCCAAGATTCTGTGAAGTGTGCAATGACTGGAAAACTACCTAAATGCATATTACAGAGAGATCTAGAAAAGTCTGTGGTTCATGTAAGGAAGCACATGCTGTTTCACAAATTCAATACTTTTCTAAGATAATTTACAGTATTTGAGAGCTTAAAGTATAAGTGACTTTGAGGATATAGAAAGAAAAAGAAAAAGAAAAAGAAAAAGAAAAAGAAAAAGAAAAAGAAAAAGAAAAAGAAAAAGAAAAAGAAAAAGAAAAAGAAAAAGAAAAAGAAAAAGAAAAAGAAAAAGAAAAAGAAAAAGAAAAAGAAAAAGAAAAAGAAAAAGAAAAAGAAAAAGAAAAAGAAAAAGAAAAAGAAAAAGAAAAAGAAAAAGAAAAAGAAAAAGAAAAAGAAAAAGAAAAAGAAAAAGAAAAAGAAAAAGAAAAAGAAAAAGAAAAAGAAAAAGAAAAAGAAAAAGAAAAAGAAAAAGAAAAAGAAAAAGAAAAAGAAAAAGAAAAAGAAAAAGAAAAAGAAAAAGAAAAAGAAAAAGAAAAAGAAAAAGAAAAAGAAAAAGAAAAAGAAAAAGAAAAAGAAAAAGAAAAAGAAAAAGAAAAAGAAAAAGAAAAAGAAAAAGAAAAAGAAAAAGAAAAAGAAAAAGAAAAAGAAAAAGAAAAAGAAAAAGAAAAAGAAAAAGAAAAAGAAAAAGAAAAAGAAAAAGAAAAAGAAAAAGAAAAAGAAAAAGAAAAAGAAAAAGAAAAAGAAAAAGAAAAAGAAAAAGAAAAAGAAAAAGAAAAAGAAAAAGAAAAAGAAAAAGAAAAAGAAAAAGAAAAAGAAAAAGAAAAAGAAAAAGAAAAAGAAAAAGAAAAAGAAAAAGAAAAAGAAAAAGAAAAAGAAAAAGAAAAAGAAAAAGAAAAAGAAAAAGAAAAAGAAAAAGAAAAAGAAAAAGAAAAAGAAAAAGAAAAAGAAAAAGAAAAAGAAAAAGAAAAAGAAAAAGAAAAAGAAAAAGAAAAAGAAAAAGAAAAAGAAAAAGAAAAAGAAAAAGAAAAAGAAAAAGAAAAAGAAAAAGAAAAAGAAAAAAAGAAAAAGAAAAAGAGAAAAAGAAAAAGAAAAAGAAAGAGGGAGAGAAAGGAAGAAAGGAAGAAAGAAAGAGGGAGAGAAAGGAAGAAAGGAAGAAAGGAAGAAAGGAAGAGAGGAAGGGAGGGAGGGAGGAAGGAAGGAAGGATGGAAGGAAGGGAGGGAGGGAGGAAGTAACTATGGCACTGCTATTAAGTAGGTCAAATGTCCTAAAAACAAGTTTGGTAATTATAGGATTTTGCATCATACGGATTTGGGAAATTTAGCAAAATTTGAAGCTAGAGTTGGAAGGATTTCATTTGTACATGAAAGAAAGGTACAGCTCTTGTCACATACAAATGGGAGAAAGATAGAAACCAAGTACATAGATGAAAGTGATATGGAAAAAGGAATGCTGTTAGAAAGACAAGAGCATAAACATTTATCTTTTTTTTGTTCATATTTTCCATTCTTGTCCCTAAACTGTCATTCCCTTGTGCCATCGATGGCTTGCTGTGTTTTTGAAGGCAGTTATGGCAATGCTGCTGATAATGCTTTTCTAATTTTTTGCTTCTGTGCCAATGTTTTTTAACTTATAGTAACAGATTGCAAAATACATGTGTTGATATTTGTCTTACTGATTTTCTAAAACAAAAATAAAAAGAATTACATAGGTCAGCAGTGAATGGTTTCGTTTTTTTCTATGAGTTTCTTTAGTTTGAAAGGAAACTGAAGTTCTCATATATTGTATGTGAAAGAAGCATCACTAACAGCCTTGTTCTATATACAATACGTTACATATACATCTTTAATCAGATAACCAGTTTCAGTGGGTGGCTCCTAATGAGCTAATTGCTACACTTCAGAGGTGATTTATTGATTAGCTTTCCATTAATTATCAGTAGGAGCTCTGCCCTTTGGTAGATATTGGCCAGTTTATTTTCTATGTTGGCCAGTTTATTGTCCTTAAACTATCTCTGATCCAACCTTTGTTCAGTGTTTCATTTCCTTGGATCTAGCAGAATATTTACTTCAGCACAAAGAGGAAAATCAGAACAGTAATGTTTTGTGCCTGTTTTGTACCTATTATTCCCATCACGAAACAGTCAGGACCTTTTCCTTCAGATAAATACCACTAAAAACACACAGAATTACAGAGCACCACTTAAAGGTTTGACTCAAACCTCGGTAAAATCAGTGGGAATCTTTGTATTTAATTTCATAAACTTCAGATTCTGAATAGCTCTGGCTTTATATTAGAGTCAAAAACATCTCTCTCTTCTAAGAGGCTGAAGGGACTCCCTAGTGACTTCTAATGCTGTTTTTGAAAATTAGAAAATGGTCAAGAGGAGACTGCATAATAACAAAGAAACAATTGAAAATACCATTGCCACACTTTACTACTTAGTTGCTGACCACAAAATTTAAGATTCAGCTCAACTGAAAAAAAAACCCAAACCCCAAAGCAAAAAATCTACAGGGAGTACTGTAGCTTGTATGTGTCCAGATTTCTGGTAGAATTTCCCTCCTCACAAAAAAGTATGGACTGTAGGGGATACTTATAATTTGGGCATCATTCTTGGTTTGCAGACTGAAAATGCTCATGTATTAAGTAGAATTCTTTCAAGATAAAATAGTAGTACAACACATTAGTGCTACAATTAAGACTAATATTTTTAGGAAGATACATATCATTGCATATTAATAAATTTTCTTCTTGGTGAAGTGGGTGCCTTCCAGATGTTGATGTTTAATATTCAATAAGAAGAAGCAAACAACTGTTATTCTTTTCTTTCATCTACTCATTCCTTCTTTTACTACTTCATTTAAGCCATATGAAAAAAAAAATTATGAGCATTCTTATTATAGACAAAAAAATGACTGAAGTTCAATTCACTTGTTAGCAACTAGCTGTCAAAAATAAGTCTCTTCTAACCCAGCAGCATGCATAAATATGATAGTAAGAAGTCATGAATTGGATCACATACTCATTACAATGCTATATGTTGTACTTATCACAAGCACAAAATCATGTATTAAGTACCCAGTGCAGTATGTTATTAAAACACCTTTCTTATATAGTAAGGTTATAGTTGAAGCTTTTTTCTTAAAATTCATTTCCATAAAATCTGCAATCAGATGTCTCAGAGGATTAGCAGATCGATGCCTATACTTGCAGTTTCAGGTATGTGGTCCGAATGTCAAAATGTTGTAGTTATCACATTGTTTCCAACTGATAGTGTTTAATAGCTCACATAATCCAGGTCACACTTCACTTTCTTGCAGCAAGTGATGTGTACCCCCACTCCAATAAAAAGAGACATTAATGGGCACACTGGGTGACAACCTCAACATAAGGCTGGAGTGACAGAGGCTTAAATGATTTCTGAATGTACAGGGTGCTACCCTAAAACAGAGCTTGGGTAAAATGATACAGGAGACTTACCATTAACGCTGCCTGGTATTGAAACTTAACCACAAAGATATTACACTGCAATGAAAAAGAGATTAGGAGATAGAGGGTTTTTATATGTGATTGCTACTTTTAACAGTTATTCTTGAGTGCTAGGTACTAGTACAGGGATAATCTTCAAGTATGGAATTAAAACAGCAAGGCTGTATGATACTGCTTTCAGCAGAGGCTGTCTGGAAAGATTGTTGGAGAACCAGTCAAAAAGGTGTCTCATTCTGATTAGACTACTTTTTTCTAGTAACTTTGTACTTTGTTCAGGTTCAGAGGCAAAGAAAGAAATTAATGTTCCTTATTTTGACCCCCAGTAACCCACTGGCTTTGTGTACTTTTCTTTTAGAATGAGAAGCACTGAATTTCTAAGGTACTATTAAATAGATGCATTGTCAGTAATGCTATGAAAACCCCTACTCTTATACAGTTAATTAGTCTTGTTACATTAATTGAAAACCATTCAGAACTCAGCAGTGAATGGAGGGCGCTCTGGGAAAGCAGCCAAGCGGGGTTTCAGAGGGTGACACACAATGGACGTGACTCTCCACAGCCCGCAGCAGGCAGGGGACAGAGCCTGCACCGGGCACTGGATCCGGCTGCGCTCCTATTCCAAAGTGCTGCTGAGGAGCCACGTATTTATTTCAAGTAATCACATTTAGCAGTGGTTATAATAATGAAAAAGGTGGAAAGGGAAAGCCTTTTAAAGACTTTCAGCAATTAAGAAGCAAGGAAGGTATCTTCTTGACCATACTGAGTCATTGATACTGGCTAATTGCTCTTCAGGAAATTGCTGTGCCATCTTGCACATTTGCAATCCTCAGAACACAGTTTTGTCTGTTTGGGTTTTGGGGTTTTTTTCTGTTATTCCTGGTTTTGTTCTTTGATAAACAGAATGTTAATAATGATAGATCATAAATAAAAAAGGTAGATCAAATACTCTGTTTACCCATAGAAATGGAACTCTGCAGTGCCTTATGATGGAATTCTCTTACTGAAAGGCAAAAACATAGAAAAACAGAAAATTAGGAATTATATGTACACTTGTTCTAGTTTCTGGAAAACTGAATTACAGTGCAATTGTCTTCAGGAAAATAAATGTTTTTGTAGTGGGTTACCCTTGGCCGTAGACCAAACTTCCACCCAGCAGCTCTGACACTCCCCTTTCAACAGGCCAGGGAGTGAAAATAAGACAGAAATATTCCTGTTCTAGCAGAAAGGAAGATTGCTTAATAGTTGCATCGTGGGTAAAAAGGACTTGACTTGGGAAAAATTAATTTATTTTAATACCAATTAAAATAGATTTGGGTAGAGAAACAAAGACAAAAATTGAAACAACCACCCCATCTTTCTTAAACATGTTTCTCTAGAGGCTCCCTATTCGTGGCTAAGGGACTCAGCTGTGCTCTGCTATGAGCCTGTTGGAGATGGATGGGGTGGGCTGTGTCCTCCTCACCGAGGCACTTCATCAAGCAAACCCAACAGAGCATTTGGTTCAGAAACAAGGCTAAATTTAATTATGAAAGAACAGTGTTCTTCATAAGGAAAGGCTCTTGTGTGACCTTTGGAGGAAATAACAAAATGTTCTTGGTCTGTTCAGCCTGGAGGAGGAGACTGAGGGGAGACCTCATTAGAGTTACAACTTCCTTGTGAGGGGAAGAGGAGGGGCAGGCACTGATCTCATTGCTCTGGTAACAGGACCCAAGGGGTTGGCATGGAGCTGAGTCAGGGGAGGTTTAAGTAGGCAATTCTTCACCCAGAGGGCAGTTGG
This sequence comes from Corvus brachyrhynchos, assembly GCF_000691975.1. Lineage (NCBI taxonomy): Eukaryota > Metazoa > Chordata > Aves > Passeriformes > Corvidae > Corvus > Corvus brachyrhynchos. The sequence continues at coordinate 4,083,193 of NW_008236769.1, forward strand.
GCATGGAAAAGGCTCCCCAGGAAAGTGGTCACAGCACAAAACCTGACAAGACTTCAAAAATGTTTGGACAATGCACATGGTGTGATCCTTAGAGCTGTCCTGTGCAGGGCTGAGTTTGATGATCCTTGTGGGTCCCTTCCAACACAGGATAGACCATGATTCTATGATTTATAAAGATTTGTATGAAATTTTTCATATTCTTGTGATATAAACTGATCCAAATTAAATCCAATTGTAGATTGAAAGTGAGCAGTAGGATTTGATTTTCTGACAAATAAATGGCTCTCCAAAACGGCAGATCATTTCCTTTCTGGAGTGTGTTGACAAACTGATGGAAAAGATTCAATTCTTTCAGGAAATAATGTTGTGAAACAGAGAAAGGTGTTGATAGTCTTATAGAAAAGATATACACCTGAAGGCTCTCTTCTTTCTATCATACTGTGGTTGGACCAGTAAAGGTATCTTTATTAAAAATACTGCCTTTTAAAATCACTGCAGAGTTCATTCCCATGTCCTGAATACCATCAGGTTTGTAAGATATTTTAATCAGGACTGTCATTAAATGCTGTAATTCATAGCTGTAGTATTTTTTTTTCTGTTTTCCTCTCCTTTTTCCTCCCATATGTATATTGTAAATTACCCTCATTCCAGATACTTTATTAGAGCCATCCTTATTCAGCCATGTGCATTGTCTTTGACTTTTTCCTACTGTGACATTTTTTTCTTTTTTAACTACAGATCATTTTGTGACCTGAGCTTTTTTTTCAATAATATAAAAATAAAACAGGATCAGGGCATGCATTTTTCAAAAATTGATGCTTGAATTATTAAATACATCTCTATTCCCATATGCAGTGACAGTCAAGTAGAAAATGGAAGCTGTCTATAATTTAATCATAGTACATACAATAATAATTAGTTGTCATTAGGACCCTGATTTTCATTGTGATGTACAAATAGAGAAATGCTGAAGTCACAAAAGTGAGGTGTTGTGTGACTTGCAGTGCAGGACTGGGTAATTTTTTGTGGAAAGCTGCACTTTCTAATTATTTCTAATGTTTATTTCTGGTGATGTTATGTCATTCTAAACTTTTAATTGCACACAGTGAATACATGACACTAACAGGTCTTACAACTTAAAGAATCCATAGCTTACAAATAATTTATTTTTAATGCAAATCATAATAGTGGGCATATTCTAGGAAAGGAATCAGAGACCATGTTCTTCTTTCTAAGTGATTCCTGTTTAAATTGTGCGTTCATGCTACTATTTTGAAATTAAATGCCACAGTCTCAGCTTTCTAATGATAGAAATTTGTTGATTATTACAGATCTTTAAACAGCGCTCAGGCACATATTGAAACAGATTGATAATGCCAACTGGGTACAAAGTGGGAATGTTAAATTCTGCTGCCAGTTTCAGATGCTTTGAAACACTTCAGGAGTAGAGTTCTGGTGGCTCCAGCATGAAGACTGTGCTAAGCACTGTACACATATATAACAAAAGGTGCCTATCTCTGCCAGCTTACATCCAGCGCAGAAAAAGAGTCATGTTGACCAGATCAATACTCAAGTGACACAGGGCAAAGATCATAAATACAATGATATGAAGATATGAAAAATTCAAAGTCCAATTATTATGGCTGTGCAACTGGCAGGAAAGATGTCTGTAGTCTGTTGAAGGACAAGTGAAAGTCTGCTTGTGGCAGTGTGTGGATACAGCCTGGAAAATGCTGGAAATAGATTTCAAACATATATAGCTTGTACTGAACATGTGGTGCTACTAATGACTACATTTTGTGTACATGTTTTGCATGTTAACAAATTAATTAACCAATTTTAAAGGCACATGGTAAAAATGATAGCCTATAGGGTTTTGTTTAAGGAACTGATTAGACATCTGTGAAGGAGAGGTGCAAGCTCGATTCGAGCTGCTGGACAACAGACACTCTGATGATGGTGATGATTAAGCACTCAATGCTTTTCAGTGGCTGTACAGCCCTAATTAAGAAACCCAGGAGGTGACCCAGGAGCTGCTTCAGTCTGTCTTTGTGGCTGGGCAATGTCGAGCAAATCTGGTTCCTATGAAAGTTAGGATTCAAGGCAGACATTGGGACAGTGAGAAGTACCTTCTGTAAGAGTCCGTGAGCCCCGTAGCACCTGGCAGGTCAGGGTACTCAGCCACCCACCACCAAACACATGGAATCTCCATAAGAAAAACCTTAATGTTCTATATTGCATGCTTGGGGGCATTGGAGCCTTTATTTTTCATGGTTTTCACAATCAACAGAGTGCCCAAACCCGCACATTGCAAAAGGCCACTAGTTCCCAAAGAATTTAAGAGGTACTGCTTTTCAGGCTAGCAGAGTTTATCCTCTCAGTTGAAGAACTCTATTCAAGACTATCTGAAAAAACTATGAAAAAACCCTGTCAGATTCAAGACCCCACTGCTGGTGTACAAATCACATGACACTGCTTGCACAGGAGCTTAATTGCTGACAATCTCACAGCCATTTTGTCACAAATCCCAAACTTTCAGTACAAAAGGATTTTGTACGGCCTTAGCTCATGAAATGAGACTTGCAGCTTTCATGTAATGGAAATAATGATTCCAGGGTGTCACAGTTGCAAGCATATTCTTGAATGCATGACTTGGCCACACCTTGTGGGTTTAGAAACCAAAACATAGACCAGTTATCCACAGACCTGCCTACCCTAGTGCCAATGTCATGCACCTGACCACCATTTTCTCTCCCTTACTAGATAAAACTTTTGTGTGAGTTCTTCATAGCACCTTGATCCAGCCCTAAAATAAGGAATTCCTTACTGGTCAGACTAAACCCACCAAGTCCAGTGTCTAGAAGGAACCAGCACATTCCACTCAAGTCTGCTACAAGATAGGATTTTGTCCAAAGTAAAGCAGAGATATGATTCCATGCCTACTCCTTTTTTATTTAACAGATTTTCCACAGTATTCATCTACTAAATTATAGATTTAAGCCATGCTACCACAAATTTTTTTTAAAGTTACAATTTTTTGAATTTCTTTCTTTCTTTTATACTTGTAAGGGCCATTTAATGCTTTTGGTAACACAGAACTTTTGAACTACCTTTAGTAACAGCATCAATAAAAACTTGAGCTCTGCACCACCCCAGGCTTTCTCTGAAAATGAAGGAATATTTACCAGTCAAAATACAAATTTGCAAGCATTTCACGTCTGAAAAAATCAAAAATTTCAGGTTATGGTATCAAGAAAAAGCCCCTTCTCTTTAATGTAAAAATTTGGTTTTACACCTGTCATACAGGACAAAATATAGCCTGATTCTGTGTTCCACCACCATATAGTACCAGTTTCCGAGCACAGCAAAAGCGGTTCTATGCAAATTCCAGCTGCTAATGGCACTCATTTTTATGTTCAAAAGTGCTTTACTGCTTTATGTAGATATTTAATTTCTACTTGTAGTTACTTAAAGTGTATTTAGACATCAGATGGCACTTGTCTAAATTTTAGACGGTATACTTAGTCTATGCACCTATAAAGGTTCTTAAGAATAAGGTATGGCCAACTACTCACAGAAAATGTTACTTCATGCTAATCAACACAATATGAAAACACATAACTCATTGCTTAAATTCCTAGCCTGCCTATATCCAGTCCTTACAGATTACATCTTCTGGAATAGAATTACGTCTTTCTTATTACCTACTTCTACGAGCATATGGGGTGTTCTAGAAGCAGGTTAAGGGAAGCATGCCTTCCAGTGCTAGGGATAGGACTCTTGCGCATAACCTGTGCATGCAAACACTTTTAGGCCAGGCACAAAAATAAATCCATAAGCAAAGACTACTCTGCACATGAAGAGGTAACTTTTTCCATAGTCACTGGAAACTGAACACACTGTGTGATAAGTTCAGCAGAACAACCCTCCAGTGAGTCCCAGAGAGTGGCAGCAACAGAGGAGAACATCTGTGAATTCAATATGCTAAACCACAAGAAAGCACTAACACAATATTTAAGGGCACCTCATCTCACTGTTCACTGTGGGAAAGGAATCATCCCTTTCATACCCTGGTCTGAAACCAGGAGTGTTACAAATTCATGAAAGGGTTGAATCCCTAGTTCAGTAATCCAGATCATCTTGATTCAGCTTAGGTGTTCCCTTTGTGGAGCATTTTCACGGAAACTCCCACCCTGTCCAGATGCTGCTGAATCACATCCTTTCAGACCCAGCCTGCATAACCTTGCAGACCTAGTTCAGTAGCAATTCTATGCTTTATTTCTAAAAAGCTTAGGCCAGGTGGAAAAGTCTGGCTGTTGTTTTGTTCATAGAAAAAGAGGATAGAAGAGAAGTTGTCACTTCTACATTGCGTAATAAACACCTCACTTTTTGGCTTCCAGTTGTCTGTAGTAAGACTTTGCACACTTTGAATAATCAATGACCTCTCAGAGAACTTTTGTTACTCTGTAGGCACTGAACCAGAAAAACTTTTATAGTCATTCCAAGTTCATGCTTATGTTAAAGAGTGCCCTTACACCCTTCTGGAGCACAGTGTTTTCTCCAAAACTGTATTCAGAGCAGGGAAGAGTACTTGGAAATCTAGTATGAACATCTAATACCTTATAATCTGTATTTTCTACAAACTAACAATCAACACAAACATATGGCAATTCAAAGTCAAAATGTCGATCGATATTTTGGAATACTGATTAATCCTTTTCTTCAGTGATGTGGAATCCACTAGTGCAAAACAACAGCTTTGACACCTCATAGAACACACATCCTGCCTAAAAGGAAATAGGCGGAGCAAAAAGGACATATGGTAGAAGCTGAGAAAGCTAAAAGAAAATTCAGGGGAAAAAAATCAGGTTCTAAAGCTGGTTGATTGTACTTTATCTTTAGCAGCCCAACTTGAAATCAACCAAGTGGTTTTGATTTTTGGGAAGCCCCAAACTCACTTTCCAAAGAGTAGCTCTGTAGGACAAGGCATATTGGGACTTCCTTGTCCATTCAAATTCCTTGAAAAATATCAACCAAAATTGGTTTGAGTTTTCCTAGCTCTTCAACTATGACAAGTTGTCAGTTGCTCTTCTGAAGGGATACATTGTGGGATGATTTGAGATTGACTTTTCTTAAAAGCCAAATCAGGGTCCAGCAATGAATTATATAAAACTGTTAATCTAGAGCTTGTATAACTAGCATGTAACTATTAACTTTTGTAACATGTAGAACAGTTACATCATCCTATTTTGCACCCGCCTTTTTCTATTTTATGCAATTACAGACAGTGGCATGAAAAGACCATCAAACAGGTACAGGACAAGTAATAATAAAAGGTTTTATAACCATGATTCTGGGAAGAGTATGTTCCTCACAAAGAAGTTACGCAACTCATCCTTAGAAGTGACAATAAAATCTTTATTCCTCTCCTTTCTCACCCTTTCCCATCCACACACAGAGGCACAAATTCTTATGCTATCTGTTGTAAAAATTTACTTAATTACATTTTCAGATTTGGAGCCTGTTTGTCATTAACCTAGTATAGTCACAATTCTGTATCTGTGTGAGGCTTTTGACAGCTTCATATACATGTATAAATATATGTAAATTCCTTCTTTATCCTACCCTTTTCTTAGATAACATAAAAAACAGTTTTAAAATCTTTTAGGTCAGGTCTGGGAAGATTCACTGCCAAGTCATGCTGTTCCAAACATACTGTCTTGTAAAAGAGCATAACTGGAAACATGCAGATTATTATTTTAGACTACTAGGATTCCAGTCTCTCCCAAAACTTTTAAAGCATTTGCAATAAACCTCCCAGCTAGAGAGTAATCAGTCATATAATCAAAACAAGCATTTTTAGAGATAATCCTTTTAATCTATTTTGAAGCCTTGCATTTCACAACAGAGAGCACAGGATGATCTAGTAAGGCAGAACATAAACAGCCAAACTGTGCTGCGGAATTTGTAGGGATTTCTTGGGTCAGAGCAGGCAGACTTCTAACTGTCACACACTGTCCTCCTCTGTAATAATGAACCATGGTTTCTCTCCTTCACAAAGCACTTCAGATTTGCAGGCTAAGTGGTTTTTTTCTTTCCCTCCCCACCACCTCTGCCCCAAGAGGAAATAAAAGTCAAAAAATTAAAAGGGGGTTTCTAGATCAGAAAAATGACAAAACCAAAACTTACAGCATAATGTCAGACATTTCCATGGAGTTTATTACAATAGCAGGTACAACTTAACAAAATCCAAAAAAGGATTAGATATCGAGGGATAGTGTTTCTGACATATATCAGTTAAAGATACTCCAAAGCATTTAGCTGAAAGATCTAGGCAAAAAACCTAAACTTTTGCTTTAAATCACTTCCTGTGCATAAGACGTTAGGATGGCATTTAATGTATGGGAAAAAATTTTACTGTAGCTGCTTGTTGGAGTTTTTGGAACTGTGGTTTTCAGCCTATGCTACCTGTCACAGGCTATTGGCAAAGTCTGGCTGGGGGTTTGATCCACTGTGTCAATTCCAGTATATATATTGTTGTTTATTACATTGATAAAATACTATCCTTTCATGAACTAAGAAGACAAAAGTGCTACCTAGTGCTACAAATTGACAAAGCTGGAAAAAGCTGAAACAGTATTTCATAGTTACACTATTAGATTATGTGTGGTACTGGTGAATTCCTCTGAGGTGGCTCATAAATTTGAGACAAAGACTTTGCCTCCTATAAAGTCTGAAAGTTGTAGGTTCCGCCTTCTGTAAATATTAATAATGGCTGCAGAACGAGTACCACAAGCAAAGGGCACTGAGCCACTCGGAGCCAGCCCAACCCTCATGACAACAGAGACTATTGCTTCTTCTTGAAGCTTCATATAAGATTGTAAATGTAAGGAATATTTCTGTACGTTCCCCAACAACAGGTGGATTAAAGACTGCTATTACTCCTACATTGCTATTTGTATTTTGATTTAAATATTTTTTGCAGCAGTTGGGAAAGATTTTGTGTGCTTTAGAGCACTTGCAGTGACTGCCCCAACCCAAAGTACATGCCCATCTTCTCTAATCACACTCTAAAACACACCCTTCAAACATAAACTGCTTCAAAGGAGAATCATTGAATCTCTTTCACAAATTAAAAATAAATAAATAAATACACACTGCAACTTTTCAATCACTGTAAAAGACAGCACCCAAAATTCTGCTAACAACCTGACAGTCCAAGCAGGTGCCCAGCAGAGATCCCATGTGCCTTGCTTCCCTGAGTAATGAGGACACAGGCTCAAGAATGGAGCACAAACCTGCCAGGAAGAACCCAGGAGCCTTTCCACTTTTTTGCTGCTCTCACTTTAAAATATCTCACAAGCATCCACTGTCTCAAAAGGCAGCTTGAAAGAGACAGAAATTGCCATGTGCGCACTCTCCTCTTCAATCCAGGGCAGATCAATGACTGTTTATTTATCCTGAGCAAAGCAAGTGATGAGTTTTTTCAAATTCTAGGAGAAAAATTTCCCATCACTGAACCTGGCAGGGTAAGTCACACAGTGCTGGGAGTGGGCACAGGACTAGAGCAGGTTAGAAACTGGCTGCCTTGGTCACCAAGGGAGTACAATTACTTAATGACAGCAATTTACCCGTTTTACAGCTTGCAGTGCCAAGGAAATATCACTTGTGACAGTGGAAACAAATCAAGCCTGAACTGGTTGAAAAATCAGCACAGAAAATCAAAGCTACTTCTTCTAACACTGAAAATCATGGAATTTATTTCAGTGTTTGATTAATGTTTTAGATGCCCAGTCCTAGATTTGCTGGAAAGTTTGGGACACCAGTCCTTTCAAATAACCAGAAGTTATGGATTAAAATGTCTTTGCTTCTTGCAGTTATTAACTTGATGCTAGATTTTTTTCTAATGATTATTCCCTGTGTGCTACTCGTCTTCCAACTGTGAGAGTTATTTATTTGTGCTGTTTTCCTAAGCAACCCTGCTAATTCCCTACTGAAAGATCAGGCATAAGCATGGGTCTATCTAAGTCTTTCAGTGCACAAGGAGAGGACATTAAGAAAGAGAAGGGTTATTGAAACCACTCAAGGCTAGATTAATATCTTTACCTTTCAACATCAAATGAGTGCTTTTCAATTTTGTATAATCATCTGTCATAATAGGAGTTCATGAACAGAAAAAAAAATACTCTTTTATATTTAAAATCACTTAAGGAGAAAAGATAGGAAGGGATTTGGTTTAACAGGTAACGAACTCACAACAATCTTCTGGAATAACGTCATTGGTGCACAGGAGGGGAAATCCCAGCTACATGTATTTTTCCCTGTTTGTGTACAGCTTTGCTGATTTGTCCAGGTCGAAGGAAACAAATAAAAATCAAAATTTGAAAGAATCAGTAATTAAATGTGGCAGTTGATTTTTGACTAAAAAAATAATTAGCCGAAAAACTAATACTAAAGGGTTTTTACAGTCGGATAACTTTCAGACCAAAAAACATTAGAAATCTATCACTGCTTTCTGACCTACTTTCCATGGTCATGGCTAATTCGATCTTCTTGCCTTTCATATCTCTCTGTCTCTGCCAACAGACAGATGAGCAGTGGAAGAACAGAAGAGGCAGGTTGGGTTAGGAGGGCAGATCAAGACAAATCATTACAAGCAAGAGACTGGAAGATTTCAGAGACCTACTCCCAAAATAAGCAGACAATTATTCTTATTAGGATTAAGCCAAAAGACGTTATTACCACAAATATAGTATTTATCATAAATCACCAAAAAGTGTTCATGTAAGTGATCTATGCCAGGATAATGTCACACCTGAAATGATCATACCACTTATAGTTGCAAATCTAAATGCTACAAGAAGTTAAGCAAGGAAACTGAATAAATAATAGATCTGTTGAAAAAAAAATGAAACATCAGACATTAGAGGGGAAATCGAGTACTTCAGACATTTGCTACAAGAATTATTGTTATTTTTGTTTAAGAACTGTACATTTGTTTTGAAACAATTATAGAATGTGAAACCATCTTATAAACCCAGAAATCATACATTCTGTTTCAATTAATCTACTTCACTTGACCTGAACAACATAAAAGAATGCTTTTCAAGCTAATTGAATTTTGCTCTTTTTCCCCTAAGAAACTTTTCATATGTCCCAATTTCTATCCTGAGTCCTCCTACATTAATTTTACTCTGATTTTCTAAGTAGATTAGGTTTAGGTAACAGTACTGTCAATTGATATCTGTACTCTAGGTCTTCTAATAGCTTTTCATCCCATGACTACATTAAAGTGCAAATTTAAAGATATGAATTTCTACAAATGTGTCTGCTAATTGAGAGCTGTTTGAAGAAGGCAGACTAAATTGCATGACCCTATTTAAAGCAAGACAGTGTAACTCCAGCAGTTTCCTGTTTTACAAGCAGTGTATACAAGGACTAAGACAGCCTCTGAATGAGCTGCTACGTGCCCAGCCAAACATGGAAGTGATTTAGGAATTAGAAGAAAAAGAGGGGGAGAGGACTGGAGTAATAGCACATCAGCATGTTCTGTGAGATGAGAGAGAGAGAATTAAGACACTGAGAGGCTAAAAGGTTGTTTCTACTGGTACCGTCCCTGTGCCTTTTCTCCCCCTTAAATTTTTCAGTATAGCCCCCAAAATGAAGTAGTCATTATTTTCACACTCCTAATTAAATGTTAATAAACTGGTGGTAAAAGCTGCATGAAAGGAGTATGTAAAATTCAGATTTTAGGGAGGTTCAAAGAGAGATACCTGACACCAGTGAAAAGGCCTTGATTCTGAGGACCTGCATTTTCTGACCCTAGCCCAACTGTAAAACAGGCCACCAGCTGCATTGATCTATGTCTACAGTTCCTAAAGGCAACTATCATGCCTCTTCATGCTTGCTTCTAATAAACACATTGCCTATAGGATTAACTGCCTTTTTGAGATGAACGGTTTATTCATCATTGAAAATTGTACGTGGACTGAGATATAAAAGTGGCAGGAGTGCCAAGTCTCTCAAAGAACATGCAGATGTCTTCCCAGTCCCATGTTGTGTATACAGTGCTGTAATCCTGTTTCAAAGAATGTGCTGATTTTTTTTCAGCCTTAAAGATCTAACTGGATTTTGTAGTTTTCAGTTATGACCACAGAAACCTACAGGACAAGTTTCAGCCAACAGTCCCAAGATCTACCCTGTTATGCTGTTGTCTAGTAGAGCTGTGTACTCCTCACTAGCATGAAATAACAGCATCTGTATTTTCATTTTTATAATTTCACAGAATTTAATTTTTATTTGTTTGTTACTGCCCACAAATTTCCCTTTCAGAAAACCATTAATATCGGAAATAAAAAATGTTTCCAAAATTCCATGCTCTCATTTGCTAAATTCCTTTTAAAATCCCCTAGAAAAACAAAACAAAACCAAAACAAATAAGCAAACAAAATCACCTCAAAAAACACAAATAAGAAAGATTACGAATTTCACCAAAAGATTTTTTTTCATTTGGAAAATACCATGATGATGATGAATTTTCAGCCAATTACAGATGACAAGAAAGAAGGTAGAAATACAGAGGTTGTCCAGCTCCATGGTTAAGGCTGTATGGATTGCTATACCTTCAGCTAGATTAAATATGCTTGGCTTCACAATTTCACAATCACAAATTTGAAAATAAAAATTCTTCATAAAATGACAGAACTAGATATACAATTTTTTCTATTTTATCTATAACTTTCAAATACAGATGCTTTATTCTGCAGTGTTCAGGCCACACAGCGAACAGGAAAGGGGCAGGCAATTTCACTGCAACTTTCAGTTTCAGAACTGCTAATGAATTGTGTTTCCTTCAATTCAAGAGCTGGAGCCATTGTTTGTGCATAACACTGCTATCGATTTTCTCTGTAATAGATATTTTGTCAGAAAATATAGTTAAAATATCTGGAAATACTTTTGGAAACATTAAAATAATTACCAGGAAGTGACTACTTTACTATAAATGTCTTAATGTTTTTTTAAAATTATTTCTTTCCACCGTAGAAGATTAATATACTTTAAAAGATGGTAAAATACCAATCATTTAGACACTGAAACTTCCTAAGGCTTCTAGTAAATCTAATGTAACGTTTGTGGGCTTTTTTTTTTTTAACTTTGTAGCTAAACTTTAGCAATAAATGTGAGGCAAATGTATGTATTGACAAAATATTACATAGCCTAGTGACTATAATTTTGTCTGTGTTGAGTAACCAGCTAATACTAAAAGGGGGTTAGCTACTGTGAGCACAGGTGCTCATACGTATTTGCAAAATAGCAGCCTGTAACATGGTGCTTTTAGAAAAACAGGTTCAGCTAGGGAAGAATATGAAACACATATAAAAGAAAGAAAGTTCACCTTTGAGAAAGGAGTCTTTCATAGTGATTTTTAAAAAGGTTTTTTTTTGGCTGTTATTCAGAAACAATGATTATTTTATAGTTTTCTGCTTCCATCCTTTTTTCCAAACCCTTGAAGCCATACTTTTGTAAGAAATGGAAAAAAATTACTCCCCTCAGGATAACAGGAAGAAATTTCTTATGTGATAAAAGTACATAGTTCAAGCTCAGAAATACATGACAGACATTTATTAATTTATTTATAATATTTTACCTTCTACCTTATATGGACAAAAAATACTGTCAGAGGACCTTTTTAAACAACAGAAATTGTTCACATACTGTGATACTGCTTCAGTGGTCTTCTAAAAAGTGTTTTAGAACTTCTGTTATAGTTAAAAATGACATATACTTTTTATAAGACTGTAATAAAATATTTAGTACAAAATTCTATAGTTCTCTACTGAAAGGAATTATGAATCTTCAAAGGTCAACTATAAATATCTTTTCTCATGCCTTTGTGACTGAAAAGAGCTTCCTAGTAATGAGTATAATCTTTGTCTAGATTTTTTTTCAAGGAAATCACAAATTGGTAATTTCTACTTGTTAAATTCTTTTCTCTCTCTTGTTTACAGGTACTCTGCAAGGTCCATCCTTTCATAGCAAAGGAGAAAAACTTGTTCGAAAGGAGCAGCTGGCATCATTGCAAAGTGAACTAAGTCTATCTTCAGGGTAGACTTCAGGGAAAAAAAATCAGTTATGTTTCAGTGTGAAGCAAAGTGAAACAATTGTGGATTAATATACAAAAACACAGGAAAACCAGATTAACAGGTAGGATTGCAGTTTTCATTGTTTCCTTCGATGGATCTCACCCATAGCTGTTCCCAACATCAGAACAGATGTTAAATAAGTCCTAAAGTACAAAATAAGCCCTACTGATATACCTTTCACAATTACAATTAAGTCACATTTTTACATTAAATCTATAATATGAACAGATAGTAAAGACATTGCAGGGTTCTCATGCAAGTGCATGTTGTCTGCCATTTTAAGAGATCTCATGGAGTCTCTTTCTTTATGTAGTGCTATCCTTAGTGCAATCAACCAAACAAGACACTGAAATATGGAGCTGCATAAATCAGTAAAATCCATGTTAATAGGAGAATTCCTAACATCTAGGGGTTGGAGTTGTTTGGGGTTTTTTGATTATCATCCCTTTCTTAATATGGAGTGTAAAAATTTTATTTATATAATGAAAACTAGCAGAGAGGGAAATATATTGACCTTTGTGGAACAAAAAGTGTACTGCAATGAAACTACCGAGTAATCTCACTAGCTATCTCATTCTATATCTTGGCTTTCCTGAAAACCAAAAATTCTTTGAGGGATATATGTATAAATTTCTTTAAGCTTTTTCTACATATTTCAGATAAATAGATATGTATCCCATGTCCTTACCTAAGATAGCTATTACCAGAATAAACTAAACTAGGCTTTTCTTGATTATTCAAAAAGAGCACTCTTGAAGATGTTCATAACCAAAAAAAATGGATGTATGCAGGTAAAAGTGACAGAACTAGGAGCTTCAATATTATTTAAGCTGACACATTCAAAACATTTTATTTAGTCTGTGTGTGAAGACATGGAAGAACATAATTTTTTATTCCTCAACTACTCAGCCTTTAGATCCCCAGGAAACCAGGGTCTATCTCATGGCATTAGGTCAGACTTCTCTGAGAATAGGAATCACCCTTCAGGTGAGTATGACATGCACACTTATTCAACAGCAACCAAATGAGGAAAGATTTCAATGTCTTCTCTTCAGTCTGACTCAAAACTACATAGAAGAGTAGGACTTTTGGGGCTCTTTTTCCCCAAAAGTAGTAGCACAGGTAATCAGTTGACCCAAAATTCTTGCTTGTAAAGGTCTACCAGGAATAAGTAATACTCAAAGGCTGATATCATATATCAGCTTCAATAACCTGCCCAAAGAAAAACATGAACATAGAGCCAGAAGCAAGATAATACACCTCAAAATAACACAAAATGCAAGCATTGCAAGGGCTAAGTAACAACTGACCACCCCATTATGCCAGACACAGAAAGGAAACTCAGCTACAAATGGACCATCCACAACCAGAGCCAAAACTCTGCATGTGTAAAAAACAACCAGAGAAGTGCAAAATACTGCTTAAGTTTTAAATACAAGCAACAAACTAGAGTAACTGTTCCTCTTTTTCCTAGATGCCTTTGAGGCACTGAATGCACTCAGCTCTGTTACAGAAATCTGAGGATTATTTCATGTCAAGGAACTGGAAGGAACTGAAAAGAGTAGTAATTTTAAAAGAGTGCTAAATGCTGACGTTTCCAGTGCTCAAATCAATGCAGCTATAATTCATTCTGTCTGAACTGTTGCAATTATGAACATAACACAATGATTTATGTCGTTATTCCCCAATTAGTTTAATTCAGTATAAACCCACACAACTGCTGAGGGGGTTGAGCCTGTCTTCCCCCTTCCCTGTTCCTGTCCCCTCTCTGGTACTAGCAAAGCACTCAGGAAACACACATGGTGCACCAAACATAGATCTCATGTCCATGAAAATTACAGTTGCGTGTTTAGTTTTTAACCAGATCATTGTCAGATCCAGTTCGCCTTGCACCTCCAGGAATATTCAGGTCTACTCAAGGGAAAGGGCAAGAATGAACAACTAAAACTCTGCTAACTGCTGTTGGACCCCCAGATAATGGGGAAAACCTAAAAATGGAGCAAAGAGGCTGTTGCCTACTGTAGCCTTGCATAGGAGCAGTGACTGATTCCTCAGTTACCTCTCGCAGTTTATTTTTCTGCCTGTCATTTCATATAGTTTTCTGTTATTTAAGCAAAGTTCAGCTGCAGTAAAAATAATTATTTGAGCCTCATTAACTAATGAGAATAATTGCCTATTGTCATCTTTATTACATCCCTCCTTTTTCTTCTTTTTTTGAAGAATTTACTTCTTACAGTACTTCTTTCCCATAAGTTGAATAGGGTGAGTTTATTTCCATAGTGTCTGCTAACATAGGATGTTGGTTTAACAATTATGGATTAAATCCCTGTACAAATTAAATCAAAAGCATCTCTCTTATTGAATTGCTGCTTCAATTAACCCGTTGCCTTCAAATGCAGGAACTCTGCTAGAAGAATTCCAAGCCTCTAATGCTTTCTGTCTTGGAACCAGCATCCTTACTTGTGCTGTAACTTCCCCAAGTCCATACAGACTTTACAGTTTCTCTGACCTGCTGTGAAGGAGTTGTATTTTCCACCCCACAAACACACAGATCTCCCCTAGCTGCCCTTAGACTAATTTAAAGACACATGGAGAATTTGGCAGAGACTATTGCAGTGCAGTGAATGGAACAACTGTAGTTAGTAAGGGCTTCATGAACAAGCCCATATTACAGTGTCACAACACAAATATATAACTAATTAACTAAATAATGAAGGGGAAACATAAGAACAGTTTCTAATGCCTGGGGAATTATAGAGCTTATAGCTGAAACAGCAGCTTTAAATAAATATTTCTTTGTTTTTGTTAATACTGGTTGCTTTATTTTAATACACATTTATATTAAAATCAATTAGAATGTATGTGGGATTTTGTGGCTATAATTTGTATTTTCTGCTTTATATGTCACTCATTCATTAGTTTCCTAAATAACAGAGAACACACTTAGTCAGTTGGCATTTTCCACTGTTTTAATTGCCTGCTGTGATATAATTATTGTGACATTTTGGGATGGTTTTAACATCCTGAATTAAATATTCTGACATCCCACAGAGCACTTCATGAAAACAGTCAAACTGTATTCAAGTCATTAGGAGTCTACAGTTGTCCTTTAATATCAAAATTATTTTTGACACAAAAAGTGCAGATAAAATTAAAGTGCTTAACAACTTATATCTTATGTCAGTTTTCATCTTTAAAATTTTAAAATGTTATTAGCATATAATGAGCAACTGTGGAGCTCAAAATATCACATTAATTTGCATTTTATTTTCCTTTTTTTTAAAGTAGCTATCAAAGAATGGTACATAAGAAATCCTACCTACAAAGCTTAATTTTTGGTGAATTTTCAGAGCAAACTATCACACAATTATTTTAAAGAATAAAATAAATCACTTATTCTCATTCTTCTTTCACAATAGCTGTGAAATACTGTACATCTTTAAAAATTATTTTACTTGCCACAAAATAGTTCGTGACTGAACATAGAATGCTTTGACTTTCAGATTAGGCTTATTTCTGCAAACATTAATTATTTAATGGGTTAAACAATGAGAATGACATATGTAAAATAAAACATTGTGAATTAGTTTCTAACAATGAGCAAGAATCTCTAAGAATAAGGTAAATTTACATAACGAACAGCCATTACCCTGTCTTGCTTTTTTCATCCCTGTTTTGCAAATAGTTTAGAAGCTTCCTGGTATGTGTTAGGAGAGCACAGAAGAGGTTTCAGGAACCACAGAGCCAATAAGGTCAGCTCAACACAGCACTCCAGTCCAGCCCCTGTGTCTCTACCATCACTGCTACAAAAGTGTGTAATCTTGTCAGGGACAGAAAGGGAGGTCAGGAGACTCAGGGAGGTGGGTACTGCACACTGGTAATCTCCAGTTTGCACCCAGTCCCCAACCTCTCATATGCTGCCTTCTGCACAGAACTGTATTAAATTGCACTATAATCACACTGGAAAACCACACATGACCTGCCACTTAACTTCCACGTGTGAGAGAATGGCTCCAAAGACACAAATTGCACGAGTCAGTGTTTTAATATATACGTAATGTTTCATTTATACTTAGCACTGATACCCCAAAAACTCAAACAAAATCCTCAATTCATATTCCCACCCTTTAAGGACTAAGTAATTATTTCTTTTTATCTTAACTGCAAATTTAGCTAGTCTATGACATTAATCATTTAAATTTCAAAAGATTGCCTGTATTTTCCTGATACAGTTTTAAAGAAATGCATCTCTGTAACACTGAAGTAATATTCCACAAGTTTTAAATGTAATTATGCATGTTTATACAAAAAATATATTAGGCTATACAGTGAACAAAGTCCATGCAAGATGAGTGGCAAGACTTCATAGTTTGTGTGGATAGACAGTAATCGGTAGAGAACCAGAACAGAAACTAGAAGTGAGGAAGCAACTGTAAACAGCACTATACTATGTTGGCATCAATTTGATAGCAAGAATACAGGAAGTGAAGTTCTTTCTGTTTCTTAGGCAGAATACAGAAAAAAATCTTCTAGATCAAGTCAATTATCTGATATAAATGATGAAGATGGCAGTATTACTGAGCACAGTGTGCGCAAAATTAATGTCCGTTGTAACTTTAGTGAGAACCTGGAGAGAGAGATAATGGAGATACAACCAGGGGACAAATTTACAGCAAGGATGTTACTTTTATGTATACAATTACCTGTCTCTTCTGAGTTACAGCTTTACTTATATGAGTACTTATTTACTTTGTATCTTTCTGATGATTCATACTGACTTGAGCGTGCCCTAGTGTACTTACTACAATAAAATTTACTGAAACAATCACAATTATATGATCAAAATCTTCAATAACCCAGCTGGCATTTAATACTGACACTCTGTCCACACATCAGGCTTCTATACAGACTTGAGATTCTTTTTCTGTTCAAATCATATATTCATTTTTTATACATCTTTAAAACCATTTCAATGAGTTAATTACAATTCCAAACAGCAGATGTGGGGTTTAAAAGCCATAGGGTTTGCACCAGCAGGATATCTGAGCAAATATCCTGTTAACCTAAGTGAAACATGCAAAGATGTGGAACCAAGAAATTAGAGATGAAAAATAACATGACTAAAATTAAGCCCACAAAACCTTTGTTTGCATTTATAGCCAAGAGCAGATCACCACCAATCTTATTTTAGTCTATTATTTAACCACTTTTCAATATGTTATATACCTTGGAATTCAATGAGACCAAGTTCAAGGTCCTGCACCTGAGTCAGGGCAATCCCAAGAACAAATACAGGCTGGTAGGAGAATGGATTGAGAGCAGCCCTGAGGAGAAAGACTTGGGGATGTTGACTGATGAGAAGCTCAACATGACCCAGCAATGCATACTCACAGCCCAGAAAGCCAACCACATCCTGGGCTGCATCAAAAGCAATGTGGCCAGCAGAGCAAAAGAGCTGTTAAATGCCAGATGCAAGATTTCAAAAAGATTTTCTGAAAGTCTTATGGGATTTTTTTCTATTATAGGAATATCGACTAAATATTTTTGTGTTTATATGTTGAAAGATGCTAAAAGACTGTCTCCTCACTTTGCTAGAAAATAAGCACCCATTTAACAAAAAAAACTTATTGCTCTAGTCATTGAATTCATTAATTGTTCTGAGATAGTATGGAGTTACTGTCACTTTTTTACTTATATAGTTCTTTCAGGCATATCAAAGTCCTGAGTAAAATAATGCTCATGTTTCAACACCATCAGCAAGGTATTATGCTATTAATAAATTGGATCATTATCCTTACTGAAGGAATATTATACTAGATTAGCATTTTTGTTCAATCAAAGAATACTGTTCTCAAGCATGTTTCCCACTCATTGCCACCTACTGTGCTCCACTTCACAGCATGGAACTGGTTTAGAGTCCAAAATCTGAATTATTTTCAGATAAAACTAAGCTAGAAGCTATGGAAGCATGGGTAATAGTGTCCACTCCTCCCAGACATCGAGGCCAGGGGACAGATTACTCCAGGCCCAAGGAAAACCTCAAAAAAATATAAATAACAGGAACATAATACACAAGCACCAGTGCATAAATCTACACATTCAATGAGAAAGCCTCTTGCTGATATGAACATAGCCTTTCTGTTCAGAGAAGTGCTACAGGAGTTTTGATGTTTAAAGGTACAAATCATTTAAACCCAAGACTTTTAAGAGAAATTATAAGCACTACGGTGAATGAAACAGATGGCAGGAAGTTTCTCTCTTCTTATTAGGTATATAATAATATAGTGGAACATCAAGTCCTTCCTTGCCAATGGTTGACCTTCTAACTCTATGGGTTTCCCAAAATATTCAGTGATCCTTGAGACTTAAGCTTCTAGGTTATCTATGAAAAATCCTTGACAATGCATCTTCACCTCCTAAATAAAAAATTCAACAGGGTGATTCAGACTCCACTCTTGGTTCCATCTGCAGGGATTTAAACCTCTCTCCCTCAGGAAATATCTACAACCATGAACCTCTGGGTGATATTGGGGAGAATGTGCCCTCTATCTGTACTACTGACACTGTGACATCATGCAGACAGGAATTTGTCATAAATTGGATCAGAAATGGAGACCCCAAATTTAACTTTTTGATTGGGGCATTTCTGTTAAAGGCAGGAATACTCAATAACACTCCACAGGTTGTTGTAGCTACCATTACAGAAAGTGATTCCTAGCACTGATTTAAAAAAAAATACTTTACAACTGCATTTTCGCAGGGGTCTAATCCTGTGGTAAGTATTAGGTATGCTCTGAGAATACCTCCCAGATGAAGCTGCTCAGAGGATTTGGTAGAGAAATGGTTCCCAGATTGTTGCCAGACTAAGGTAGAACATAGGAAAACTCCAAGCAGGACACACAAAATAACAAGTGTCTAGACGCATGGACACATTAAAACGAAAAGAAATAAAGGAAGTCAAGTGCATCTAGAATGAAACAGCTACTGAATAAGGTCTTTTTGGATCATACTTTAGGCTTCATGATCATAAGCCCCTTATTTGAGCTACTATCCAATTCCTCTGATTTTGAGATCTAGTAGTACTCTCCCTACAAAAGGAATAGCAGTATATTAGACAAACAGAGAGGGAAATGCTCTGCAGAAACTAGAGGAGATGAACAGAAGGAGGCATATATACTGCAAGCTGCATAACACAACAGGCTTTACCAAGGTGGCTTGAGCACTGGAAGCCAGTCAGTGAACTCACCCTGAGTGCCAGGCAGCTGTGCTTACAGACCATTTCCAGCCCCTGAGCACAGTCCTTTCGGACTGGGTCAGATAGCACTGTGCTCTCTGTGGTCAACAGGCATAGCATGAAACCAGTGCAGGAAAGAACTTTTGGTATGCACTTAAGTTCATAATTAGGAAAGTGGGTAAGTGGATGCTTGAAGCTAATCACCTGCTTAAGTGCTTTCCTGAATTAGAGCCATACACTGGTATGACTGATAACTATATCTTTTCATAGACTCCATTTTATAATTCTACACAGAAGCAGGGAAAGAAAGTATTCGGGTTAAAGGAAGGGAAATCAAGCTGAATAAATTCTATTCATGCTAGTTTTGTTAGCTTTTTTCAATGCTGTCACACCAGTTTGAACTTTATTTAGAAATCTGTTTGATTTTTGTAATTTGATATTGATATGTTTCTAAGCAATAGCCTATTTATACAAAAACATTTCATTTCCCTTTTGCTTTTTGTTTTACCTCATATTATAACAACTTTTACCATTTCTTACCTCTATTGCTAAACAGATACAGTTGTTAGGTTTGCAGTAATTCCAACCATAATTGTTCAGTGTATATGTTTCCTGTCCCTCACCCCAGTGAGAAGCTTTATGAGTAAATATTTACAAGGACATAATTTCAGTGCAGTTTAATTAAAATGTTAATTTTTAAAGAACTGGAAATACATACAGTTGATATTATTAAAGCAAATTTTAAAAATCACAATAAATAAGAAAACATGAGCTAAAATTAGTATAATCCTATTGTTCATGGTAAACAACTGGACATTTATTCTTGAAAATGGTCATTCAGCATGGAATGTCTTTTGTTCACTGAATTCATACAAAACCACTTCCACACCTTTGTTGTGGTGTGGACATTTCTCCAAAATGTCATAAAAAGTGGAAACAATATTGTTAGCTGTTCTGGAAAACTCCCAGCTTTCCATAAATGTCGTTTATTCTGCTCACACCAGAATTGAGACAGATGTAGTTACAACAGTTACAGCATCAGCAAGGGCACCTATTAATCCATAGTTTGATCTTTGCTCTTTAAAAATTGTTGTTCAGGTTGTTAAGGACTCACTGCATTTCATTTCAGGGGTAGGGAACTATCCCTGTGCCTGTTACATTTCAAGCTTGGTATTACACTTTGCTCCAGAACAAAAAGATACCATACATAGCCTCAGTCTTGCATACTTTAAACCAAGCTTTACTAAACATTCACCTTGGAAAAAGTGACAAAAATGGTTAAAGGATGACAAAAGAAACAATTATTTTGCAGATGCAGAGCTGAGAACAAAACAAGAACATAAAGATCTTTATTCTTTACCTACAGTTAGGTAAATTAGGATGGAATTATTAGAAGTGCGAACACTTGTCCACATAAGGCTTTAAGTTATACAAAAAAAGAACCCAAATTCAGCCAGAAGCTTGACATTAGCTCACTTTCCCCTTTTCTTAAAGTCACCCAAAGATATGATAGATTTATAATCCCTAAAAAGAAGTTCTTTGGGACAAATAATGAAGTAGAACAAACTATGCCTGTAACTAGAGCAAATTCAGAAATATCGAGACATGTTTAAAAAATGGTCTGAGAACAAATCTGTCCCCTACCTTCTAAACCCCTAGAGGCTACAACCTTCCTTGAAGTTAATTTTTCTTGCTCAGAAATTCCCCGAACTAAATACAGTCTGTACAAATGCCTCAACAAAGACAAATTTTTTCTATTCCCTCTGAGGCTTGACTACTTGAGTATTAATGCTACTGTAACTTAACCCTAACTCTTTTACAAATTTGTTTTGTAATAGAAATTCACTATGTCCTCTTCCTCAGGCTCTTTCTCACCCTCCTAAAAAGGCAAGAATTTTTCTCATCAAGTAGTAAAGAAATCACTTATTGTAGTAATCCTATTATTTCACACTGACACCTTCTCCCAGGTGAATATGGTTAACTGGTCCCAGGGGAATTTCCCCCCTCTCTCTATGGACTTCACCTGAGCAGAGTGCAACACCCAGAGCAGTAGAGACATGTAGCTGTTCTCTTTGTGCCCGGTCATAGATTTATTAACAAAGCATAACACAGAGTAAACTATGTACAAAAAGTTCAATTGACTATCATAATAAGCCTGGTTATAGTGCTTTTATTGGGTAATCAGGTTAGATAAAAATAGCCTTTGTGTTCTATTTTCTAATCTGAAATGCGTCTCTTTTAAAAGAAAGGGGGAAAAAAGGAAACAGATACTGATTATAGCTGTGCTGGTTTCATCTGGGGTAATTTTTTTTTCCAGTGGCTGGCATGGGGCTATGTTTTGGATTTGTGCTGAACACAGGGTTGATAATGTAAAGATGTTTTTGTTATTGCTGAGCAAGATTTACACAGTGCCAAGGCCTTTCCTGCTTTTTGTACTGCCACGCTGGCAAGGAAGTTGGCTGTACATGGGAAGCTGGGAGGAGACACAGCCAGGACAGGTGACCCAAACTGACCAAAGGGACATTCCAGACCATATGGTATCATGCTCTGTATATAAAGTCAGGGGGAAAAGTGGGGGACACTTGGAGTGATGGTGTTTGTCTTCCCAAGTCACCATTATGCATGATGGGGCCCTGCTCTGCTGGGGATGGCTGAACACCTGCTTGCCCATGGGGAACAGTGAATTAATTTCTTGTTTTTCTTGTGCTATTAAACGGTCTTTATCTCAACCCATGCGCTTTCCATCTTTTACCCTTCCAATTCTCTCCCCAGTCCCACTGGTGGGGGAGTAAGTGGCTATGTGGGCCTTGGTTGCTGGCTGGGGTGAAACCACCACAGGCTCTAATTTAGGGAATAGTGAGCTTGCATTTTGCATTTCTCAGCTCTTGTACTGGGTAATTTTTTGAATATATTTTACTTTGCTCTGATTCTTTCGAAGATGGCACATTACAGGGGTTTTTTATTCTGTTTTGGGTTTGCTTTATTGTTTTGTTGCTTTTTGCATCTTTTTAATAATAAATCTGATGATACTGCCTAAAAGCCCACAGTATGTGCTGAAGATAGGAGCATTAGTTATGTTAGAGGCAAGCGAGCAGATCTTCAAACAACCTTTCCATAAACTCCAGGATCCCCACTCCTCCTTAGCAAAAGATGCAAGAGGACTATCAGATCACTTAATATGTTTGAGGAAAGATGATTTCTACATCATCATTTCTTAAGCAAGCTATATCAAAATTAAAAGAAATCTCTCTAAAATGAAACTTCAAGAAGCTTATGGAGCTTAGAGGTTTGTATACCTTAAAACAAGAGGATTTCCTTACAACCTCTTTCTCTAGCTACTCTAGCCTGTCACTTATACAAAGAAGCTGTATTTCTTCTCAATAAGCAGTAGGAAAGACTCTCATAGTGACCCTTTCTTTGCATATTTTTGCCGCACTGGTAAGACGTCACTCATCCATGTCTCTAATTTTTGTCATATTTATAAGAAGGAATGTGAAGGAAGAAAAATGTGTTAGAATATATTTCAATATTCCTTTCTCTTGACTTTAATTTTCATAGTGAGCTTTGCTTGCATGACAAGGAATTGCTACTGGGTTTTGCATGTGTACATAGGGATATTTATGTGTGTGTGTGTATATACATATGTGGTTTTGTTTCTGAGAGAGAAAAATCTGTTGCAGGTGATCTGGATTCTGCATGGAATTGAATTGTTTCTTCACCTTTAAGGTGTTTTTGTTGTTTTCAATATTACAAACTGGCATTTTAAGGAAGCATACTGGCTCAGAAAGATTTGTTATACCTGCATTTCTCTTCTCCATAGCACGTTATTGCTTGGCTGAATACCTCTGTAACTAAGAGGAAATGTCTTTCCAGATGATCTAAAGGGTGACCATTTTCCCATCTCTACAATCTCCACCACTGTTTAAGTTTTGATCTTTAGATAAACCTACTACCTCATTTTCTTTGCTCTAGTCAGAGCAGAGATGCGCTTCCCAGAGTAAATTCTAGCAGTAGATGGTATAGCTGATTCCTGTGTTGGATAGAACAGCTGAACATCATATACTGTAGGAAGGGTCACTGTGAAGTGTAAAAGAGAAAAGCAAAATCAAATAGCTAGTAGCTGTCTAGGTGCATGGCCTGTTTGGTGACCAGCTGTGTATCCATGGAAGGTCTTATCATGAGGGCCAATCTGAATTCAAGTTTCTCCTTCATTTGTTTCTCCAGCTTGCTTTTGTTTCATGCCTTCCCCTTGGCTTTTGTCCTCTACTGTGTGTATGTTTATCATCTCATCCTAGGTATGGTTCTTGTATTATCTATTGTATAAGTAACAGCGGCATTACTTAATTAGCAAACTCCAAGGTTTCACTTCTAGTGAAACAAAATGCATCCCAAATAATATATGCCGTAAAGAGTGGTGATAGAAATTGTGTAATAATATTAAACGCTTAATGATGAACTCTCTTCGTATCAAGACATCCTTGGATGACATTGATTTGTCACATGCTGTGTAAGACTGTTTATGACAACTTTGATCAGAAGTACTCAAATTTAAGAAACAATCAGGCCACAGATGGCAGTTAATCTAGTCTTTGACTGAATTAATTGGTTTCATAATTGGGTACACATGGAGCTCTTTAAACATTAATCACAGTCCTCTTAGATATCTTTAACAAGAGAAAGTATGGCAGTTCTAACCAAATGCTTTGTGAAGCTGAAAATAACCAGAGAGTGTGTGTCCTAGGAAAAAAACCCAAACCTCAGAATGCTGTGATTGTATTTAGTTCTGCAGAGATAAGAAACAGCAAGATGAGAATTAGCACGTTTTGTTGAATTTAAGAAACATTTTGTAACTGCACGGAGGGAGGAAACTTGTTACTGTTATCCCTTCACTGAGCACAGAATTCAAGATCAAAATTGCTTTGGATTTTAAAAGCTTATGCAATTCCTACAATGATTTTTTTGCTAAATCTATTCTAGTTTCATAGACCTGTAGATACAATAATAAAGGACTAGAGACCACTTAAACCATCAGCAACAAATGCTGTTGGCTTAAGACATTCCGAGCACTTCCTTTGATCCTCCAGTCTGATGGAGTAGTTGAATATCACTAGAATCTATATTAAGGAAGCAACACCTGTTTGATAAATGCTGAGGAAAAGCTGATTGTGAGAACGCATAAAAGGCTAAGAATATGAGAAATAAACTAAATAGGGAGGGCCTATTACAAGGGTATGAAAAGTACTCACTATGAAACCTTGTCAGCCAAATCTGATGAAGTGATGGTACAGCCTCATTTTGTAAAAATGTTTGTGTAACATTTAAGTGGTTAATTTTTTATTTTTAATAGTAAAACACTACAGTTAGGATAGAGTTTCTACCTTAAAGAACAAAACATCATCAGCTGTAACACTTGCATTACAAATTCTGTTTAAAACCAGAAGATAGGAGCCTCTTGGCTTTCCTTTGAAAGAAACTGCAAACATTATAGTGCAGAAAAGGTTGAAAACATACCTTGATTCAACCCTAAGCAGAAAGGCAAGAAAAAATGCAAAAGGGAATGCAATAGACTAGAGAGAATGGATGGAAAAGGAATAGATCTGAATCACTGTGGCACTGGGCCCATACCTGAAGGAGAGGGATCCCAGCATTGCTCTGACGTGCTGCACACCAGCTTCTCAGCCAACTTGTCCTGCACTGTGGGGAGGTATTGCCATGGAATATAGATATCTAGCTGTGCAAACATCCTTCATGGCAAACAGTGGGAAATTAAACGCTTAAATTTTAAACAAGAGGAGGAAAAGGACGAAACCCTCAAAATGTTTGTTTTTTTAGGGGAAGTTGCCTTGTGTAAGATAGAAAAGGAAAGGACTACTTCTCTTTGTATCTCAACCCATGAATACTTGAAATTAAAAAGGCTTTTTCAAGTATGATCAAATTATGGGAAAGGACAACAGCAATATCATGCTTTTTCTCATGATGATCTGCAGTAGATCATCTCTGCTGTTTACTTTTC
>NW_008236769.1:4108667-4115625 GCF_000691975.1 Corvus brachyrhynchos
ATGAGGAACTGTTCAGTTTGCCATATTCAGCCTACTGTGACTTCATTTTTTTTTGGCTGAGGGGAATACTTAATGTAGTCCTTAAAAGGAATACTTAATATGAGTCTATACTAGTTCTGTTACTTTCTTTGAACTAGCCTAATACAAAAACAGTCTTTAAAAATCAATGTGAAAATGGTAAATGTAAGAAAATAATAAAGTTTAAAATAAACTACTTGAGAAATAACATGAACGACAAAAAAAAAAAACATTCCAAGTTTGATTTTAAAATCTCAGTATGAAAAAAGGGAAAATAAGAGAACATCTTGGTTATGTTGAATTTACTGCCTTTACAAAATACAAATGTTATTTTCAGTACTTTTGCAGCACTACTGAGATTGATTATAACCATGTGAAAAGATACTTATTGAGAACCAGCAGACAAAAACCCAAATATTTCAAGAATGCAGTTATGTGAAGAAATCTAAAGTCACAGCAAACTAAACCCCACAACACTGATCTAGCTACTGAAAGAGTTGCATTTTCGTAATAACCAGGTCCTTTTTTTTCAACTTATTTTGGGTCTGAGAAATCATATTACTCTCTCTCTGTTTTGCTGAAAGGATAGTGAATTTCATACACAATATTCCTTCTTTTCTTTTTCTTCTACTTTTTTTCAATTCAGGAAGTTTAGCTTGAAAATGAAGTTATGGAATTGGTAGAAAAACAGGGAAAGGGGAGATCGGTGGGGGATTCAGAACATAACCTAAACCACATGCAATTCTGCTAAAAGAAAGGTTATACATAAAATTGATAAGATGAAGCCTAAAGATGTAATAAAAATAGTTATTCTAAATCAATCCATGAATATTTCTACTTCAAGAGGCAAAAATTCTGCAAGTGATGTTACAGAAAATAAACTGCTTTACCCAAGTGACTACCACCCATAGTGGGTTCTGCTTAGGTTGGTTATAAATTGCAGCCTATTCTGGAAACTGCAACTGGAAAGACGTGCAAAGGACTCCAAAACATGGCTTTCTGCAGTAAACCCAAAAACCTGTTACAGGAATACACCTTCCTCCTCACCAATTCACACACACATCCACTCCTGCGGAGATGCTAGAGACCTAGGAGGCGATACCCTATGCTCTGCTTCCTGGCTAATGGCTCTCTTGGAGAAGCCAGCTTGAGAACTGGGTGTTGCTTATGTGATACTGTCCCTTTCCATTTAGATTGCAATCCTTCAGGAAGAAGGAACAACCTCCTGTGATGCTCCACACATGCTGTATCTTGTCACATGCTCTGTTGATACAACTTTCATACAGGGAAACCTACTCAAGGGGACATTTCATACAGAGGGGTAGGTTTGGGGGAAAAAACTTCTCCCTTAGCTTAAATAATAATTAAGCTGTAGTCTGCAACAGAAGTAGCAGTCATTGTCTTACTTAGCTCTAGCAAGTTCTTAGCTACTGTAATTTTAAAAGTTATTCAAAAAGACATAAACAGTTCTATGTCTTTTCAATTATAACACAAGTTTGGATTACCAGTGCATTCTCTGATGGCTGGCTCAGTATTTCATGTCCATCTCTAATATTAAGCTGCAATTAGTGATCTATTCTCTCTGGATTTAATAGCAGTATATTTTCAGCTGCCGAGATGCTCTACTGATGGCATACTTAAATTACATGGCCACATGGGAAACTTTAGAGAGAGTGAGTGACATTACTCGGCTGTGTGGAACATAGGATAACAGTTTAAATGAAAGGAAAAACAGCCATATTTGATAGATAGTGCTATAGAGACATCATTTAGGAGTATATATCAGATTTTACCTTCCCTCCAAATTTAATTTTAATAGTCGAATAATGACATATTAAAACAGAAGTCTAATCTATAGTAATTTGTTACTTTTTGGCATTTCAAGCTGACTGCTTTCACTAACACACCTATTTCTGCCAGACTACTACTGAAACAAGATATACCATCTTCATAAGAACACTTTGAGAATGATAAATGTTTTGAATTAGTACTGAACAAAAGTTTCTGTTCTACTTGGTTTTTATAACACATCATTGAGTCTTTCATATGGCTGCATATTAATATTTTATTTCACCTTATAAGCCTGTGTTGTTTAAAGTCCCATTTTTTTCTACCTTACTGAAACAGCTCTGCTTTGAGGAACAATTTGATAAAGTAACATGATTTTACTACGATCAAGTGTGCTCGGCTCACCATAAAAGTTGTGTGATCGTTCTTCTAGCTCTAAGGATTTGTCTAAATACAATGCAGCCTTCATACATGTGTGCTCTTGTGTAGCAGAACATGCATGTGATGAGACTGTGGCCCTTCGGCCCTTTGGCCTCAGATCCTTAGTCTCTAAAGAGTAACAGTAAACAAAGACCTGAAAATAACCCATGAAAATTTCATTGTATATTCTCAAATGGTATAAGCTGAGAGCTCTATTCATGTTTTAGTTACCCACATAAAACCAAGTGCATCTATTTTATAAACATTTACTGTAGAGTTTCATTATAATGCTTGCTTGCTACAAACAAGGCTAGTTTGATATATGGAAGTGACATCTCTATTTAACTATAGTAGCTGATATAAGTAGACAGGACATGAAGAATATTGGTATTCTTGAAAGCCTGCCTGCTTTTCACTAAGCTAATTAGATGATGTGATAAGAGCGCATCCACTCAGATACAAACTTTATTTCACCTAGTTAGATGCTCACAGATTTAACAGCACTACTGCTAGAACACCAGAATCATATTTCCATTTTTTAACTTCCTATACAAAGGACAAAGATGTTTGTAAAAAATGGTCATCTGTCTGAAATAATCATGTTTCATGTACTTAGAATTAGGTCAATAGCAGGAGCAGAAATGCGGGCAGTGGAATCAACTAATGCCAATGAGAATCACAAAAGCAGACCCTGTAATTAGGAGACCAGCAGTATTTTTAATTGTATATTCTACTGAAATACACAGTCACCAAACACTAATTATATAGCCCAAGATATACCCGATATGTGTGATGTGATTTTGGGGCCTTTCCTGTGCAAGGCCAGGAGCTGTACTCAATGATCCATATGGATCCCTTCCAACTCACAATATTCTACGTACCCTGAAATTTCAGGTGTAAACAGATCATTTCTTTCTTCATCTGTAAGATACTTGATATTAAATTATAGTCTCTCCACCCATCACCATTTCTAAACTATTTTGAATTTTATATGAGCACAGAGATAGAAAAGTTCTAAACCTGGAATGCTTACAAATTTTACTTCTTCCTGGTGATCCAAAACCAATGAGGAGACCTGAAATTGCCTGACTTTTCTGCTCTGTTAAAAAGCTCATTCTTTCACTTGTGTATGAAATGGAAATTTTCCAATTGTTCCTATTAGAGTTTGATCTTTCATTTTCCCTTAATGTCCCTTCATTTTCATTTAGAACTGATGAAAATGCAAAGAAATGTTTGGGGTTTAACTTTCAAGGCTCACAGGGCCCCTAACCCAGATATCAGCAACATCTGGATTATGAACATATTTTTGTGTACCTTTGCACTGATTGAGGTTGTTATGAAAATTCAAAATCTAAACTACTAGCTTAGTAGTAGTTTTACCTGGGCTGTGCTGCTTGCCACCACAGTCAGGGAAGTGATAGCTAATGGGCTGGCCCCTCTCTCACAGCATTCTTGCTGCACTCCTCTACTGCTGCTGGTCCAGCTGCCTCTGCTGAAGGAAAAAGAATAGGCTGTACATCAAACTTGGAATAGTGGACATATCTGCTGTCTGTGTTTGTAAGTGCAAACTAGTATTCCCACTACTTACTAAATAACCCTTACTCAGTTTATCAGATTCTGTATCTAAATGACCACGTCAGTGTTTATGATGAAATATCCTCTAGTGTCATTATTTCCACCCTTCTATTTTCTGTTGCAGTGTATCTTTCAAGTATCAATTATTATCTGCAATATTCATTAATAAAGCTATCACACAATTCACCATTTAACCCCTTCTGTTTTACCAAGACACTGACAATTTCAAGGTTTACAAATTGCATTCATGAGAGAGAGGAGCTCACCACTGAAGGATGTATTCACCTGCAGATTGCATCTGCAGAAGGCTTGATACAAGGTTTTGACTGTTCGACTGTTTTAATTACACTTCATCATTGCCCTCAGTTTCCATAAAGCAGTACTCATGTGACAAAGAGCCATGCAAAGCTGTCTGTACAGGAGTGAATTTCACCTTTGGGGATTAATTACAAAGAGGTTTTGGTGATGAACAATTTTGCAATGTTTCAATAAGATAGTTAAATCTCCCCAATGTGTTAAAAAAATTAATTCAAAATGTCAGATTTTGATGGGGTTGTGGTATCAAACTGTAAGCATCTGTGACTATTTTAACTTCTCTTTACCCCCAAATAAATAGGAAATTAAATATACAGGAAGAACAGCAGTAATAATTCCTGTCGCTTCAGAAAAATTGTACTGGACTTTGTCTCCAGAGCCATTTCTAAGTAACTGGCACTCTGATCCCGTAAAAATTAGCTAGGAGAGGCAGCTAAAATTAACTAAATTGAAATTATCCCTCACTGCTCCAGCTTCTGCCCTCAATCAGCCTTGGAATTTTGATCCAACCCTTGTCCAGAAAACTGGAAATGTTTCTATAAAATGAAGTACAAATACACATAAGAAGTAATCTCTTGGCTGGAAACTCATTTTCATAGAGAAGAAAAACCAGTACCATTAATGTAAAAATAACATCCCTGAAGGTTTGATGAAGCAGGATCCTTGGCTTACCTGGTTCAGTTTTGTTCGGAAAAATAAAACATCTCCAAGGGAGGGAGTGGTGGAAAACTAGTCTCTACAGCATATCTGATTGCTAGGCAGTATTTTCAGAAGGACTAAGAGTTCAAAACCTAGGCAACTATAAAAATTCAGTTGGAAATGCTTTCGTTCTCCTTTTCTCCTCCTTCTGTCTAAAATCTGCCCACCAAGCTTTTTAGTTTTGTTACGTTTTTCTTTCATGCCTGGAGAAGTCTCTCAAACAGGAGAGACCTTGAAACTGTAACAAATATTATGTTAATTTTGCAAAATGAGAGGGGGGGTGTAGTTGCTTCCCTACTCTTTATTTAATCATAGAAACCTCAAAATAAAACTCCTCAGATGGGGGACATTTGAGTGCCTGTGAAACTGATTCATGTCACACAAGCTCAGGGATTCAGTTAAACACCATTCATGCATTAAGCTCAATTAGCTGTTTTACAGAAGTGACAAAGTTTATTTTTATGAAATTGTTTTACAAAAAAAAAAGTGATCTGCCATCTGTTCCCCAAGTTTTGTTTGTTCCAGTGGAAGCAGAACTGATCTTCAGGGCTGTCCTCTACAAGCAATTCCTGAATGTTTTCTTCACCCATAAATAAAGAACATATTTATGAAGTTCAGAAGGAAATATCCACTAGGTAAGGTTTGCATTAGAAACCAATGCATGACAGATATTTTTTAACCAGTCTTACAGCAAAAAAGAATTTTTTACAGGAGGGGTACTATTAGTTTGAAACTGATGCATTATCCAAATAAAGTTACATTTTAGTTTGTGTGGATTTTCTCTTCTCTGAGTTACCTTGGGTTTTGCCATTTCTTTGAGGCAAGACTGAAAATTTTTGTTCCTGTTTGGAAGGCCAGTATGAGACCCAAGGTACTTGCAACAGATCTGAGGCGAAGAAGGAGACTGGTAAGTTGCTGCTTATTTATTGCTGGCTGCCATGATGAAAAGTTAGAGGAAGCAACAGGCTGCCTTTTCACCTGCACTTCCAGTCTTGCCATTCTGAAATGCTCCACTGAAAGGTGGTAAGGGCTCCACTCCCACACAGCGTTTCTTCTGACAGTCTACACAGATAGGTAGAGGGATGAATGTGTGGGGAGCTACTTCCCCTTCATTGTTCAAACTTGAAGCTCTTGTGCAGTTTTGACACAGTATTGCTGCTTTTAACTCTGCTCTGTCTAGAACAAGAAGAAAATTTGGTATAGATTGAGTGATTTGGTTCTTTCCAGCCTTGTTCCTTCAACCCATATAGGGGAGTACGGGGAGAAGCAATGGTGCCTTGTCTTTTCTATGGCCTTATTAAATCCTGTTTTCTATCACAACCTTCAAATAAACACAGAAAATGTAATTTCTTGCTGAAGTAACACTGCTTACGTAGACTGCTATGAGAAGGGGAGCCAGGGGGAGGAGGAGTCACTCAAAAATGCACCAGGATCTGAGAAAATTGCAAGATCTTGATTTTTCTGTCTGGGGAATTAAAGACTGCTAATTGCTCTCTTGCAAGGCATGGGTAGCGATTGTCACATTAGACTCGTGCGGAGGGATACGTGTCTTGTGCTGGGGGCACAACACGAGGGTGACTGTGCAGAGCAGCACAACCGCCCATCCAAGTGGTTGTCAAGTGCTCCAAGTAATCCAATCTGACGTGTGTGTGTTAACTTTCTTGCAGTTACCTTAATTCGACTTCAGTTTGTAGCTTGATAGTAAGCCTTCTCAGGTGTGCTCCCAGATACTGAACTAAACTGATTTGGCTCCTAGTTTCCACGCTAGTCTTTTCCAAAGGGGTGGTGGGAGATAATGCTGAGTGACGCCAGTCCCCAGCAAACCTCCCTGCCCGGGTGTACACCCCCATAAAAACTGGACTGAAAGCAAAGCCGCTGAAAACAGCCTGGTGAACTGGGCAGTAGTTCAGAGAACTTTGAAAATCTCCCTAGGGAGTGAATGTGGCGAGCTGGTTCGGAAGGCACACCGCTGTGTGACAGCCGCGTCCGTGCGGTGGTGGCAGGGGTGGAGAGGGAGCGGGCTGGCGGCAGCCAGGGGATAGGTGTGGGCGAGGGGCTGGAAGAGGTGGCGGGGGCACCTGAGCCAGGAGCCCCGCTCCAAGCAGCGCCCAGGGCAGACCGTGGGATGAAGGCGAGACCCGCG
>NW_008236769.1:4116574-4163745 GCF_000691975.1 Corvus brachyrhynchos
TCCTCTCCTCCTCCATCGCCAGTGCCTGGGGGGCGGAGGGGGGAAGGGAGCCCGCCTCTGTGTGTGTGTCTGTGTGTGCGTGCGCCTTTAAGAGGGAGCCGCTCCTGCACTGACGGTTGGGATTTGAAGTTTTCCCTCCCCCTGGAAGTTGTCATGGCGACGGCAGCTCTCCCCCCCCGCCCCCGGGGCTGCCCCGGTGGCTCTCCTGCCGGGAGGTTCCCCGGGTCACGTGACTCCCCGCGCGTGTCCGGCTGGCGGGGGCGCGCGGGCACCGGCGGCGTTCCCGCCTGGAGGAGCCCCGGGACCGGGGCTGCTCCCCCTGCGCTCTGCCCGGGCAAATGCAGCCTCCCCTCCCGGCCCCTGTCCCTGTACGCGCTGGCATTCGGCACGTGTGCCGCCTCGGGGCGGCGGGCGCTTCGGTTGGGTTTTTTGTTTGTTTGTTTATTTGTTTGGGGAGGTGGGGTGTGAGCACTGATGCCAGGAACTGCTTGTTTGTATTGTTTCAGCAGACATTTCCCTTCTTGGGGAAATAGAATCCTTGATCTTCAAGTAGCGTGTTAGAGTCAGTGCCGATCCTTCCTGATGGCTGAGCGGGGAAGCACATCTAGTGTGGCTGGGAGGGTGAGCAGCACTTCATTCAGTGTTTCTGCGTGCACTTGAGACAAGAGCAAAGTAAGAAGTGAATACCTAACAAGCTGGTATACCTGTATTTGCAGGCAATTAGCACTGTCCGAGTTCGTGGATTTTTTACAATTTTCAGTAACCTGGTGACTGCTTCATACGCACAAGCTTCTTGATCTTGCTGTGTTGCCCCAATAACACCTGTAAACACCTGTTATAACACCTGTGTATATGTTAACATGCCTGTGTATGCTTGCACTGTCTTTTTAGCTCTCCAAGTGATAGTATTGTTTAGAAAACAGTGTTTGTGTATTTCTGTACACTACTGCCCTATATAATGCTTCTAATAGAAATGCAGTTTAATTAGAATATATAGGAGAGCCAGTTTATTGATATAGATGCTGTGATAAGGTGTTAAATCTGAGAATGGATATCTCTCACAAGTGTCACTTTCTGTGGTTGCCTTTTATCTAATGGCATTTCACTTAAAAATTTAAACTAAAATCCTAAAAGTCTGAAGGGACATTCGGGTGGTCATTGCATACTGCCAGATGTGTTTGGGAAACTGCACAGCACAACCCACACTGAGAAGGAGTGTAAAGAAATACCAAAGGTTGAGCCCTCTGCTGGGCAGATCTCCTGGGTTAAGGGAACTTCTTCAGAGTTGCCTTTTGGGTTGCTATCGGAGACTGAAATATTATAGTTCATGACTTAAACATTTTCATGAAGGACTTTTGCCTGTTATAGCAAAACTGTATTACAAAAGCTGCAGAGAAGGCTACTACACCGTGAATGGGGCTCTGACTGAGACCCTGGACTGCTCTCTGATCCTGTCACTGAGAATTGCGAAGTGCAAAACTGTCACATAATTACTCACATTTTACACTGATTGCACTGTGGTGGTGCTTCACATTCAGCTTTCTCTTATTTGGAATAAAAGTTTAGGGTATGATTTCTTTGTATGTTCATGATGTAAAATTCAGTTACTAGAAAGGAGCCCTGAAATTGTTAGCAACTGCTAAGGAGAAGGGACATAGGTTATGGTTTAATAGTTAGTCAAGAGCTATCTCGGTTAAGAACTGTTACCTGGCATGCCTGTTGAGCAGCCCTTATCAGAGAGAGAGTGTAAACAAAGTGTCAAGAAAGTGAGTAGTCAGGATAATGGAGGCACAGTACGCTTAACAGGTTTGGGCTGGGGATTTTTTTGTGTGTGGGTTTTTTTTCCCTTTACTCCTTTGAAATTCTGTTGCATTAAGTTCTGTAAAATAATCTCCTACAATAGCTCAAAATAACTTCTAAAGTAAAAATGGTTCATTGTTCTCACTTGCCAAAGTATTCCTAAGGATTTGAAGAGTCTAACAAGGTTAGTATTAACTGGAAGGTCTGAACAATGGCTGGGTTGATTGCTGAAATGGCAACATGGTGGAGGAAGGAGTGGTGAGTATGACGGATTTGGCACTCTTCTCAAGAATCATGTGCTTGTAGTAAAGGAAGAAAAACAGTATGGTAAGGCGGTAGTCCCCCAGTTCTTGAACTAGCATACTGTAAATCCTAACAAACAAAAAACCTGCCACCACCAACAGATTGCTCTACCCTTAAAATTCTTCAAAATGAAAAAAAAATATTGAAAGGTGATATGGTTCTGTGGACTACTATCTTTCGTGAGGCATTATATTCAGAGAACAGAGTAAGAAAGCACAGACTCCTTTAACAATGTTTCTGCTAAACTTTTTGGATGAGCAACTTTATTTTGATGTTTTGTGTCATTTACTGTATCAATACTAAATTTGGTATTGGCATTTCTGTAGTATAATTAATTGAGCACTTTGAAATAATTTCTCTGTCAAGGATTCTTCATCTACTTTCTTTATAGAAGTGGTAAACTGAACAAGAGATAACACCTCCAAGACAGTGACAGGCTCAGGGTGGACAGTGTTCATATTTACAACAGTGAGACTGAAATAATATTCCCTGGAGGGCTAATGATGGTTAGGGGCCTGTGCTCAAAGGGCTGAGTTGCCAGATTGTTCATTGGTCAAAACCTGGTTGTAGACTTAACTCTAAAACCCATGCATACATGTAAAAGCTTGGGTTTTGCCAGCCTAATATGTTAACTTGTGATCTGTGGAATATGATTTAAAGTCTTGTGTTAAAATACTCAAACACTAAGTGAATTTGAAAAGAAAAACAGTGAGAAACTTTCACTGACATTACTGAAAGTTTATTTGGTATCTAAACATCCTTGAAGGTACAAAAGACTCCACATGGTAAATGAATGGAATATATTAACAGAAATTTGAAATAGGTGTTCAGTACAAAATGTCTGTTCAGGTGGAAATCTTCGTGTGTGTTATGTTGAGCACTAACATTCCTAAAATGCTTAGGCTTGTGCTTATTGGATGCTCCTAACTCTTGCATGACTCAATCAGAGTTCAAAACTAGATGCTCTTAAAAGGCATCTGGAGGTCTCAATTCTGTTGGTGTCCTTACAGCTGTGTAGTACATGCTAACAAATACTGCGCATAGCAGTGCTCACTGGTATGTTTTGTCCTAGGTACAGTCTTTGTGACATAATTAACACAAAATACCCTAATTCTAAATTGTGTATTTATAGAAAAGTGACAGAAAGCTCAGAGTTGAAGTACCTGACTTAGCCAATAACCGAGTTCTGTGGTGGTTTAAATTGCAAGGTATTTTATAGAGGTGAATATCAGAAGGGTTAAAAATTGCTCTCTGGTGCTCTTTGATTAAAACTCTGTAATGTGAATTGATTAATTCTATTCCATCAGATTGAGAGGCTTTGACACTATGGAGCTATAAGTCTAGCTTTGTGATCAGCCTTAAGAAACAGGATTTTTGCAGGTTTCTTCAAGCAGTAATTGATCCCACTGCCCGATTTCATTTGAACTTCATAGATAGAGTGTTGGCAAGTACTTTGAGTTCCCATTACTTTCATGAATAGGCACTGAGTAGAAACCAAGTAGTTGCTGGGATGCAAGAAAGCTTCAAGCACAAGGTCAGGCTTTTTGCTATGTTATCACAGTAACCTGTGGGTGAGGTTTGGAGCAGTAACATGAGGCTTTTTAATGGAAAGTGCCAGGTAGCTCCAACCATGGATGTTGGAATCTTGCTAGGACCCTGCCGTGTGTTGTGAAAATGTAACAGTGTCTAAGTAAAACTTTCATTTTCAGTGAAAGATTAAAATATTATTGCTACTTTTTCAAAAAGAAATACATTGCTATTTGGGGGAAGGGCAGAAGTTTTACTGTTCCTCTGCTGCAGCTCAAGGGCACACATTTGACAGGAAATAGCCTTGGTATTGCTTTCTTATGAAAACTGAAATTTGATCAAAGTGAAAATCCATTTTTGTATGCTTGTGAAATCTAGCATACAAATACTCTTTTACTCTTGTTACATTTTTTCAGACTTTTTTCCTTCAAAACTAGGGTACGGTAGTGTATCTAATTCTGTTTTGTTAGATCTAGACTTTCAAATTTTTTTTTTTTAAAGTATTTGAACTTCTGCTCCAGCTTACTATTTTTGAACAAGCTGTCTCAAAACTGCACTTTTCTAGAAGAGGAATTCCACCCCAAACAAAAGATTTATAGCTGCTTCATTTGGTGGCATCCCCACACTTGTACCACTCCTGCATTAAATACCTCGTATCTTTATTCCCACAATATGCAGCAGTGTTCTCACTTTCCATGTGGCTGTAAGTACTTTGCAGCAGGGTTAGTGTCACCTTTTTTTGTAATACTGCCATGATTGTCAGTGATTTTCTATGGTTACCATAGTAGTAGTGGGAAAACCAGTTATTTTACTACACATCTGTAATGTTCTTGTGTATCTACTAGTGATTGCTATGGTTGCTCAGTGCTATGTTACCTGTCAGGCCACTAACAGACTTCATGCAGTAATGACTTCATTATGATACCTGCTTTGAACTCTTGCTTCCTTGGTACTTCAGTGTCTTTAAACAGCCAACAAGTCTGCTGTGGCCATAGTGCCATCATCCAATACAATGGGCAGTAGTACTGGTGTAAGGTGTTCCTGTGGATCTGTTGCGCTTTGAGCTGTGATGTGAAACCCTTGGAGTGATTCCAGTGTGAAGCAGATCAAGGAAGTAGTCTCAGTGTTACTGCAAATGTTGGAAGAAGAACAGGAGTGAAATCTAGATCAGAATCACAGCACAGGTTCACAGGCAGTTTTTGATGTAATGAGGGAAGATGGTATCGTGTGAGGGAAGAGCTCAAACTGGTATTACAGAGTCAAGTGTGCAGTGGGCATTAGCACTGAGCACTTACTGTGAACCGCAGTTTAAGAATGCAATAAAGTGCCATTTTGCATTGTGAAGTCCCATGGAACTGTTACCAGAATGGAGTAATTGCAATTCTGACTGCATGTTCATGCCTCTTGGATGCTTGCATCAGCATTCACTGGACTCCTGTCTGATCTGCTTTAACTCAGTGTCTGGTCAACTGGCCGTTACGCAGTTGGGGATTTGCAAAAGAAAAAAAAGAATTGATGGATGCTGCTGCTAGTACAAGGATAGGAATGGGCTTTTGCAACAGAAGCAGCATGGATGATAGCAGAAAGGAACCACTGGATTGGTTTAGCTGACAGGAATGGAACACAGTCCTAAACATACCATCCCAATTTCCCCTGAACAAAACAGGTTAACAAAAGAGCAAAAATGGTCAGTGTGTGTATATAGGTCATTGGAAGTTGCTGTGGTGTATGTATTGCATTAACTCTTTAGAGTGAAATAAGAGAAAACACGTGGGGTTTATTTTGTGTTGGATATCTTTGTTTCAGATACGTAGTGTTAAATTGGTTTCTTTTCCATATCTTCTCACAATCCATTTCAACTCATCAGCTTTTCTCTCAGAAAGAAGTAATTGCCCACTGCTGTCATGTGTTTTTGAAGGGCTATCTTATGATTGACTCTTGAGAGAAATTTATGTGGTGAGAACAGTACAAGAAAAGTTAGATTAATGACACCCAGAGACTTAGTTGAAAAGGCAGAGTGAGGAAGTCCTGTGTATTTAGCAGTAGATGCAGTACTAGTTCACTGATCCGTTGTGAACCTGCAATTGTAAGGATCTATGGAGCATAATTTTTATGAAAGACAAAACTGTACCTGCTACATAGACTAATCCATGGATTGTGTGGGATACAAGCAGTGCTTGCTTTGAGTTTTTTGCAGTTGGAACAGAAATGTGTTGCTGGGCATGCCAGTAGATATGCATATCTTCAGTAGTGTTGATAAAACCTGTGATTGTTTTTGGTGCTCCCTACGTCTAGATGTATGTGGAATAAGTTCAATTTTTAAGTGTTCCAGGAACTACTGTAATCTTTGTCAGTGTTTCTAGGCATAGCTTGGACTTTCCTAATGTATGTTCTTATAAGGTAGCTGTTTACTTTTTATGTGGCTGATAGAGAGCTGAGAAATTTAAACTCTGATAGTCTTTCTACATTATATGCACTGAGAATTTCCTAAGCTGGGACTTGTGTAAACCAAAACCATGGAGTGCAAATAAAGTCACTGCAACTCCCTCTCATTTCTTCCCTTGATTTGGCATTTAGTAACTGTGCTCTAATGCTTGAGGTTGGTAACTTTCAGGGGATTTTTTTGTTGTTGTTGATGCATAACACGGTATTATTGTTTTTCTTTCTAAACTCACTGTGCCTACCTTCATGATTTATGTTGACTGGTATGAGCATTCATTTATTAAACAGTTCAACAAACTAGACTGTAAAACTAATCTAACTTAACACTAACCTAGAAAACAGGAGGGGAGACGTGGCAGGAGGAAGAAGAGGAAAGAGAAGGTCAGATCTAGTTGAACTTGGATCAGTTTTCTAATCAGGTTTACAATGTATCTGTTTTTTCTCCTGAGTCAAGTGTAAGTAGCTTTACTGGGGAGGACAAGGCTTCTGATTTTTAGCAACTGTTTATTTTAGCAACATCTTTGGGGGTTTGAAGTGAGCTGGAAACTAAGTTGGCTGAAGAATGTCATAACCAATGAGACTGTTGATGAGAGAGAATACAGTACCACTAACAATACGATCTTTCCACTTGTTCTCCCTTTATAGTAGAACTTGTCTGGTGTAACAGTGAACTGCCCTTCTGTTTTAAGTTAGTCTTGGAGGCTTACTGTAAGTTTTTTTGTTGTTGTTGCTCTGGGTTGGTTTTCTGTTAGTTGAGTCTCCTGAACTGTCTTGCTATGTAAGGGAAATAACAATAGGAATGTGTTATGCTGATCAATTTGTCCAATCAGTGTATGCTGTTGAGGAGCTGTATTCCAGCTACTAGCAGATAGCTAGGGCTTGTACTGCCTACAGCTAAAATGGGAAAAATTAGTACCACTTTTCCTTTTCCACCCTTGCTTTTTTTATTTTTCAGCTATATTATATGGGTGCTTTGAGTAGACAGTTACAATGGATCCCTTTTTCTTGAATATGACTCAAGTATCAGGGCTTCAAACAAAGTTGTTATTCTAACCTTTAGAGTTCAGTGTGTTTATGTAGAGTGTAGAGGTCAGGCGGAGCTTTATAGACTTCACTAACTTAAAATTCTTTGTCCCAGTTAGAACCACTGTCTTTTATATTATTCTTGAACCTTGCTCTCTTGAATGTGCTTGGTGGGAACTTTGATAAGATAGGTTGGAACATTAATAGAGGTTGGAACAAAACTGGATTGGTGTGATTCTCATGTATAGTATCAAACTTCTGAAAAGATGACATTCTAAATTCAGCTACCATACTTTAGGGAAAAAACCACAGAACACAAAACCAAACAAAACCGAAATCAGACACAGCCTTGTTTGGGGGTATAAACTTATGTGGTACATCTCTTCTTTTTCCACTGCTAATCTACCACTTTATCCTTCCATTCACTAAAGGCATAAAGGAGCCAGGAAGAAGGGAGGGGAGAGTAGGGAAGATGGATGGTAGTGGCTCATCTGTTTGAGTGTGTAAGGGCGCAGGAGATGTATTGCAGAGAGCAGAGAACTCTGAATCTGCAGAAATGCACTGAGCTGTGGAGGCTGAATTCCTTTTTATGGGGCATGGTCAGCAGCATGTCACTCTGCAGATCAAAGAGCCACGTGTCAGGTGGGTGGTTTTTTTGTTTCCACTTCTGGCACGGTCCAGGTTCCTGTGTAGTATCTTGAGAAGCTGGATTAACCCCTTCTTAGATAAACGTCCTATTCTTGGCAAAATTCTTCTAGCATCTCAGCTACTGCTCTTGTGTTTCGTTCTCAGCATCCATCCAG
Source organism: Corvus brachyrhynchos (assembly GCF_000691975.1). Classification (NCBI taxonomy): domain Eukaryota; kingdom Metazoa; phylum Chordata; class Aves; order Passeriformes; family Corvidae; genus Corvus; species Corvus brachyrhynchos. Next base: position 4,124,473 of record NW_008236769.1, read on the forward strand.
GCTTGTATTTCCATAACAGCATGTATTGCAAGAGTGTGAGTTGGGTAAATGTCACTAGATGTGATTGGTTTTTTATTTTATTTTTAAGTTTGTTGGTAAATGAGAGCTCACTGAATTTGTGACCTCTTTAACTATGTTCCTCCCTTTCAGTTTCTAACTTAGTAGAGTCCTGACATCCAGTTATGAGATATCCTAGCTTTTGTGGCACCTGGGGTTTGATTACTCATGTTCAAAGTGCTGTTCAGTGGGAAAAATTACTGGTTTTCAGTGTGTTTTATTGTAAAATGTTGCTAGTTTATTTTAAAAATGCTTCATTTTCAGATTTTAAGTATTTATCTTCTCCTTCCACAGTTCCCAGCTTCTTCAAATCATCTTAATTAAAGGCTAGTTAGTTTCACACGTGAATAATAGTTCTCATTGTCATAATTCGACTTTCATGGAATTTTCTAGAATATTTAGCTTTATAAGCTAACTTTAGTGCATTTCTAGTCTGCTGATGCACTAATAAGTCAGAGGGCAGTGTGATTAATCTAGGGTTGAATATGTTCCTGCTTTTCATAACTGTTGTCAAAAAGCTTTGTATATCTTATTTAAAAGTTTTATTTTCCATTCTAAAAGCACTACACCATTTAGTAATGCCAGGTAGAAATACTAGTGGTGTAAAACTGGTGGACATCTTTTGATTAACAATGAATTAGTATTGCCATATATAATGTAGATTATAGAAGACTGCTTTAAAGGAGCCCTGCTTGTGATTGCAGCTGGCAGTTTGGCTCACAGAACAGAGTGTGCCACAGCAAGGTCCAGCTAAATGTGAAGATCTGACTTCACCTAAGTGTAGCTATTAAGCCCCCTAATCTGAAAATGGGGGAGGATTATCAAATGGCTACTGTTTTGTGACCTTACTTCAGATGTAGGTCATTCTGGTGTTAGTCACTGATGAGGGGGGAAAAAAAATAGAATCTGTTTGAGTTTTACTGCTGACTTAAACTGTTCTGTGTATGAGCTTGAGTCCTAGCTGTGACAAACTGTTTCAAAAAATTTCAAAAATTATTCAAAATAATGCAGTGATTGTGGAGTTACCTGTGATTCTGGTATATGCTCCTTCAAATTTTTTATTCTTCCTGGACTGTCTCTATCTTTCTCTCCATCCTTCAACTTTCATGAGTAGTATTTAACTGACTAAAAACAAAATTGAAAGTGATACAGTACAATGGCTGTTGGGGAAATACGGTTTATAAACTCATTTTTGCCATTTTGAAAGGTGTCCCTACCCACAGCAGGGGGCTGGAACTAGATAAGCTTTAAGGTCCCAAGTCTTAAAGCCATTCTATGATCCCTATTTACTTGAGAATTTTGCCACCTGTTGTGTGTTCCGCTCTGTTGTGGCTTTTCATGTCAGAGATCTTCCCATGATATTAAGAGAGTTTTAAAGCTTTCCTAAATGAAGTCCTGCCACACCTCTTTCTGTTGATGGCTAAATCTGAGGAATTGTTCAATTATAGTTGTCCTGTGGTCTGTCAGGAAGTGAGATCCTTTGGTCAAAGTAATTTCAACTGTGCAGCTCTTATTGGATTCTTTACTTGTTTACAGGTGTGTTCCTGTCCGTCATTTAATTAGATGTGAAATGAAATGTCATTTTTTTATCTTTGAGGCCTACATCATACTCTCTGCTGATGCAACGAGTCCGAACTTCAGGTGTACTTGTATGCTTCTTTTAATTGTTGGTTAAATGTATTTAGCAAGGTAAAACTTTCTTGTAAGGAAATTGTCTTCTTGAGGCTGGACCATCTTCTTCAGCATTGCTTGTTCTTGTCTTCCTTCTTTTTTGTCAGTTCTCTGCCTGTTTTACATGCACAACTCCCCACAGGCTTGACAAAGTTTTGTCTTGAGATGCCAATTTGTGTTCAAATTGGTTAAACTGTGACAGCACATCTGTCCTGACTCTAACTGATGTATATGCCATAAGCACTTAATACCAGTCTGCTATAATGGTGTCCAAAAACGTGCACTCCTGTTTCATGTCACCATTCCCTCGCAGCTGTCTAAGGACCTCAGAAATGTGAGGTAGCTCTTGATTTTTGGGCTTTCTCTTTTTTCTTATGTGCCTTACTGCAGTTTGCTTTAATCCCTTACTGCTTTTTAAACAGCAACAACAAACCCTTCCTTAAACCGATACTGGCCTTGCTTTTGAAATGCCAGATGTTATACCTTCTCAGAAAGAATTTCTTCAACAAGACCATCAGACTGGTTAGGATATATTGGAAAGTACCTTTGTTTCCCATCTGCATCCTTGTCAAAGTCTACTGACTCCTGAACAAATGGGTTTTAGCCTAGTGAAATAGGATTTAATAAGAAATGGTCCATTTGGAACCTGTGGTGTTGGTTCTTATCTTGAAATGTTGAAAGTGCCCGGAGGGCTCTGAGTTTAGTGCTGATGTGAAAAACTGCACTTCAGCACCGACCCTAGATCAACTTTTATACATACCCCTCAGAAGAAATGGTGGATGAGTCCTGGATACTTAGTACCTTGGTATGTCACTTGTACAGAACAGAGTGTTTTCTTAAAGCTAGAGCTTCTCTGCAAAACATAAAGAGTTTCTTTACTGGAGAGTTCACATCAGAGATAAACTGCTTAGTAAATCCTAAAATACCAGAGTTTCTGAGGAAGGATTTGTCTGTAAAGCAGTCATGTCTAAATTACTGTTGTCATCTCTGGCAAGCACTCTTTGTCCCACAAACCTTCAAAGGATGAACTGAAAATTTAATACATCATGGATTTCTCATTTAGGTAGTCAATGCTTTCTGCAGTTACACTGTAGGAGAAAAAGCTGTGAGAGAAGCACTCTGTAGTGTGACCTGAGGAAACTTGCATGATGAGTTTAGGTTATTGAAGTCTGTGATATTACTTGCTGCATGTGTCTGTTAATTGGTGACTTTAGGAATACTTGTCCAGTGGTTCAGGAAGGGGTTTTGCTGGCCCATACCTGGCTTTATAAGGCCTTTACTCCAGGTTATTACATACAGTAGTAGTTTGATGGCTGCTACTTGATGTAACTTGAAGTAATTTCCTGCTCTTTCATATTGTCTGAGGAGATCCTGACATCTTTTTGGACTGAGGAATCACATCACTTGCCTTGTCTGCCTCATTTAGCCACCAGCATCATAAACTACAGAGCCAAAACAGCCTCTTCTGCGGTTGTCTGTGGGAGTACTTAACTTGGTAGTGATTTGGATGGTGTATTTGAAGAGCTTTTAACTCTCCTTTGCTCTGTGTGGTGCTGCACTTCTCCACCTGCCCTTAACTGACCTGATTAAGTGGCATTCAGGCCAGTTGCAAACTGGATACTCGACAGCTTCATGTGTTCTGCATCTCAAGTGGCAACCAGGCATTTTATCCTCTTTCGTTCTCAACCTTTCTGATAAGTAATAAATGCTGTTTTGCTCTTTGTGTGAGAGATATGAGTGATCTTGACCTATGAGACTGATTTGAGAAATTTGGTACCAGATAAGTAACTTTATACGAAGTTTTCCAGAATGCTGAAACTGAGATTTATGTGGTTCCTGCAGAAGTTTCCCTCTTGCTGGAAATACAGACTGTAATCACACCTTTCATTTAAGAAATACTATAAATGTATTCTTGACCTTGCAATTCACTTGGCTTCTCTAAGTGGTTGCAGTTGTCTTTCCAAATTGTTTCATTAAGAGGGAAAAGTACTCTACTTATAGATCAGCTCAAAGTACTGAAGTTTCCTATTTTGTCTTGCGTGAGACTTACGGGAAGCAATGGGTTTTGACTCTCTTGGGTCAAACAAACTCACTAAACTGTGAATGGAATAATGAACTCTGCTAAAGATTCTACCTTTTCTATTTATCTTATAATTTATGGTTCTTATGGAGAAAAAGAAGTGAACCCCAAAACAACTGATTCAAATACTTTTTTTTTTTAGCTGCTTGATCTTAGTGCAGAATTTGTGCTGAATTGTTTAAGGGGTAAAACAGGGGCATCAACTTTTTTCTTTTTTTGCATTGTATTAAGTGAAGAGGTATCTCTTTGCTTTTAAAGCAGACTAACAAATTTAGAAGTGAGAATCACTGTCTGTGGAAATAATGAATGTTTGCTTTTGCTGAGGAAGAGACAGTGCTGGAATACAGAAGGAACAGAGTGTTTCTGAGTCAGGGGAGGTACTGTTTAAACCCATCTGCCTTGTGTAAGAGCTTTTGTCTGTTCCCCACATGATTCAGGTATTCAGAATCTTGCCCCTAGGTACTTAAAAAATGTATCTGGTTTTCCTTTGTGGTGTTCTACTCCCTGCTCCCCAACTGAGGTTGGACAGTTGTTAGTGATGTGAGCTTTGTAGAGTCAAATCAGAAATTCAACTGTTAGAAAAATCTTCCAGTAAATTCTCAGATCTAGTCTATGGTTGAATTTGAGTGCTATATGAATTATGTTCCACTGCAGATAGGTTCAAGTCCTGCACTTTGAAGCTTACCATTTTTACTTTATCTTGTGCCATTTAATGATTGGGAGGAAGTTTATCAAAAGTGTTTACAGATGCATTCTAATTGCTTTAAAAAAAACTAGACAAAAAGAAACCCAAACACACCTGCTTAATCTTTGAATTGTGTCAAATATTAGATGCAAATCCCAGAGACTGACTTTTTCCTATTCTCTTCTTATGTGACACCTTTTATCTGATGAGAGTGCCTAATGTGAAGCTAAAATTTGAGTTTAAAGTATTTGTTTCTATATTTCTGCTTTTCTAATCTCCATGGGGAAATGAAGGGATTCAGCCTTCTTAATCAAAACTTAAACAATTGGAAACTTTTGTCTGTTCATTTCAGTATATTCTGCACGTTCAACAGATGTTGACTTAAACGATGCAGATTCCAGGTTGGTTGTCCATGGCCTGTAAGCTGGGATACCCCGCCTACCTGCCTTGAGCAATGTCATCTTTTCTTTTATTCACTGAGCATGTTTGAGAACTGGTTTGAAATCACTGTTTAGCTGACTTCTTTCAATCTAACTGGAGCATCTGAGCCACTTGCGATTTTAACCTTGAGTACCAGAAAATATCTTTTAGAGGAAATAGGCATAGTTAAAAATTTTTATTTGAAGTGAAGTTTTTAAATAGATAAAAGTCTATTTCTTGTTAACATGTTGCTAGCTCTAAATTTTGTCTAATTTGCAAAGCCACATTCTGGCTGGATTAAAAAATGATGGCTGTTAGAGGAGCTTTTGGGGGGTTTTGTCGATTTGTTTTTTTAAAACTAGGTATTTGTAAAAATAAGCTGTAAATTAAAAGGTGAAAATACATGGTGTAGATATTATAAAATGCAGAAAAAGTAATTAACTACTGTTAAAAAGGTATGTTCCACTCATTTCATGCTAACATTTTGGTATTTCTAGGATTATTGAAATGTTCTTTAATAATCTGGTTTCAGCATTTGTGTTAATGATATGTTTGAAAATAAATATTTTGAAGAATGCAACACTGAGATTTATAGAGTTGATAGTTCACTTAATATTTTATAGTTTGGTATCTTGATACAAGATGCCTTCTGGAGCTTCAGCAGGTGAGAAAAGCATCAATTGATTTCAGTGGAGTCTAGTTGTAGGATTTCAGTCAACTTCAAACTTTTTAAATAATAAAAATCAATAGTTTCTCAATCACAAATAGTTTCTGAGTAGGAGGAAGATGGATCTGCTGGGACAGAAGAATGACTTTTCTCCAGTTCATAATTTCAAAGCTGTTTGTGGGGAATAGGTTTTTTGAGTGACACAGAAATTATGATTGAAAAGAAACCTGAAAATTCCTTTGAAACTGATTCTCTTCTGAAATTCCTCTTCCTTGTAAAACTTAGTGTCAGGCATCAGTTTCATGGAATGCTCTGAAGGCTTGTAACTTCTTTCGCTTGCAGTAGACACATGGTGTAATACAGAATCCTAAACTTCAGTTTCTCAAAAGCCCATCAGGCTAGGAATGGGTTTTTTTGTTTGTTTTTTTTTGGTTTTTTGGTTTTTTTTGGCTCAGTGAACTGGTGTTTTCTGGTAACTGTTTTTTTCCTAACAGTTTTTCTTAGCAGAAAGCCCAATGTTCTTTGATTCTGATAATCCAGGAAGTGTGCAAGACCTGTTTATTTGTTAGTTGACTCCTAGATTTTCTCCCAGATGCTGGTTCGCTGTGTGATACTGCATAATAGTAAAACAATGTTGTGACCTATTCATTGTTAAAGACTCACTGTGGACTTGACTTTTCTGTGGTTTAGTGAACATCTGACTAGGCCTTCATGTAGAAAAGAATTTGTCTAACGATTGTAAACTTGTTAGGTAAAATAGCCAAACTTTTTAACCCTCTTGTAAATCTTAAAATGATGATTAAGAAACAATCACATGCTTTAGGCACATGGTTTTCTGAAAGTGACGGTTGTTTCTGTGTCTTACTCTTGGGCATTATTTTCCTCATGTTGTAAAACACTTAAACTGATACCAAATGAGGACGTCATGAGCATTTTTCCAAGCTGGATGTAATCTTATTTTACTGTGACTTCCTCCCTCTGAATTTCCTTCTCTAAGGATACAAGATATAAACTGGTCAAATTATTGCCAGCACTGTTCTGAGTAACAGTTGGTATCTATCTAGCTCTGATGTAGAGACTTGGAAAAAGAAAGGCAGCACGGTAAGCGTCAGAGTCTGAAGAACACCAATATTCATACCAATTCCATATTTAAATGTCCCAGTGCAGCAGCTGGGATTAGATTACTGTTCAAACAGAGTTTTTAGCGAGAACAGAAATGAAGTTTTAGCAACTGTCACTGGGGTAGCATTTTTTTCTCTCCCTATCCACAGAGCAGTATAGTCACTTCTGAAGTGTCTTCCTTATGCCTTTTAAATCCTGAATAACACAAGTCTCTCAGAATATCTGGCTACTACATTAGAAATTAAATCTACTTTTAATTTTGGCAATGTCTGGAAGGTACAGTAAGAGGTGTCATGTTGAGCTCGCCGGTTTACAAGTCTGCAAAGACACATTGGCATAGAAGATTACTTTGGAGAATGGAGATGCTTCCCTTTCTATTGAACCTCATTTTTCTTGCTGTAATTTATAAATACCTGAACTCAGAGTTGATGCTCATTGCAGTCTTTTTTTAACCTACAAAACTTCTCCCTCCCACCCCCATTGGCTGCCACCCTTTTCTTTAAAACTGTGAACAACTGGGGGGGGAGGCATGACATTTCCTCTTTTTGTTCTGCCTCTGAAGTATGGCCAATATCAGTCTCCCTCTTTGTATTTCGCTTAATGTTTGTAACTGCTTAATGTTATAGCTAGTTCTTTTGATGTACATAATATTTTTCTAAAACTGTATTTCATCACTGTCTTCATCCCTGCAGTAAAGCACAGCATAGAGAGCTGAAACCAAGGTTTTTTATCCTAAGTGAAAAGTAAGCAGTTAAAACTGAAATTGTTCTGTAGTCTCATTTCAAGCTTTGGTCACCCTGTCTTGTTGGCAGCAGCAGTGTCCTCAGCTGCATTAGCTCTTGGAGTCAAGATTTGCAGAGAAGGAAGAGCATCATTTTAGCTATGGTTTGGAATTTGTATTGGAGTCTAAATAGAGGATTTCCTCCCTTTCATTTTGGAATCTCTGGTATGTTGGTTCCTGTTTGCTCAGGGAACTGAATCAATATGGTAAAGAAAATGAGTGTTTAAGTGAAATGTTTAGAACTTTCTATTATAAGAGAACTTTTTTAGTGCTGTAAGCAAGAAATGGCTTCAATCTAGACAACATATTCAACAGAAGCCCCCTCCCTGCTCCATTCCTATGCAAAAGCTGTCCTAAATTAAGTCTCAAGAGTTTTTCCGCAAGAAAAATGGGTTGCTTTTTACCTGATAATCTGGCCAACACTTTATCAAATAAAGTATTTTAAGAATAGATATTCTATAGTGACATTACAAACAGGAAAAATAAAACGTTTGAATAAAGATATAATAACTTTTGCTTCTGTTGTCATACTTTGTGTCTTGAGTATTCTGTCTAGGAAGTTACTTCATTGTTTTTTGTATAAGTGGCAAAAAGGTGATTGGGTGCTTGATTACTGGTTTGTGTGTTTGTATTTTTGGGGATTTTTTTTCCTTTTTTTTTTTTTTTTTGCTTCAGTTGTTTCATACCAAAGTCAGTCCTTTCCAGATTGTAGTAGTGGATTTAAAAACAAGTATATAAGTAGAACCAAACCAAAACAAGCTACCATCAACAGCAAAAAACCCATGACTTTGAGATTTATGTCAATATATAAACAAGACTAAAATTATTAATCCATCTATGGTTGGGGGGGCAGTGGACAAAGAGGACAGCTGCTGACCTGTGGAAGGAAGGGAGAGGCAAAAGAAACGACCACAGATGTTAATGCTTAATTTAAGTTTCTCTGTTAAACATACTGCTCCACCTCTATAAAATATTAAAATAACTGTCTTCTCTACAGAATATTCTCCTTTAACAAGTTGTAAGGGAGTTGCTGCTTATATCCTAATGGTGGGAGAAAGGTAACTAGGTATAATTAAAAGATGGATGTAATTATTTTATGTTTTTCCAAAATTCTGAATTAGTGCTACAGAAAGATCATAAAATATTTTCTAAATAATTGAGAGTGGTCTGATACATCAAAGGAAGTTGGTGATGGCTGAGTAATAAACACATGTTCTTAAGGGGTTTGAGTTTCTGATGTAATTAATTTTATTTTCCTGTCAGTTGGATGCAAAAAAAAATGCAGAAGTTTGGAGCAGATAACCATTTTTCAGGTAAACCAGTTCTCTTCTGTAGTGGCAAATAATGGTGGACAACAGAGTGCAAGCTGCACCTGGAAAATACAGGTGTGTACTTCAGAAGGCTGTAAGTTAACATGATTAGAAACTAAAAGATGACTGAACAAGAGCTCCAAGTAACTGTCCTGTGAAAGGGATAACTTGTAAGAAAGGCAGATGACTTCTTCCTTTTTAAGTAAGCCGAAACAAAGTACTGCTTCCTACTCTTGCACCTGTATTAATGATAAGTAATATTTATTAATAAATATTGAAGCACTATTGAGAGAGAATGAAGAAAAGCAGAAGTTTTTCTTTCAGGGAAACTGCAACAGGTGCTTTGTCTACCTGGGGTACTTTTTAAAAAACCAAAAATTAAAGGGCTGTTCTAGTACTTGATGAAACTAATGAAGCTGAATTCTGTCTGTGGTATGATTGTTTTAATCCAAGGTAGCTGTCTTAGTAATGCAAGCCACAAAACTTCCCCCAGATATACTCCTGTACTGGGCCAAGCTAAATAATGCAGTCATGAACATGTACAGAATAGGGAGAAGGATAAATGAAGTTTTTTATTTAGATATAGTACTTTTTTGAATTACATGCTGTTTTCAAAAGGAATTGCTTTTCAGGTGAGTGAAACAGGGCAAAGTAACAAGGATAGTGGGGTGAAATCTAAGCCATTTTTCTCATGGTAATGTCAGTTAATGTCAGTGAATTTCAGCTCAGAACTGTGTGTTTGTGTGTTATACCTTGGCATGAAGCTACTGCTACTTAAATAAAAGTGTGTGGGGTGTAGGGGGCAGGTAATGGGGAACGTTGGCCTGTAGGCTGGGGCATAAGCCAGTGTGCAGGATCTGTCTTTTGGTCCTTACTTGTCCAGAATTTCTTTCCAATGTGATTTTAGATTCTGAGACTCCTCATACAAGTTATGTAATAGTCCTCATAGATCAAGAAATACCAACTCAAAATATAGGTTGTATGACTTCAGAATGGAAACAGAATTTATATTACAACTAGATAAGTGTTCAGAGGCAGATGCAGAAACGGGAATTGAACTCTTGAGTTGTTATCAACAACTGGGTTAAGTAATAGTAGCTATTACCACATCAAAAAATAAAAAAAGGTAGTTTAATTTTAATGCTGTGTCTGGCAGTACAGTGCCGAATCTCATTAAATGTAATCTTATTCTTTGGATTTTCCTAATTACATTTTAAAGACCATTTATTAAATTTTGCAGCCTTTTAAGAATTGAAATCAGCAGTTCTGAACCTACTTTCACATTAGTTTTGAACATTAATGGGCTAAACTCCACACTGCTTAAAATGTGCGATTTTTTTTTTTTCAACTTTTGTTTTTTCTGTTGAGAATATTAGATTCAAAAAACAAGGATACATGAATCTTCCTCGCTGATGCTTGTTGCTTAACAGGATCTTAAATAGGAGTAGGGATGAGGCCTGATTTTATGTAAGAAGCTAAATAACAAGTGTTTTGGACTTCAGTAAAACGACTTGAACATAATTCAGATGTGACTCTTGGTGTATAGTAAGCCACAAAGTGAAGGGTGATAGAAGTTAACTTTTAGGAACACAGAAGTTGTGAAGATTTTAACATACATTTCTGCTAACTTTCCTAGGTGGGTTAGCACAATTGTGTTTTACAGAGCCTCAAGGTTCTTTTTTTCCTGCAAAGAGTCCAGAGGCCATAGTGCTTAAAGCCAAAAGTCTCATTTCATTGTAGTAAAAATATACATGCATGCCTTGTCCTTCGAAGCAGTGTGCCAACAGTCTTACCCTGTGCCTAACTGATGATATGCTGGAAAAAAAGGGAGGAAGCAGAACTTAATTGGCATGCACCCAGAGTCTTCCAAATTCCTTAACCCATAGAGGAACTTAGAGAGGATAACAGGACCTCATCTGAAGGGTAACCTTTCACATTAAGACGAAAAATAGACCAGTAACTATGAATCAGATGAGCAATCTTGATAAGCATCTCCCTCTTTCATTTAAATTTTTTTCTATCCCTGTAAGGAGCATTCATCTACTGTTTCTTCTATGCATCCAGAGGTACAAATAAAACAGTCTCTATGGCTTGGAAAAATAGCAAACCAAAAGTGAATTTATTTAGAAGCATTTTCACTTTTATCTTTGAGCAGATGAACTGATAAAAAGCTTGTACTTTCCTAAACTGGAAACAGCTGCAGCAGATCAGAGGAGGGGAGAGCAAGTGTAAGCATAAGGTTTTTTTAAAGGTGGCTTATTTTGGGGTTATTGGTATGATGACAGTTTGTATTACAGTGTTTTTACTAGGATTTTCCTTTAACGTTGTTCGAGCTTTGTCCTTATTTCAAACACAGTGTCTAACAGCATGGTACCTGGTTACATGGATTCCCAATTATCCTGTTACAAGTGCCTGCATATGCCCCTTGCATCAGTTGTAATTATTATAGTTTGTAGGAGTCTTGTGAGGTACTGCTTGGGATTTACTATTGTTGTGTTCTAGCACTGAGTAAACAACAAATCAAAAGTGCTTTGTGTAAATTTTTTAACTAAAAATGATTAAATTTTAGTAAAATATCCCAAATACAGTAGGCTTAAAAAAAAAAAAAAAAGCTTTGTAGCTAAAGGCCTAGAATTGGATTACTTCTTAAACATAAACAAGAAAAGGGGAAAAGAAAAAAGATTAGTAAAGGAACAAAGAGTCAAAGGGGAAAGGAAATGCATCACTTTTATGAAATGGACTTTCAATTGAAAAGAACATACAAATACAGGAGTTAATATGGCCATATACAAGAATAGGGGAATCAAGGAATTAATATGATGCGGAGTGTACCAAACCTATCAAAAACTTTTTAATACAGCCTGTGCATATATTGCTGTTCCCTTTCCCAACAGGAGAGTAAATACTGCTTCCATCTTCAGACCCACCAAGTGTTTCATTTGAAAGCAGTAGTCAGATGTCAGCTTCCATTTATTACATGATATTTATTCTTTTTTTGGCTGTTCTTCTAACACATAGTCTGAGTCATTCATATTTTTGGAAAACATACTTGCAGTCTCCCCTCACTTAGAGGATGTAGGGAGGGAAGGAGGAGATGGGCAGTTTGAGAAGGTGATGAGTTCAACTCCGAGGCTAAAGTAATTATTTTCTCTCAGAAACATTATGGAGATAAAAGTTTTTGGAAAAACAATACCCAATGTATATCTGTACCTGTCTGACCTCAATTTATATTGTATAACTGTTCAATTACTAGATCTTTCCAAAATTAACCTAGACCAACTTTGCATTAAAATTTCTGTAAATCTTCACCTCATAATTTTCTCTAGGCTTAGTGCAACATAGGCTATCCATTGCTTCCAGGGTGACAGGGACCATGTGGCTATTTACGAGATTCTGAATAGAAGAGGCTTTTATAATGGACAGCCATGCTGCTGCTGGTGAGGAGTAGGATGAAGAAAGGGTATATCTGGTCATGAGTCCTTGTACATTCCTGGAGTACCTCTAAGTGTGTATAAGGCATGCCGTGTTGGAAGCTTCCATGGACTGTATCCATTTAATTATTACACTTTTTATTCATGACAAAGAATTTTACAGCCTGCACTGTTCATATGTAGCAGCTCTCTAATGTGTAGATTGGCTTTAAGATGTCTCAGACACTAAGTAGTTTACAGTGATAAAACATTACGGAAAACTTTGATTTAAGTTTTGTGAGCAGCTGAAAGGTACCTTCTCTTTAAGAAGATTTAAATAAAAAGTTGTGAAGACAGTCTAAAGACTTCCTTTGGACCCAATAATCCTGGTTTAAATCTGAGTAAACTTGTAGAGACTCTTAAAATAACATAGGAATTCACAAAGTATAATTTTAATTGTGCAGTAATTGCTCTTCACCTTGCAATTTCTTTGACTTATAAAACAGTAGGATAATTCAATAAAAACCTTGCCATAGACCCTTGGCCCGTGTAAGACTTTCTGGTTTAGACAAGACAGTACAGCATCCTACTTCTAGTTCCACTGCACTCCCCCCATCTTGAGGGAGGGATGTAAATCAGTGACTGCTAAGCCCACAGAAAATTACTCAGCTACTTAAGTTCCTCACTTTCCTTGGGATCTTGCATTCCATCTCATGGCTGCTGTGGCCAAGACCACTGTTAACTGTCACATCACTGATTAACTCTTTCTTAATGATAAGTAGCAGCTAGATAGTGACTCCTCTATTGAGCTTGTCCACCACCTCAGGCAGGTCTGTCCTCCAGACACCACAGAATCTCCTGGGTTGCTTGTGCACTGGCATGTTGCATTTCTAGCATGTGTCTTGGTGATTGTGCAGCCTTTTTTCTCTTCCTTCTTTTTTTCTCTTCCTGGTGGTGGTGGTTTTTTGGGTTGGGGTTTTTTTTTTTTTTGAAAACTTCATCTACTAACCCTTGATTGGCAGTCTGTATAGTCTGTAACAGATGTTCACTATGATGTTCACCTGGTTGAATCCTGACTTGTAGATTTTCAACTGTCCTGTAGCCCATTCCACACTAAGGCTCCATTTGTTTAAGTTAAAAATCTAAGCACTGTCCTTGACTTTCTCACTTCTGCTTTCTTAAAAGCCAGTATCCATCCAGTGCAGTTGTGCAGTTGTGTGAACTCTCACCAGTAAGATTGCTACGTGCTCTGGTTTATAATCCCTGGTGCTTGCTTCCTGTGCTGAATGCATTCATATACAGCTGCTTAAGGTGTGTCCCTGCTTATGCCACTTGTTCGGGGGGACTGTAAGGTCCTTGTGTGCATTTACCCTCTCTGCCATTCTCTTCCTTTCTAGGCTTCAGTCTCCACTTTCCTGACAAAGCTAGTTTGAAGAGCTCATTGTGAGGCAAGCCCATTGGCAGAGATGATTTGCATTACCAAATAGATCCTGTCTTTCTCAAGCACTCTGTTTCTCGAAGGATCTTAATGTTGTAAGAGCTGATGTCCTGCCTGCAGCCATGTAGTCAGATGTTGATCCCACAGGATGTTTGTTTGCCCTAGGAAAGCCTTCGCCCTGGATCAGCACCTGGGCTCTGTTATTTGTTACATTGACACATGGTGTCGTTCACCATTGCCGCTGTGCTCCTGTAGTTAGCTCTGGTCTGCTGAAGATCACTTTTGGCAGCATCGTTGTGGCCAGGTAGGTGCACAGTAGATGATATTTACAATGGCCAGATGAGCCGTAAGAGTTCCACTGCAACATTCTGGGTTTGGGGCAGAGGCAAACAGCTGAACTTTTAAGACAGCCAGTCTGGCTGCTGGAGAGAAGCCCCATGGGAGTCTGCAATTACTGTCACCTGTTGCTTCCTTTTGGTGGCCTTGTCTGTGACCCATGGGTCAGGCTTATATGCCAAACCTGATAGATCTTGTTTCTGGGCTGTATGCCTTTTTGGTACCGGAATAGCTACCGATGGAAAAAGAGAGCCCCTTTCCTGTTGCTGGAGGTCATGGCTTCAGCCTCCCTGCTCATGGGAGTTCCTGTCCCATCCCAGCCCTGAGTGCCAAAAGCAGTAGAGTTGGTGGGGAAAGGCGGGAGGGAGGGAGAGTTAATATGGGAAAAAAACCCTGTTCACAACTTTATTCAGAAATGCCAAATCTGGAAACTTGTAACTGTGTTAAGAGACTAGCTGAATCACAAATTTCTACTTATGAAGACAGTTAGAGGAACCCATCTTTGATTTTAAAGGGTGTCAGGTAATAAAGAAAGCTGATTCTTTCTACATGAAGATAGATAAATTTATTAGAGAAATAAGGAGTTTGACAGATCAGGGTATTGCAAGTTATTAGAGCCAAGTGTTGCTTTGCAGTTTGGAGCTAGAAAGTGTCAGATCTTGAGTAACAGTTTCAAAAGGCAGTTTGGAATCAAAGAGGCAATCAACCACCAAGAGACAGAAAATTCTGTAAAATTATTTTAAAGCAGAGTTTTTCTATTAGTGAATCATAAAAAATATAAGCAAAGTGTATTTCTGACTGGTTTCTGTAGACACTTCAGGTTCTGGAGAGTTCCAAAGCTGCTACTACTGTTTGCCTAAGCATACTGACTCAAGAAGAAAAGCAAAGGTTTATTGAAGTGCTTGTGTCTAGATGGTTACATTTTAGGAATCAGTGCCAGCATTCATTCGTCAGTACTAGTAACTAAGATACATCTTCATGTTTAGGTTAAACTAAAATTGTATCAATTCTGCTGAGAGGCAGCAAAAGTACTTTGTGGAGCCTGGAAGTAACACAAGTGCTTTCTGGGAAAATTTTAGCATAAGGTCTGAAAAAAGATTCTCTTGATGTTCATAGGTTGTACAAGTAAGTGTTCTTTTAAAAGAAAGTATCCAGTATCCAAAGGTGAGGAAGCAAATGATCGTGCAGGCTAAGTCTGTTGGCTCTTTGGAGCCGTTCTGTAAGACTTGGAAGAGAAACAACTCTTTGGATGGGTAGGATGGAGCTAAGTTTGGTGAATTAGCAAAGAAGCAGGCTGGTGTGTCCTTTCCTCAGGGTAAGGAAAAAAAAACCAACAAAAAAACCCAACAACCCCCAGTGTTGTAAATTGTAAATTCATGTTGTAAATTGTGTAAATTGCCGTCTTTAATACAAGCTGTATGGAAGTCTGTTTGGAGATTGCATTGTTCCTTAACAAACTGCTGCTTCACAGAGCTGGGGTTTCTGTGCTCATGGTTTTGCATAGGCAGGAGCAGGTAGTAGGGCAGGCAGATACGGACAAAAGTAAAGGCAGAAACAAGTAACACCCTCCACGGGGTGGAAAGGGTGGTAGATGTCCAAAGACCAAGGAGGTTTTGGGTGCTGGCTAGGACAGTAAATAATCTTCCTGTTGTTTGATTGACAAAGTCTTGCGAAGTAGGAGTTGATGTTTGCTCTTCTGAAATAAGCGGAGTTGTCTCCAAGAGCTGCTTCATTCATTTCTTTACCCAGTGACAGTAACTTGCCAGAACCTAACCAGCTGCTGACCTAAAATGGCTCACAGTCTGTAACATTAATGGTCATAGCAATACACATGGTGTGTTCTGTATTTCCGGTCTGTTGTGTTTGGAGAATTGCTGTCTTAACTTCAGGCTTCATCTCTTGCTTTTTTTGTCTGTAACCCTTTGAAGCCAGAAGAACAGGGAATTTGTGCAATGCTAATATGATGTGAATTTACATTACATTGAATCTAAGAGTCACTGGATGATGCTTTAAGGTAAATTTTAGTGTGTGCCTGGGCCTTGGGCTTTTTGCTTTCTAGTTCTTGTAGACTGTTTAAAAGATATGTGTATATCTATTTGTGAGAGGACAGTGCTTTTGTCATTTAATTTGTGTCGTCTCATAATACTATATTTATTACAAACAAAAGTGGAAGATAAAATCCGTATAGCTCAAGATATAAAGGTATAAATCCATTTATTGTTAAAATAGCAGATTTGTCGAGATTATAATTGATTCGCAATATAGTCCATATACTAAAATTACTTTGCAATGCAAATTATAAAAAAACTGACCTGTCAAACTAAACAGCTCCTATGTGTTAAGATAGCTTCCCTTGTCTGCTTTGAATATGGTACATATTTATTCTTCCTTATACTAGTACACATACAATCTAAACCAAAAAGTAGATACAGTCTTTGGTGAGAGAACAGGATGTTGTGTTGTCTTAAAAGACATCACATGATGAGCAAATTTTGTGATTCTGAATGTTCTTTGTTGATGGCAGTTGTTTCCTGAAGATTTTGGTATCTTTTTTGTGGTGTGATGATAAAATAGTCTTGCAAAGTTCTGGTCTAGCAAAATAGCTACAGACAGGCCTTTAGTATAAAGAATGAGAACCTTCAAATGCTGCTTTGAATTATCCTCTTATTTTCAAGTAAGCTTATTATTTGAAAGGAGAAAGGGGGGAACTTGGAAGCTGTTTCTATATTGAACAAAACTTCTGTTATATTGGTGCTGTAAATTCTTACCATATTTCATCAGTTGTCATGCATTTTTTTGTGGGTTTGGGGTTTTTTTAAAATTTATTTATTTATTTATTTATTTTTCAATCCTTTTATTTGCTCTGTGTCTCATCTGCCTTATTGAAATATGTGATTTTTACCAAATACCTAAACAGACTAGCTGGTAAATCTGTAAAATAATTGGATTTATCTAATCCTTAGTTTTAAAACGTTTCTGTACGGATACAGAGGACTAGAGAGCACTGTCATGGTATCAGAAGCAAAAGAAGCTTGCTTTTTTCTATTCGTAGAAATATTAGCCTGCTCAGATTATGTTGTTTCAGGAGATCTTAAATGAGAAGTTTCTGATCTTGAAGTTTTCATTTATTTTTATTTTTTCCTCTCTCTGTACATGACTTTGTTTCTCCTGCTAAGAGAGGAACTCGTTCACTTACATAGATCAATGAGGCTAATCCTTCCACCTTTAAGATTCTGTGGTAGTTATTTTAAGTCTAATGAGGTTGTTGGGGCATGGCTTAATAGGCTGATTGTGGGCAGATGGCAGTTGCCTTGTCTTATTTTTATCTTCTAATGCTGCTGAGTAGTCCTATAGTGGAATGAGTAAATATTTGTTTGATAAATGTAACAATTTTTGAAATTGTCCTGAGAATTTGAGGATACTGGTTGCCAGTTCTCTGGAATTTTCTTTCTTTCAAGAAACTTTTGATTTACTGTTTTAAATGTTTCTTTTGTCTCCAGGTTTTGAAAGTATTTTAGAAGGGCTTTATGGACCAAGGCTACGAAGAGACCTCAGTTTATTTGAAGGTAAATGAGCCAGCTTTTAGTGCAATGACCTTAACTTACTGGTTTTTCTTCTAGCTAAAGGTAGTTTCAAGTATGTATTGAATTTGAAAAAAGGAAATCTTCCAATGCTTTTCTTTCCAATGGTCATTTACTCATTTTCTTTTCAATACTGTGCATAAGCAAAACACTAGGTAAAATGATACCTAGGTTTTGTTGCTATACAGGGGAATTTGGATTAGCTAAGCTTTTCTGTGAAGCTCTCATGAGAAATACTTACTCTTCCAGAATAGTGCATCTCCTACTTTCTTTTTGAGCATCTTTTCGAGAGGGAAGATAAGCTGCTCAGCTTCCTATTGACATTAGTTGGTAGAAGGAAGGTAGTGGATGCTAGTTTGGTCTTGTAGTGGTCAAGAAAGTTTATGCTTTTTATATATTCATATTTTTTACATCTTTATTATATATAAACCAAGCTTTTTATTTTTATTATACTTTATATATGTATAAAGGCATAGCTGTATTTAAGTGCGTGTGTCAGTGTGTGTGTGTGTGTGTGTGTATATATCTATATACACACCTTTTCCATTAACCTTATAAGACCTAACATTAGTCCAAATGGGTTTGGTTTTGCTGGAATAGCTGTCAATAACAGCTAAGTCCTTAGTTAAGTGTGGAATGATATATCTGTCTTTGCCAACATGAGGGCTGTTGCTTTGAAGTCTTGCAAGAAGTGTTTTCCCAAGTTCTTTTTATGTCTTAAGAAAATGTTCTTTCTGTTATTGAACCTTCAAAATGTTCTGTCCCATGTCTTTACAATTCATTGTCTGATAGTGTAATTTGGAAAGTGTATCACTTATTTAGTGCTAGTACGTGGGGTAGAGTGGCATGTACTGTATGTTTTAGTTTAGGTTATTTTTGGAGTGATTGCTTTAACTTGGTTATGGTTTTGTCCTCTTTATATTGTGCAAGTTCCTTGGCTTATATCATATGCATAAGACAGTATTTTCATGGGGAAGGGGGGGAACTTGAAATGCTGATGTTTTCAGAATATTTTTTCATGTCTCAAGCTAGGCATGCCACTAATAAGACATAAAAACATTTAATAAATATGTACAGTTGGATTAGAGCTTGTTTTCATGAGTAGTACTCCCATCTGCTGTGATAAGCACATTTGAAAAGGAAACAGGATATTATTATAAGTTTACAGTACCTCTTTTTTTTTTTTTTTTTCCCCAGGTTATAATTCCAATAGGTTGTATGTATTGGGCTTTACACTGATTAGTGGTTAAAGCTTTATTTTTTTTTTGTATCAAAGAGTTGACATTTTCTTTTTTCTTTATTTTTTTTCTTTTGTTTTTGGGTAAGGAGGCAGAAAGTACTGAGCTAATGAGGGGGTGGCCAAAGTCTAAGTGCTACAGTTAAGGGAGCGTGATATGCTACACAGTAAAGTTTATATTGCTTGTTTAGAGTTCATGTGTGCAGGTATTTGGCCTATCTTATGGGTAAAGTTTTAACTTTAACTTTTAACTTATTTGCCTTATGTTGTTGAAGATTTCTTACCTATTTAAAATCTGATATTTCCATTGCTTGCACATCTTTGCTATTTGATGTCCTTGTGACTTTGTCTTGCAAATTAAATTCGTGTTTATCTAAAATGTAAAGTTTCAGAGCTATTTTTTTTTTTTCAAATTCTGAAAATTTTTGTCAGTAATGTGCAATTAAAGCCTATTTCCATGTTTGACGCATCTATAAAATTGATTTTAGTTCTGGAGCCAACCATGGAAGAGAGACATGGCGTGGTAGGTTGGGATGCCCACCTTACCTTACTATTTTTGGTTCATTTTTATAGATATAGTGTCTGTAACTTCAATAATGCCATGTGAAATTGTTTATACTGGCACAGTGTAGGTCAGCTTTATTATTAATATAGTATACAGGGCTATTTCTGACTTGAAATCTGAATTTGGTTGTAAAGATTAGTACAGAACTCTCAAGTAAAATCTGTACAAATCTTTCCACTGTCATAAGTGCCACTTTTCACTTTACAGATAATGAAACTAAGATACAAAATAAATCATTTTTCTTAGTTAAAAGATAGCTGGTAGAATTAGAACTCATGTTCTTAGACTCTAAGCAATGTGCCTGAATTACTGCATCTTTTAAGCTGTTCATTTTCTTCATCATAACCACTAAACTTATACTGTCAACATGCAATATTATTGCTCATTAGCAGCAAGAGTATGTTTTCTCAAACATACCTCAAGAAATTATGTGGCTTTCTTGTGCAGAAATGTGTGAGAATTGGCTGAAATATATGCTGCTTAGCTACAATAGCATTTTTTCTCTTGCGTTCGTGGTTTTATCTATTGTGACATGAAAAAAAAAATCAATAATGTGCATTAAATGTAACATGATTGATATATTTCCTCCTTAGTCCTGTCTTGAAATAGTATTTGGTCTGTAGATTAAATTATTGTATTGTATTCTCTTAAAGTTACTTGAGTGAATAATAACTTGTAATGACAGTTTAAATTTAAATGGTAAAAGGTACACTTCAGCTTTGCTAGACCATTATACTTTCCAAAAAAAATACCCTGTAAACCTTTGTTTTGTATCTTGAAATTCTTGTATGTGTAGGATTTATTTTGGACTTGCTTAAATGGTTCTTCTCACCATTATTCAGCACCAGTTTGTTTTCCTGACTGCTTGGATTCTGCAGCTTCTGATTGCAAAGGTGTCAAGTTCTGTATCTTGGCATCTGACCTTGGTTCATGCTCTGAACTGAGGCTTCTTATGTCAATGAATCTTTAGGGCTTTCTAATCCTTGCCTTAGCTCAAAATGAGTATAAGTAGATTCACATATAAATTGTTTTTCTTTACATTCTACTTGTGGATAGTTAGCTAAACTGTTAAAAAGCTTTTCCTCCAATCAGGTGGTATGTGTGTACTTTCTTTTTGGGGGAATTATGTCCTGGGGTTTTATTCTCTTAACCACTGAGGACAAGCTGTCTTGTTGGAGAAAAGCAGCTCTCATTATTAATTTTTTTTCCAGGAAAAGATCCTCTTTATACAGGATGAAAGGTTTTATTTTTCCTTATGTTGTTTTGAAGTATTTATAGTAGTGAAAAATTATATTAGAAACACAAATCTAATAGAACTGGAGTTTTTATGAAATTAAAAATAGGAAGTACTTGGTAAACACCTCAGCTGTTTTAATGTACTTATTAGGAAGCGGTAGTGCTGTATAAAAAGAAAGGGGGTGATATGTTCAAAATTGTCATAAATAGCTGGAAAATCTTTTGGGATTATTATTATAATAATCAGAAAATTATTATTATTATTATCAGAAAATACTGGAAAGTAAGGCTTGAATTTTTTAAGCTATTTTGTATTTAGATATACTAGATAATTATTTAGTATTGTAAGATGGAAACATGGAATCCGTTCAGTACTACAGATTAATTTACTTAATTCAGCATTACTTCTTGGGAAAAGTGGTTTGGGGAAACAAAGATTTGAATCTCTTAAATGAATAAAAATTCTTTTTTGTCCAAGTTCACCATTTTATTCTTAAAAGATGGAAACAAATTTAACAGCTTTGTGCTAAATTGTTTTGGTGTCAATATAATAATAATCTGTACTGTGTTTAATATTAAAATGCTGTTTTCACAGTCTTAGCAACTTTTTCTCATGGGCTGGCAAGCATTATAGGTTGTCTGCAAATCTTTCATCATCTGACCCCCAAGCAAGATAAAATGGGGAGGGAAGATTCATCCTAAATTCAATGCAGCCGATGCAAGTTTGTTCTGCTTAAAGTGCTGTCTGTGCCTCTGACTTTTCTGAGAGTATGGCTGCCTATCTGTAGTTAAAAACTTAATAGTGGTCTCAGGATGTTTCCTGTGGTGGTGACCTGAGACTGTTGGCTGTCCAGCATTTGATATATCTTGTATGTGTCTGCTATCTGATGTCAGTTTTGCTTAGCACACTGGCAGACTTAATATGTTGTACATGATTTGTACTACTTTGAATAAAGGGTTTAGTGTTATGTAGAGCTGATGTTTCTCAAGGTTTGCTTTTTTGGCAATACACAAGGATTGCTCTCTAGTTTGACTTTTACCAGTGGAAATTCAAGATTCCAAGGCAGAAGAATTTCTCTGAAAGCATAAACCTGTCTTAGAGTTAGGTGTAGAATCCCAAGGTTCATAAATAATTTTTCATGGTTGCAAGGAAAACAATGAACTTGTTATGAAGAAATAGTGTTGTCTTTATGCTGTGGACATCTTAAAGGAATAGCTCTAACAGGCTGGGACAGCTAGATTAATTCAGCAAAAATGACTCATTATCTCTTGTTACTGTCCAGCCAAGAAAAATACTATGTCTGTTCATGATCATCAGCTGTCCAACCTGTAAAAACTACTGTTTTGCATCCCTGAAAGCATATAACACATTAATACAGAATTCTGTTCTAAATTAGTATTTTAGATCTGAGTAAACTAGGTTCAAGTAATTATCTGGAATTACTTACATTTTGTTTGTGCTCAACTGAAAAAACTTTATTTTTCAGAGTCATTTTATTCTGATTTTGCCTTTTTAATAATATCTTTGAGAAGAAGTAAAAGCTCAGCAGTTGTGGGAGAAGTGTGGAGGACAGTGGGCAGTGGGAAACAACCCTGCAGACAGCAAGGTCAGAGAAGGAAGAGGGGAGAGGTGCTCCAGTCACTGGAGCAGATTCCCCTGCAGCTCATGGAGAGGACCATGGTGAAGCATGTAGAACCTGCAACCCATGGAGGACCATGTCAGAACAGATATCCACACTGCAGCCCATGGAGGACCCACTGGAGCAGGTGGAGATGCCCTGAAGGAAGCTACAGCCCATGGAGATCCCATACTGGAGCAGGCCTCTGTCAGGAACTGCAGCATATAGAGAGGAGCCCATGCAGGAGCAGGTTTTCTGGCAGGAGCTGTGGCTCTTGTGGAGTGGTCCCTTCCTGAAGGACTGTGCCCTGTGGAAAAGACACGTACTAGAGCTGTTCATTAAGAGCTGTAGTTGTGGGAAGAACAGTGGAGCAGTTTGTGAAGGCCTGTAGCCCATGGGAAGGACCCCAAGCTGGAACCAGGGGAAAAAGAGGAGGAAGTAACAGAGAGGAACTCTTACGAGCTGAGGGCAGCCTGTTTCCCATCCTCCTTGCACTGTTTGGGGTGGGGGAGGAGGTAGAAAGTCAGGAATGAAGGAGTGAAGCTGAAGCCTGGGAAGAAGGGGCGGTAAGGTGGTTTAGTGTTTTCCCTTTCTTATTATGCAAATCTGTTTTTATTGGCTGTAAATGAAATTTATTTTCCCCAAGTTGAATCTGACTTCCCTGTGACAGTAATTGGTAAGTGATCTCCCTGTTTTTATCTTGACCCACAAGTTTCTCCTTCTTATTTTCTCCCCTGCCATCTTATTTCCTCACCCCTGCCCTATTGAGGAAGGGGAATGAGGGCATCCCTGGGTTGGGGGGTGGGTTGGCAGCCAGCCAAGATCTGGCTACCATCATGTGCTATTAAAAGCAGGTAATCTCAAGAACCGCCCTAAACAGAACTGTGATTGTAATTTAGTGGTACAGAGACAAGGAGGAAACATACCTAGTAATTAGTAATGCGGGGTGAAAAAGTTGTTTAGGTTGTAAGCACATGAACTGGAAATGAACAGGGTGGAGAAGACCTTGGTGTTGTAGTTAATCGTGTTTGCATTCACCTGCCAAAACACTGCAGCTGCTGCATAACTAGGACACTGTAGGAACAGTACTGCCTGCAGTGTAAGGAAGTCTGGTGTAAAGGTAAAAGACATAATCGTGAGGTCTTGGTCCCCATGTTCAGGAAACAGGTGTTCAAGTGAGACTTGTGCAGAAGAGATGGAGCTGAATCTCACGAGGAAAACCAGGTGGACTAGATTAGCCACAAAATGAAGTTTAAAGGGGGTAATGCTAGTCTCTGTAAATGCATCAAGGTGCTAAATACCTAAGCAGTTTCTGTTCATAGATACAAGAATAATATTGCCAGAAAAGTAAACTGGAATAAGTTGCCATGTGCAATTTTAAACAAAAAATTAGAAGCTTAGTTTTAACTATTAGCACCGTTGGTTTGGGAAAAGTGTTAAAGTAAATGGTGTTCATGAAGAGAAGGGTATTGGTTGAAAACTCTTAATTTTTGAAATGAGGCTTAGTAAGTTGTCTAAAGAAAGTAGATGATGTGTCTCCATTCAGTAGAAGACTGGAATTTATATAGGCAATATAAGTCTAAGTCCTGCATTCCGTCTAGACCAAAGTACATTTTCTGATAAAACATATAAAGCACTTTTCTAGATAAATAAAGTGCTACAAGTGAGTGTAAGGCTTGGATTTACCTATAGGAATGATATCAAATCAGTTAAAATACTGTAAGTACAACGTGTGTAGCTCACATGATGAGGAGTCCATATTCTAATTCTTAGCTTAGTTTACTACAAGTTTGCACACCTCAGTTAAAAAGAATGATGTCTAAAATTCATAGCTTTCTTTGCAGTATTCAGGTGCCTCCACTAATTATGACAGATAATCAGTTTAATTACTACATTACATTGAGTTTACCTTTCCTTTTAAGAAAGGCACTCTCTGCTATTTGTAAGATGAGCTGTACAAGCCAGACAAGAATTTGATAGTATCTGAAGAATTGAATACAACTGAATGCATTGTGCCAATAAATACATATATTATTGATGGAATTTATTTAGGAGAATTTTAGGATGTGTATTTTGTTCTCAAAATCCATTTTTGCTTGTTTAAAACATCTAGCTTTCTTTTCTTCCTTTAAGACTGTGAGCCAGAAGAGCTAACTGACTGGTCTATGGATGAGAAATGTTCCTTTTGTAATTTACACAAAGAAACAGCCAGTGTAAGTATGAGCATTATATTAAGCATTACTTCCCAACACTCATTTTTTGGTATGAAAGTAAGAATCAGAGAATTAAATTTTGCAAATAAGTTAATTTTGCATTTTGACTCAAGGTAGTTTGATTTTAGTAGTTCTATTCCATTCAATAATTTAATGGTATATTTTACTACCAGCAGACTAACTTCTGAAAGATGTTATGATCTTCATATGTTTTCTAGGATCGTGCATCAGTTTTCGGTTCTTCACAGTCAACGCCTACAGAGGAACTGTCATCTCAGGGCCAGTCCAACACTGATAAGATTGAATGCCAAGCAGAAAACTATCTAAATGCACTCTTTCGAAAGAAAGGTAATAAAAGTCTTTTGTATTATGAAATATGACAAAAAAACCTAGAAGAATCAAATTATTCAGGGTTAATTTTGATTAAGTATTTTTTTATTTATCTACTGAAATAGATGTTTCTGCTGTTTCTCTTTTCTATTCCTTTGGTTTTCCTTAATCTTTTTCTTACTTGAATCACCAAATGAAGTACTACTCTTCCTACTTGCCATTCCTCTTTGTCCTGATGCATTATGTGTCACTCCTTTGAATCCCTGTTCATAAATTGTATCGCATTTTTCTTTTTACCATGAGCTGCTACTTTGTTTTCATCCCAACCTCAGGTGTCATTCTCTAGAATTTTAAGCGTTTAAACGTTTTCTGTTCCTAAATTCTCACTTCTGGCTTTCTACAGGAAAAACATTTTAGGTGAGAAAATGTGTTTTGCAGAATGCAAAATAGAATTTGGGATCTTCTTGCACAAAAGCTGCTCCTTCAAATACATCCAAGTTAGAGGTTAAAACTTCTTGTCAAAATACAGTATTTAGTAGCTCATTAATTCTTTGACTGTTCTTGTTCTTTGACACTCATCAAGATACAGCAGTACATGAGTGAGTGACAAGTCAGCTTAGTTCATGAAAGTTACTTGGTTACTCACTGTCAACAGCAGCAGAAATACTCATTTTCTTCCCTAAATTCATGTGAATGAAGAAATGTGAATGAAGTTACTGTGAATGCAGGAACTACAATTTTCACTGATTTTTTTCTTGGGTTTAGTAGGTGTATGTGGATGTCAGAATAGCTGAGTATGGCTAGGGTGACAGCTCTCTCTTGCTTTTAACAAAGAGTTAGTCAGACACATTCTCTTCCTTCACATAGGTGAGAGAAAAAAGCAAAGTTTGTTTTCTCCCTTTTACATTGCTGTAGCAGGAGAGATTATTATGCCCTTGAACCTGGGGTGTGTAGAATCTTTTTCTGTACAGACTTTGTGTCTGCTCTGTCTACATTTTGCTTTTTTTCATTTTAAAGAACTTGAAATAGAATGCAACAGCATTTTGAGTCCATCCTTTGGACTCTTGGCTTTCATTCAAACCAGCTATTTTCCATTTGAAATACAATGGCCAATGAAGTTGGCACTTCATTACTTCTTAAAGTCTTACTATGTTCTCATCACAGGCCCAGTTGCATGGCATCTCCCTAGGCAGGTATTTTAATTCCTTCAAATTTCTACTTTGTCAGATCTCTTCTTGGTCTTGATGTGTACAATGTTTTTCAATGTTTGCCTGCTTTATGCTCCTGCTGCAGATGATCTCTTTCGATACTCCTTGAGAGGAACTTCTGTCATGGGAGAAGTGAAACTTGGCATGACTTCACCTTAGTAGAGTGAATGACTTTTAAGTGAAGTTTTTCACAAAGAACATTTGGCTTTTAGCACCTTCTTTAGGTTTGATCTGCAAGATCAATAATGCTAGGTTAAAGAGGTTTTGTCTATTGAAAAGCAAAACTTCCAGGGTTTTTTGTGATTCTCTGAAGTACTTCTGTATTCTTGGGTAAGAATTTACTAAGAGTATTGCTTCAGTTCAGGTTTTAGCAGAGTCTTTATAAAGCTGTTCAAATTACAGGAAGTGAAAAGGAAAAAAAATGTAAAGGGCATGTGAAACCAATTTATGAGGTATTCAAGAAACTGATTTGGATTTTAGGAGGAAGATGAAGAGTTTTACAAAGAAAATCTAAAGTCTGCTTTCTGATTTTTGCAGGTTTTTCAGTGCAAGTATAAACTTACGAAGAAAGGAACCAAAAAAATTTTCAGTTATTGTTTAGCTAAGGAGTAGTTCTTATACCTGGTCCTAAACCAGATGTGCTGTCATTGTCAGAAAAATGTCGAATTCTTGGCTGGCTCTTTAAAACAGAGTAACACTTGTTTGGATTGCAAACTCCTCAAGATGAACTACTCTCTTACTATTGTAGCTAATTTAGGCCTCTATGGACAACATCTAAGACTAGTGAGCAAATTAGAGAGTTCATTTGTCGGTCCCATTATTTTATTTTATTATTTTATTTACTCTGGCTTTTTTAATTTGCAGACTAGTTTGAGGGGATTTGGTTGTGAGTTTGGAGGTTTTTTTAATGTCAGGAAACTAGTTCAGAAGATCTCGAAACATGCAGCCATGATATATTGTTGTCTGGAGCATACAGCCTTCAAACATTAATGTATGACAATTTGTCTGTAGAATCTGGGATAGAAGATGGTAGAACTCCTGCCAAAATGGGTAAACCCTTGTGATGCTGTAAATAACAAAGACTTCCCGTTAGGAACCCAACTTCATTCTGTGTTAGTGAAAGATGAGTTTGGTAGTCAGTTGTCTGTGGGAAAGGCCTGTGCTCAGCAGACATGTCAGCAAATCCAAAGTCCTTCTTGTCATAAGACATTGATTGTTGCCACTAAACAATGTAGCTGAAACCCAGATGCTTTCTTCTCAAGTATGGCATCTCTCCTTACCGTTTTGGTGGTGTAAGCAGAGTAGACTTGGTGCTTTTCCACTTACATAATGCTGAAGTTCAACTGTTCTGTTTTGTTAAGGGAAAAAAACACAGTGTGCTTTAAAAAATACGTATTAAGTCTTTTTTTACTATGATTATTATAGAATGTGACGTGATCATTGTTATATAGCAGAACCACAGTTGTTTAAATGCTTGGTCAGACATTTTGTTCACAGACTATTAATTTTCTCTATTTCTAGTAATCCACATTGTGTGTTCTTAGAAGTTCATTTTTCCATGCAATATTAGTGTGATGTCTTTAAACAAAACAAAAAAACCCCTAGTTGTGAATCAGGTTCTGTCTTCAGGATGTGATCCACCAAGAGAAGACTGACGCATGAGAAGCTCTTGTAGAAGTTAAGGAACTGAGGCACAAAATTACAGGAAAAATGTTTGAGATTACTTGAATCTTTCCAGTTTCTCTGGGCTGCTCTGACAAGTATCTTCAGTACCATGTTTGCTATCCCAAAGTAATTTTCCTGTAAGCTTTTTAAAGCTCTTTACTATTTCTAGACGTCTCTGTCATGTAGTAAAATATTTCCATTCATAAATATGGCTTTCTTACATCATACCATATACCTGAATTTAACTCTGAGTTCACCAGTTCTTTTTGTAGTTTTCTTTCAGTTGCAGAGCTGTCATAAGCTAGTTGTGCTTCTTGGACAATGTATATTTCATTTAGGAAACCTGTGACAATGTAATCATGCACACATTATTTTAGACTAAAAAAAGTGTTACTTTCTGAGGTGTAGTTTTGAGTTGTGCACACTTCATCCACAACCTGAAGTTTCTTTTTATTAATAATTTTAAGAAATCTAATTCGTCCTTTCAAAATCTGGAAGGTTTTCTGTAATCACTGAGAGCTCTGACACAGTTTGTGCAGTAAACTGCTATGACAGCTTTTCTATAAAGAATGTTTAGTGGGGTTTCAGCTGCTTTCTTAAGGAGGTAAAGCATACTTTTTGTGTTGACCTGCCAGTGTTACTGTCTTCACTGACTCTGAATTTCTTGATCATTTCAACTACATTTACGAGGATTCTTAGAAATATGACTGGATATAGAGTAGTGAAAATTGCAACCTGAGTAGAGGAAGAAAAGAGGTAGAATGTTTATGACAACAAAAGAGTGAACCTTTTTCCTTCTGTTTGTTGATCAGTCAAGTTAACTGAACTAGTCATGATACATAGCTCAGAATAAATAGTTGTATTCCGTTTTTGATGTGCTGGTAATCTGACAGTGACCCGAGTGGTCTTACAAGTAGAACTAAGAGCATCTCTGGGACAGTTTGGTGGCTATTGAGGCGGGGTTGTTACAAGAAAATGTGGCCTTTTTGTCAAAAGGGGAGAGATGGAGTGAGCTTATGAAACACACTGAGAAGCAATCGGGTGTTCTTAGTCCTGCTGCTCACACAAGAGGATTGTAGGGTGCAAAGGGGATTGTGATTCCCTGCTGCTTTCCACTGCCTTTTGGTATTGTGTCAGAAGAGAAATTAAGTCATTAGGTTGGCTTTTTAATGAAAAAGTACTCGTTTTCAATAAATGGGATACTGTTACGGAATACTATTTTGGGAGCTTTAACTTCTTATTCATTGTCCTGCCAAATCCATGTATAACTCTGAACTGTCCATCAAATCTGTCACCATAGACTTTGCAGTCTAGTGATCCCACCTAATGTGCAGAATAGTTAATAGTACAGATTTGAATAGTTGCAAACTGGTGCAGCACATAAACTGAGGAAGTATTAATCCTAAATGTGAGCTTTGAATTAAATCATTGCCGTTAGTCATGATTACATGATGTTTATTACTCTCTTCTCTTGCCTTCAAACTGTTACCTTGACAATCACAAGCAGAAAAAATCAAATTATATCATACAAATTCAGCCTTCTTTTATCCTAATAACATCAGGTCTGCAGTGATCTGAGAGAAACTAGAGGAACATTAGGGCTAAATTTTATTCTAAATCTTTAGAGACTGTTCTACTGGGTTTGAAGTAGTATGCATATACATACGTGATCCTTGGACTAAATACAGCTGCTTCATATTTTATATCAACTGTGAAAAATAGGAGTTTAAACAGATGTAGGCATGTAAATTTAAAACTTTGTAAGTAGCTATAGTCGCAACACCTAATAAAGCATCTTAGAAAAAAAACCCTATTCAGGTCATACCAAGTATATCTGGTGCCATCTGCTGATAATAATTAAGAAATATTTGGTAGTGATACTAAGTTCAGATATCTAACACTTTTATTGCCCTAAAATATGTTTCATTGCATTTAAAGATTTTATATGACTAATTACAAATGTCACATGTGTAGTGGAAAATTACAACTATGAATCACAGGATGGGTGAAGTTCTTCTCCATGTTCAGGTGGAATAAACTGCGCAATGAGATGCTGGGGAGCAGCACCACAGAAAGGGACCTGCAGGTCCTGGTCAATGGAAAGTTGAACATGAGCCAGGAGGGCCAGCCTTGTCCTGGGGGGGCATCAGGCACAGCATTGCCAGCTGGGCGAGGGAGGGGATTGTCCTGCTCTGTTCTGCAGTGGGGCAGCCTCACCTCGAGTGCTGGGGACAGCTTTGGGCACCACAATAAAAGAAAGATGTTAAACTATTAGAGAGCATCCAAAGGAGGGCAACAAAGATGGTGAAGGGCTTTAAAGGGGAAGCCATACAAGGAGTGGCTGAAGTCACTTGCCTTTTTCAGGAGAAGAGGAGACTGAGGGGAGACCTCAGTACAGTCTACAACTTTCTTGTAAGGGGAAGTGGAGGGGCAGGCTCTGATCTCTTCTCTGTGGTAACCAGTGACAAGACCTGAGGTCAGCCTCAGTCCCAAAGCTGTGCCAGGGGAAGTTTAGGCTGGATATTAGGAAAATGTTCTTCTGTTGGGCACTGGAACAGGCTCCCCAGGGAAGTCACAGTACCAGCACAGCACCACGCCTGACAGAGTTCAAGAAGCATTTGGACAATAATCTGGCTCATGGTGTGACTCTTGGAGCTGTCCTGTGCAGGGCCAGGAGCTGGACTTTGATGATCCTTATTGGGTCCCTTCCAACTCAGGATACTTTATGATTTTAAGGCAGGGTCAAAGTCTTTACAATGGTGCATAGCAGGATAATGACAGATTGCAAACAAGTTGAAATGAGAGGTTCTTTTTAATGTGAGGAAAAATGAGGACAAGCACCCAGAGGTTGTAGAGTCTCCCATCCATGGAAGTATTCCTTACCTAACTAGGTAAAATCCAGAGAAACCCAATTTGACCTCATAGATGACTACTTTGAACAAGCAGTTTTACTACAGACCTCCCAAGGTACTTCCACCATGACTTGCCAGTTAATGATTCACATTACAGAACAGTCAATGTGATAGCAACACTATTTGCATTTATGGCAGATAAGTTTAGATTACCTGAGTCTAACCCTGTAGATTGAATATGCATTTAGCAGCAAGAGCACCTCAGAGGCACCCTGGGAGCACATCTTTCAGTGTATATGCTCTGAGATACACACACATCACCCCCTCATATTACCTTTTTAGATTAAATCAACTTAAAATCTGTAAACTGACAATAGCTGTAGCAGTTGAATATATGAGAAATTCTGCTGCATTTATTCTTCATAGGGAGTATTTGGAAGTTATTACAAAAAAATTAAACTAATACTAAAGAAAATATTATAAGAACAAAAAGATAAATCCTTTATTATTCTAACTAGGTCAAAAGGTGACTTTGCTCCTAATGGAGAAGCTGACTTCTCCTCCAAGTGTCTAAAAGAAATATATGCTTGGCTGTTACCAATGTGAAGAGTCTAAAGTGGAATAGAAAGGCAGTAGAAACTTGGCAGTTCTGAATTAGTTTTGTCTTGCAGTTTTATAAAAATTGATGCAGGGATGGAGATTAATAAGGAGAAATCTGTTCCAGGCTGTTGTGCTTTCCAGCTAATGGTAGGTCCCCTATACTCTCTGGTCTTTTGCTTCTTAAAGGTACAGATCACACCAGAAAGTAAAATAACTCTCCCATTTGCACTGATAATCACCTGTTATCCAGAAGTAGTCAAAGAAGCTTTTCTTGTGTGCATGCAAGAGACTAATTGCTCTATATAAGCAGGGTCATTCCAGACCACATACTCAGTCTTGATAATGCTTTGTATAATTCATTTTGTATGAGTTTCTGATTACAGGCAGTCAAATTTTTGGTTTTTTAAGCTTAACTGTTGATCAGTAAATTTCATTGTCTAGAACTACCATTTCCCTGTCATGCAAACACTTTTGTTCCTAGATAATTCAGTTATTTAATTTCGTCTCTTAACTTCCCGTGTTCTTTTCTCGTATTTTGCATATACATAAGTACTTTACACCTATTGCCTTACTGCTCCAATATCTGTTGTTGAATTTATTTTCTTTACTTCTAAGTGTGTCTCTAGGATAGTAACTTCCAGTTGAACATTTATTGGGTTCATTATTTAGGAATCAGGAAATAGCAATATAAACAGAGCATACCTATGCCTGGAGGTTACATGGTGGGGAAAGATCTTTCTCTGTGTAGGTGTTATCCATCATTTAGAATTTTATCTCATACTTAGAATTTTACCTTTTATCTTTGAGAAACACCTGTCAATTTTAGATATTTTGATAGAGATCTAGTTGAAAGATTGGTGGAAGATAGAGCTTTAACCATAAGCAGATTTGTTCTGTCATGCCTTGGGTAAGTTCTCTTCAAGCCAAGATGTCTTGCAAATGTTGGAGCTTCACTGTACCTCATCAAGCACTGCTGAGAGGCTGACCAAAAGGTCTTGACAGGAAGCATCTGGGCAATCAGTCAGCTGCCCTGTTGTGCTATAGAGAGCAGACCTCATAGGTGCAGGTTTGTAATTCCTTGCAATGTTCTGTTGGTGAAAATTAATTCTCCAAATGGTATATGTTTTAAATGAACCTGAAACAGTCAAGCAGACGATCTTCTGCACATTCATCCTAAACTTGAGCAGCATTTCTTGATCAGTGCCGGCAGTCACTCTCTGGATAGTAGATGGATAAAGCTTCATTGGCATAAAATGCTTGAGCAAATATGCTGTGTGATCCTCCAAACTTCGTATTCGGAAATGTACACTTTGCATGCAAACATCTACCTAACCCAGGCCTTTCAGTTTCTTCACTTCCATGAAAACAAAACTCAGTTTATAATCTGTTTTATCTGTTTCAGATTAACTTTATTATCCCAGTAACTACCGAACCATGTCCTTTGGTATTTCCTCCAGGGAATCAGGGCTTACCTAAAAGCTAGTTCTTCTTTACCACTTTCACACTTGCTTTAAATCCCTGTCCCTTCTTGATTGAAAACTATTTCACTCATTACCTAGGAACTCAAACATGGGCAGTGGTTAAAATATTGAAAAGGATATTTGTGATAGGAGAGGTGTAAAGTTGAAGGAAAGAAGGAAGAGTGGGATAGTGAAGTAAGTGCTACTGTTACTGCCTATTTAAGGGAAAACACAGTATTCTGAGTATGGTCAATTGTGCTTGTCTTGTGGTGTGTTGCAGTCATCAATGCAACAGCGCAGTTTACTGTGAGTTTCTTAATTACATTGTTATTTATGCTAAGTTACACTTACATTTTGTTTTTTCTGTTGCTTCTATTAGGTTTCTTTTTGGTGATTCACAATTGTAGTTTGTTTTGCTTGTTAATAAGTTTAGCTTTTTTCTAGCTGATAAATAACATTAAAATAAAGCCATATGTATCATGTTTGGTCCTTTTTTGTTTGTTTCTAAAATGAAATACTTCTGTCCATTGAAATGTTACATGCACAAGCAAATAATAGGATACACTCAGTTTAGAATAGGAAATAAAGCTTTTCTCCCAAGTGTTTTCATTGCTAGCACTTTGAAAATGTCCTGAAAATCCTGTAAGATTTTACAGTAAAAGTTTAAAACTTTGTTTGTATTCAATTGCTTGTATGGGACATTTCAAGTAGCATCATATTGGTTTTGACATTTCAATCCTGAACCTGCAATGGGGATTATAGTCTGAGAGTGGAACACATCTCTTTTTTCTTTTTTTCCTTTTTAAGATCAATTCCTCAGAAGTCCAATTGTTATATGTTCTGAAGAGGACTAATCTATAGAACTACACTTTAAAACTATTCTTATGGCTGTTCTCTGAAAGTAACTTCTTTCTGTATTAATCCGTGTCTTATTTTACTTTTTTGGTTTGTATTCAAAATTCTTTATTTTCAGAACTGAAAATGAACAGTCTGTAAATGAAAAGTCAACTTACTTGCCAACAATACAGAATCTGACTCCCATAAGTAATGCATACACTTGCATGCTATGATAGACGAGTAACGTAAAAATTAACAGTCTGTACTAAACATGTTCTTCCAAGTGACCTCCAGTTAGGAATGCTCATTAAAGAAACTTGTTAGACATCCGAATTAATATGTTCATTACAGATGTACTTATTTAACTCATTTGTGTGCTTATAGGAAATACTTATAATAAGAAAAGTAATTATGTTTGGTTCTTAATGTATCTGTTGCCTGTGTTTTTTATTTCCAGATCTTCCTCAGAACTGTGATCCTAACATTCCCCTAGTTGCTCAGGAATTAATGAAAAAAATGATCCGTCAGTTTGCGATTGAGTACATTTCAAAAAGTAGCAAAATTCAAGAGAACAGAAATGGTTCATCATTTGAACCAAGTCTGATGTGTAAAAGTATCCAAATGAACCAAACGGAAAACTCCCTTCAGGAAGAACAGGATAGCCCTCTAGACCTCACTGTGAATCGAACTCAAGAACAGAATACTCAGCAAGGTAAATTTCTGTATCTGATAATCTGTGTTTTGCTGTCATTTATTTACTTCATGGCATCTTATTCCCTTAAAAAACAAATGTCCATGTCAAATAGAAACATTTTTCGTATTGTGTATTAGAAGATAAGTATTCTAATTTCTGAGTGCCTGTGTTAAATAAGTGGCACTGAAATTTCTCAGCTTTGGAATACTGAATCTAAGCCCTCTCACCTGTGCTGTCACAGGTCACAGTGGTTCAAAATTCTGTTGCAGAAATGGCTGTCAAGAAGCCTGAGAAAAGAGAAAAAGAGACTAGGATTTTAGAGAGCAAATGTCTCTCAGTCTGTGTCAGCTCTTGAACACTTCGATTCTTTAAATACAGGCTGGTAGGAATGATTGGAAAAGAAGATTAATGTGGGAGGAAACTTCCATACTTCATACCTTAATCGTTATAGATCAGTGCCGCTTTCTTAACAGAGTAAACTTAGAAAAATAAAGTCTGTCTCACTATCATTTATGAAAAGGAAATAATTGCTTTGCCTCAAGGAATATTGCTATCCAAAACTGATAACACTATAATCACAAGAGCATTTTGGACTTTGAACTAGATTTGGATTAGCAGCAGTTTTTGGGAAGGGTTGTGGCTGTCATGTGCAGCTGAAAGCAGTGGCAAAAGCAGCTTTTGTCTTTTACAGATACCAGGGTCCGTGTTAATCCTGTAATACTGCAGACCAAAGGGAAAAGTTGACATGTATGTCATGTACCATACTAAAAAAGTTGAAAGTAGCCAGAACTAAGTTTTTTTGGTTTTGTTCAGGGTTTTTGTTTGTTTGTTTATCTTAATATACATTGTCAGAATGAGAGCAGATTCGGTATGTGTGTACCTAATGATGCAGTTTTTAATTGGATATCCTTGGGGACAGGGAGCTCTGATGGATTTCTCATGCTAAATATATCTATTCTAAGTTAAATTTCATGCATCCTTTCTCTTTGACAGCAAAAGCATTAAGAAATACTGGAATTCCTGCTTTTATTCTGTATGGTCACTGGAAATTAGTTCATACCAGGCTTTAGTAAACACTTTGTATTTAAATCCTGAGAAAACACACATTGTACTTGGATGTAATTTTGCTATGGATCAGTTACAGATTTTAGAGGTTTATAATTGGTCAGGTTGAAGCACATTTCTTTGGCAAGGGCAATAAAAATTTCTTTCATGATATCAGCACTATAGCTTGTTGCTTACTTCAACAGCTGATTATAAATAACTAGTCTTATATGTTCATGAGGGAGCAAAGTCACCAAAGGCAGGTTCTGGTCATTGCTGAGCCGCAAAAAAATCTTTGATAAATAAAAGGGAAGGCAGAAGGTGGGCAGGGACAGGAAGAATGTTATGCTGCCACCCTTATCTGAAAATCCATTCATCTTTTGTCTAAGAAAAATCTAAAATATAAAGAAATTGACTTATTTAAATCATCTTTTCATATCATTGGATTTTTTCTTACAGTAAGGCTAAAGAACAAGTTTAGAATTGTGCACCTTCAGTGAAACACCTAAGTCTAAAATAGTTGCTCAGCACACACAGTATACAAGTTACACATTAAACTATGTAAGACACTGCAGAGTCTCAGAACTTAGACTGTCATGTTTGCTGGAGTGCTTTTTAGATGTTAAAGGTAGTAGTCTTGCTGTGAAATTAAGAGATGCCGAAATGAGAAGAAATAGTGAAATAATAAGACTGTAGTTGGAGAAAGGTAGCTTGAACATCTTACCTACCAGGGAAATTGTATTGTGCTTTCTGTTTTCCATGAATGTGTTAATTTTGAGCTATTTCAGCTTTTCACTGTAGTGATGGCAACACAAGCAAGTAAGTTCAAGATGAAAAATGTCAGGTTGCTCTTTTTATTTGCGTTGTGTTCTATGTGCAAAGATTCATGAAAAAGTTATTTCAGTTAGCTTTTGTCAGGGACTATGTATTATTATTATTGCACCTGTACTTTTCCTGAAGAAATCTTGGTTATAATGAAGTGTCATATGCTTACAGTAGGGAATTATGAAGGTTTTTTAATTGGATCATTTTTTGAAATGTATAATTCTCTGTCTAACATAGTATACTTCTTTGGTCTGGAGGCTCGTAAAAGCTGTACCATGGTTTCATTCTCATGTTTTCGAATGTCATGCAACTCTCTTTAGTATTTGCTATTTGTAGTTCCTGTTACAATTTCCAAATGAAGTGGCAGTAATAGAGGAGGAAGTTCAAATTTGTACATTGCTTTGATGGATCCTCAAAGTTGAAATCTTTTAATTTAAATCCTATTAAGCAGATAATGATCTAAGTATAAATTCTTTAGGTTCACTTTCTGCTTAGGGAGCTGCTTTGTATTTACAGTAGTAGTCTTAGAAATGAATGATCTAAATAGTAAAACAGACAGTCTTGGTCCTGTGTGGCAGTGATTCTTGGGCTTGAGAGGAAGGAGTAAACTTTATTTTCCAGATCACTAGAAGCAATTGTTTTTGCACTGAGCAGATCCAAGCTAAGTGCTAGCTCAGCACTGAAAAGATACTCTGCCACTGAAGTTCCTCCATTAAGGAAAGCTTCTTACTTTAGTCCAGTATCTGGAGGCCATCTCTGAAGCCAAAAAATCCTGAGGTCTGACGCTTCCAGACCTGATACATCTGATTTTTGGGCTTACATGGCAAGGTTTTAGTAGCTGCGGAGGGCTGTAGGGTGGCATCTGTGAGAAACTGTTGTGGCTTCCCTGTGCCAGGCACAGCCGGCTCTGCCACAGACCCACACCAGGCTGAGGTGGAGCACACGAGTTGGGTTCGTGGTGCTGCTGTGAAAGCATGTTTAAGAAAGTGCAAAAATGCTGGACAGGCAGAGGAGTGAGAAACAGCACAGTGAGCTAGGTGAGGGAGAGGGGAGGATAGAGGTGCTCCAGACTCCAGGGCGTTTCCGTGGAGCACATGGAGAGGACCCTGGTGGAGCATGTGTTCCCACTGCAGCTTATGGAGCAGATACTCATTCACATTGCAGCCTGTGGAAGATCCCTCAGAGGAGCATCTGGGTGTTTCCTGAAGGATATGTGGCCTGTCAAGAAGGAGCTGGAGAGAAGAATTGTACTGACTTTCTTTCCTATGCCATCTGGGGATGGGGGAAAATAGAGGAGGGCCTGGGAAAAGATAGGGGTGGGGAAGCACTTTAATTTTTATCTTTTTCTCCTTATCCAAATCTGTTGTAAATTGCAATAAATGAATTTTCCCCAAGTCTGTTTTGCCTGTAATAGTATTTGGCAAGTAATTTCCCTGTATTTATCTTGCTGATCTTCATCTTATTTCTTCCTGCCCCCCCCACTGGGGACGGGGAGTGGTAGAGGGGCTGAGTTGGGGGTCTAGCTACTGGCCAAGGTCAACCCTCTGCACCTCTGGTACTGAAGCATTTAGTGCTATGAGTGTTTAAGCACTGGCATCCAGGTGTGTCCAGCTGACACCGACTGGTAGTGGAGTCCCAGAGCATGCTCTACTTTCCTCTGCATTTCTGTGGAAGTGTGGTAATTTAGCAAGGTGCTTTAATTCCTGTGTACTTTGCTGGTAATCAGGCAATCATTTCACTGTCAGTCAGTTAGCAGCAGCTGTCTCCAAAAATACCTGTATCCTGCTCCTTTTTCTAATCCATGTAACTCTTAAGACTGTCCAGGACTTGAAAAGGAATACTCTGTATAGTGAAACAAAACCTCTTTTCCATGTACTGCAACTAACAAAAGTGGGGTGTTACTGTGTGCTTTTGCAATATTGCTTTTCCTCCAGACTAAGTTAATGAAAAAGCAGCATCCTTGCAAAATGAAACGGTGAGTAAGGAACGGTCTTGGAATATCCTGCAGCAGCTTATTTCCTTGCGCAGTCATGGTGCTGAGCTCTTTCAGGAATGTTCCTAGCAGCAGCTAACTTTGATGCAGAGGCTTCTTTCCCTTGGTAGATATGGGAGAATTGATAGCCCTCAAGCTTCTAAGCAAAGTGACTCTAAGAGTCAGAAGTAGAAGCAGTACAAATATATAATTTGCTGGTTTAGCTGCACAAGCTGCACAAGCTGTTTATGGATCTTCTGGAACCAATGATAGTGTGTAAGCACAGTGAAAATACGCAAGCAAATTTTCCTAATTCCCGTGTTTCATTGAGCCATCATAGACTGGAAGACATCAAAAACATAGCTGGCAGTATATTGAAAGAATTCCAAACTTTACTGAAAATAAACTTCTTTTCCTTAAGATCCTGTTTTTACTACATGTATTGGTGAAAATACTATGCATTTTGAAGATATGCATGCTATGTTCTCAAAGATAAATTATATGAGCTGTAAATATGTTCAAGAAACAGTTTCATACTTTTGAATGAGAAAGTCACCCTAAAAAGCTACATTTTTGAGGGGAGTAGGTGTTTTTCTTCCCTGGCTGCCATGGTGGGTCACAGCCAAGCTCCTTGTCAGATGCTTGCTTGCTTACTTCTCTCATGATGGCACAGGGGAGAAAATGAGAAGAACAGAAAGGAGACCTTATGAGTTGAGATAAGGCCATGGTTGTTGCGTACCACCACTTGCCATCATGGGCTGAACAGACTTTGCTTGGAACAAATAATGCAAATTATTGCTTATTAATATAAATATTTCATTATTAATTCAGGTAGTGAAAACAAAAAGACTCATTAAAACCCTGCCTTTCTTCCCTCCTTTCCCAGGCTCAGATTCACTCCAGGTTCCCTGGTGACCAGCACCACCACCCCTGTAGTGCAAGGGAATTGGGTGTGAGCTGTCCACAGTCTGTACCTAATGGTTTCTCTCTGCCATTGGGCTTACCTCTGCCATTTTCTCATTCTTTTTGTTCCCATTTTCTCTGTCCATCTGGCACTTTTTCCCCTCTCTTAAATACAGTTTTCCAGAGTCTCTACCCAAGTGGCTGTGTCCTGCAGTGGGGCTGTGGGAGCCAGCCATCTGTGTCCGGCACAGGGCAGTCCCTGGCCAGTCCTCACACATACTGCCAGGACTGTGCCATGATCGCCCAATATATGGCCATATACTTTTCATCTGGCATTTTTTCATGTTACAAAATAGCACTTCAAGTCGAAAGGGGCTACTCAAAGTGGTAGTTAAGAATTAATAAAAGGCTTTGATGTTCTTACTGACAGTTTCCTGAAAACTGTTTCTGGGTTC
>NW_008236769.1:4163872-4189096 GCF_000691975.1 Corvus brachyrhynchos
ACAGAAAATAGCAAAAGGCAGGTCACCATCCGGAAAAGTACTGAAGACAAGACTGTTGTTTTCTTGCTACAAAACCCCTTATCCTGTGGATGGATAAGGTAAAGGGGGAGTTATTTACTAAATCTCACTATATTAGAAGTTGGTAGGGCTTGCTGAAAATTCTCAGAGGAAGAAACAGGTAATGGGCAGGTTTTGTTCAACAGTTTTTAAACATCTGGAACTGCTGTGATGGGAGGTCATGGGTCACTGGGTTCACAAAGGACCTTAGACAAGTTCAGAGCTAGCAAAACCAAGGCCAGAAACTAAGGCTAGAGTAGGCAGGGATAAATCTCTGAGATCCCTAAGCCAGTGATAGCAGGTACTAGGAGAGCAAAGAGCTGCAGGTAGCAGCCAGGCTGATGTGCTCTTCCACACTAGGAGTGGAGGGCTTCCCCTGCCTGGAGGCTGAGGACTGAGTAGAGTAGGTTATCAGGTCTAGTAAGATGGTTCATAATAGCTAATGAGAGGTTTCCTGAAACCCAGAAAAAACTCAGAAGTTTAGAAATCAGCGTAGAAATACCAATTGTAGGAATTCAAGGCTGACCTGGTCTCTGCTTCTTTCTCTTCCCCTTCCTGTTTCCATAACATCATTAGTCTGGAGGAGTTTCAAGTGATTGTGGTCCTGATTATTTTGAAGATGAACTTTGATCACACTTAGTTTAGTCTTGGTACTGCTGCACCTGATGTTCTTGTACTGAGAAGCAAAGGCCAGAGGTTCAGCCATTTCTTTGAAGATCAGAATAATTTAATTTGCATAGAAATAGCTCCATTAGAAGACAATGAGTAGCAACCCTGAAAAACATCTAATATGTTTTTCTATATTATCCAGTGTTATATACTATTGTTTATGAAGATGCACTTCTTAGTAGGCATGGCTTCACCTGAAGAGTGGAAGTAATTTCATATCTTTTATTAAAACCACCTTACAGAGTGTTTTTTCTGTTCCTGATGTAATTCAGTTCCTGTCCGGAATTCTTGCTGTAATACCTGTTTTGGCTGATTTGTAAGAAATAATAGAAAGTTCTGGCTCAGCTTAGAGAAGACTACTTCTACCTTGCAAGTAGCGAGCTTCCAGGATTCATAGTCCACCTGTAGGATGCTTCTTTGCGAAGTTTTTGGTCCTGTACCTAATGTACCAAAGTGAACATCTCGACTGTACTGTGTATATATACATACATTCATTTCATAAGGTGGGGTTTCACTATGTCTTAGAGCTTTACAGCAAATACTCTCATTTTCCTATCAGTTCGAGGTGGATTTTTGTGAGGGTTAGGGGTTTGTTTTGTTTTGTTTTTGTTTTGTTTGGTTTTTTTTTTTGGTTGGTTGGTTTGCTTTTTTTTTTTTTTAATTCAAGTGAAATTCCTAAATAAAAGTCTGTAGTGCAGTGACTTTATCTGGTATTTTTTATGCATATCAAATTGCTTGCATGATTCTTTTTACTGAGTATCACCTTCCCATAAAGCATTGTCTTCGGGGAGGTGTCATGTACTTAATGAATTTGCGTTTGCTGTGTTGGGAGAACCAACTGTCTTGAACCTCAAATTACTTCAGTGCCGCTTACCCTTGAGAGGCCCAAAATGTATCTATTTTTTTGTTTCAGGAACCTGAATTTTCATTACTGTGGTCTTTTTTAGTCATTTTTCGACTGATTACTAGCCTTGTGTTGTCAAAGGCAATTCTGAAAGGTTGGGAATGAAAATTATTTTCATTATGGAATCTTACATTTGGATTTTGCTTGTGTGTTGGGGCTTTTTCTTTTCCTAAAAGTCCAGCTAGCTTTGTCTTTTTTTTTTTTTTTTTTTTAATTGTTGGAGAGACAATTAGCTCTTTATTGCTTGATAAGTTGTCAGCTTTGAAGTAGTTTTTTCTCCAGTGATGCCTTCTAAAATTTTTGTCATAATGCCTAAGAGTATCAACTGAAGATAGAGAAACAGTTGTGAAAGGGACACAAAAGCACTTAAGAAAGGGAGATGTACTTTGTCTGACTGACAGAATGCAACAGATGAAATGTCTATTGCACAGAACTCGGGGGCTTTGGGTTGAGCTTGGGTATTCCTGAGTAGGCCAAAAAGTACATGTGGAATGTTTCTGTAGTGTTTTTGATTGGCTTTTTCTTCTGTAATATCAATGCATCAGGAAGGTTGATTAGCATTACTCCTTCTTTTAACTTTCGTAAGAAAGACTTTAAAAGGAATGTATTCAGTGAAAAGGAGCCACTTTTTTGACAAGTGGCATATATATATATTTGTCCCCTAATGCTGAGTTACGATGTTACTTTTTCTCTCTTTAACCTCCTTCAAATAGTACAAAATAGTTGTGGAAGAACAGTCAAAAAGCAGTCCAAAACAAATATCTGGATTTGATTATTACACAGAACTCTATTTCTTTGCATTATTGGTATAAAGGAGGGCTACCAAAACAATTTTCTTATTTGACTATTGGCGTTTGGATCCTTCAACCAGTGCTTCATTGTCTGCATCTGAGGCTGTGGGAAAATATATGCAATTGATTGATGTTTTAGAAATAATAGGCAGTAACATGAAAATGACACTGTAAATGCAATAAGGGGTAGTATAAGGGTAATTATAGAGTTGAATGTTGAGCTACATGTTGAAACTCAAAATTGAATTCGCAGAGCTCAGGCATACAAAACAGCCCAAGTTTGAAACAGAAAACCAAGGAAGAAAGGTATGAAATTAATTATATTTAGGGTATTTAATTAAAATTTAAATGTCTTTTTTCTTTTTTTTAAGAAAAAAATTTTAAAAGGAGTATTTTCACTGCTAATGTTTTTAAATACTAATTTTTAAAAAGTGTCTTGTTCTGTTTCAATACTCATAGACTTTAACAGCCAAGTATAAATCTTGAATTTAGTGTTTACCAGTGATTTAACAGAGTGGACTTCCACCCCAGTTTAGGTCTTTCATTTTTCTAATTTCATTATTGCATGTATGTGGAGGCAGCTGGAGAAATACCTATAGTTAAGTGTTTGAACTCTATATTGGGCTCAAGCTCTTTTCCCAGTTACAGGGAAGTTACTGGTTACTGGGAAGTTACCCAGTTACTGGTACCTGCTCATCCAGTAACCTGGTCTGGTGTCATTGCTGACCCTGCTCTGAGCAGGAGGTTGGTCTGGAGGCCTCCTGAGATTCTTATTAACTTGCATTATCCTGTAAGCCTAGGATTTAGTTATGTCAAGTTCAACTTCAGCATCAGATGTTTACAGTATGTAAATATGAATAATAATTATACATTATTTTATTTATTATTATTATATTATAATAATAATATCAAGTGCAGTCTTTTGGTTGCCTTGAAAGTAAACAGTGCAATATAGATACATATGTGATTTTCAGGAAAGCAGTCATGTTTGTTTAATACGGGTTCTTTTAAATTTTATTATTTCTGGATGGCTTACTTTTTTTTTTCCCCCTCAATTTTAAAAAAGTTTGGTTACAAATCAAATATACAAAATAATTTGCTGATGGCTGATACTGTTAATGGAATAAGGTGTCAGAAATTTTACAAGATAAAGTAGCTATTTGAAAATTGTGCCATAGGTGAAAAACCATTTGCTGACAAAATCTCTGAGATCTTCCTTAAAACCACTGTTATCATCACTACTCGTTCTTTGCAGGGGATGGAGTGCTAGATCTCTCTACAAAGAAAAGCGCAAGGTTGGAAGAACCAAAATATGATCCATTGTGTTCTGAAAACTCAGTGTCTGGGTAAGCAACGTTTAGGACTCTTTGGCTTATCAAAAAGACAATCCAGGTTTCTCTTCTCTTCTCTGGCCAGGTTTTATGTTCATAACATACCTGTATATACTGGCACACACATGTGGTTCCTATTTTGCTTTCAAAAGAATTTTTGTCACTCATAAGTGTGTGTCTATGTATATATCATATGTTTCATTTGTCTTTTTCCTTTTTTTTTCTGTTTAAAGAAAAGTTATCAGAACAATCACCAAACTTTAGTTCATGTTACTAAAAATTACATGAAAATTGATTACATAACACATTAAAAGTAAGAGACTAGTAGAAGAAAATGCAAATAATTCTTTTAGAATTTATTTAGGAAACTTCAATTTTGGACAAAAATGACCATGTTAATAATTAGATGTAAAATC
Organism: Corvus brachyrhynchos; assembly: GCF_000691975.1. Lineage (NCBI taxonomy): Eukaryota > Metazoa > Chordata > Aves > Passeriformes > Corvidae > Corvus > Corvus brachyrhynchos. The sequence continues at coordinate 4,168,041 of NW_008236769.1, forward strand.
TTCTTTAACTAACATGAACAAGTTAAATTACTATTATCTATAATATTCCTTAATAGAGAGAGAGCAAGTGTGTGAGAGAGAGCTCTTAATCATCATACTTATACTTGCATCATGGTTCTGACTATGGTGTGTGGTGGCAAATGGTTAAATTTCTTTATTCAGCAAGGAAAATGTTATTGCATCTGCTGAAAGCTACCACAGAATTAGTGAATTGCATTGTTTTGTTGGATTTTATGATCTTGGCATCCTCCCATCCACTAGCCATAGCAGGACCCTTTTTGTCACCTGTACGTCTTACAAATAACTTATTACAAATAGGACTACAGTAGCAGCATTTGTTGAATGATACAAAAGTGCATTTTATTAATTTGCTGATATGAAAAAGTTTGAAAATGAATGGCTTTGTAATTAGTGAGCTGTAAATAGTGAGTAGAAGTTTTTAAAATTGTGTCTTATTTTGCGAAAAATGGACTTGATTGTTAACTACAGCACTTTATCTTCTTGTTGTAGAAAGCCTAGTTTTGTGTAAGTCTGGGATGTTTGTGTGTAGTTATGTACTTTTTGCTGCAAATTTTTCTATAAGGGGGTTGACTCTTTTATTACTTGTTTAGCGGTAACGTCACGTTTCTACTAACAAAAACTCCTTCAGGATTTGGGTATTTAATGGAGCGTTAATTGTATAATTAAAATTATAACAGTGTTGCTCTGCAAGCATGTGAACAAGGGAATATAGCAAGCACATGAGACTATTACCAAATACTGAGCTAGGATATAAAGTTCTTGGAAGGGCTGCTGTAGAAGCCACGGTATGATTTTTGACACACTGTCCTACCAGAACTGTAACATTTTGCTAGGATAATCATTTAACTACCACATCTCAAAGGCTAAAAAGTATCAGAAGCAGTGATGTTACCGAAGCAAGGAGTATAATAAAGGAGTGGACCCTTCCCTTCCATAGCTGTGTGAGAGTCTCTCATACATCAGTTTACCATCGTTTCATTCCATCCATCCAGGAGACTACACAGAAACAGAGAGGACTATGTGGAAAGAAGTGCTGAGTTTGCAGATGGTTTGCTCTCAAAAGCTTTGAAAGACATTCAGTCTGGAGCACTGGACATAAATAAAGCAGGCATACTTTATGGCATACCTCAAAAAACTTTACTTCTCCACTTAGAAGCCTTACCAGCAGGAAAGCCTGCACCTTTTAAAAATAAAACTCGAGATTTCAATGATAGTTATTCATTTAAAGACAGTAAAGAAACTTGTGCAGTCCTACAAAAAGTAGCCTTGTGGGCAAGAGCTCAAGCAGAGCGCACAGAAAAAAGTAAACTCAGTCTACTTGAAACCTCAGAATTAAAATTCCCAACAGCTTCCAGTTACCTCCACCAGTTAACTCTACAGAGAATGGTCACTCAGTTTAAAGAAAAAAGTGAAAATCTACAGTATGAAACTTCAAGTCCTACTGTACAATTAAAAATTCCTCAGCTAAGAATAAGTTCTGTGTCCAAACCACAGTCTGATACTGCTGGTCTTCTGGATGTTATGTACCACGTTTCTAAAACGTCCTCAGTCTTAGAAGGATCAGCTCTTCAAAAATTGAAAAATATCCTCCCTAAACAGAACAAAATTGAATGTTCTGGACCTGTAACTCACTCAAGTGTTGACTCCTACTTTCTGCATGGGGACCTCTCTCCTTTGTGTCTTAATGCTAAGAATGGGACAGTAGATGGAACCTCAGAAAATACAGAAGATAGTTTGGATCGTAAAGATAATAAGCAACCAAGGAAAAAACGTGGCCGCTATCGGCAGTATGACCACGAAATAATGGAAGAAGCAATTGCAATGGTAATGAGTGGGAAAATGAGTGTTTCCAAAGCACAAGGAATTTATGGGGTACCTCACAGCACTTTAGAATATAAAGTAAAAGAAAGATCTGGAACATTGAAGACTCCACCGAAGAAGAAACTCCGATTACCAGATACTGGCTTATTTAATATGACAGATTCAGGGACTGGCAGCTGCAAAAATAGTAGCAAGCCTGTGTAGAATAATTGTTAGAGAATTGTTTTGTGTGTGTGTATGTATGTCTGTATACACACACTATGTGAGAAATACATATGCTCACTCTGACAGAAGACATGAAATTATACAGTTCAAAAACCACATACATGCCTTTTGAAAAATAGTTTTATTCAGGGTTTTCACTGTGGACAGAATTACAGAGTTGCTCACTTAATTCTGATAGTGTGTATTTAATATAATCCTTGTATAAATAGGTGAAAAGATTCAGGTTTTATTTAGTAGTCACTAGCATAAAGATGTTTTGGGAAAACAAGTATTTGTCATGTGAAGCATAATTTTTAATTGGTGAAGAACCACTTTACCCATTCAATTATCCATCTTATTATGGAAGTACACAACCAAGGGTTAGCAGATTTCTGTAGTTCACAGAATACTTGCAATAAATTGTAAGTAACTCAGATTATACACAGCAAGGGATTAAAAAAAAAAAAAAAAAGCTAGTTCCTTAAAAGGAAGTGGATTTGTGAAGTATTAGTAGGTTATAGTACATTCTGTGAAAGAAAAAACGTTCATTATTTAAATATCCAATACAAGTAAGAAAAGCATTTCATTACAAAAATGTGTGTTTAGCCGGCATAAACTGCATTTTTTTATCATTTTAAGAAAATTTTGTTGTTGGTTTAGAAAGAAATTGGTGTTTACAAAGTGTACACTTATGAAATCTGAGAAATTACTGTAGTTATAGAATTATTAAATATGAAATAAGATGGAATACTAAGAGCATAAAATAATTTAAACTTTAACATAATTTTCCTTTTTAGTTTAACAATTAAGGTAACTTGTAAGGTTTAAAAAGAAAGTTGGAATGCAACAGAGCATGTTCATAATGTGCACAGAATGAGCTTGAGAATGGTTTGGGTTTGTTTGTTTTTTTGTTTAAATGTGCTGGTTAGTTGATGTTATGACTACTTAAAATTTATTTAAGGATTGTGTCACACTCCTATTGAAAAACCTCACTGTAACTGTAATGTATTTGCTGCTGTGACATTTCAAAACATTTTCAGTTTATCAAAATGAATACCAAGTTACATTATCATCTTGCTAATAACCAAATTTGCAGTTCAGGGTCTTGATAGAAATACAAATATGAAACAGTGAAGCTGTTTTGAACTTTCAATAATATAAATTCTTTATAAATTTGGTAGTTAGAAGTTAGGCAGTTCATTTTAAACACATAACTTTTAACAGAATTTAAGGGAGACCAATTACCTTCATATTGCAGTTTTTACATGAATTTCAAAGTATCCACATTGGACTTTTTATCACACTTAATTTTTTTATGTAATATCAAAAGTATATGTCTACATATGAATGGGGGCTTGCTTCATACATTCACTACTGAACATCAATGCCCTTTTCTTCTCAACATGTATTTTTTTCTGTATGTATCTAATTTGGCATAGAAAAATACTTTCTCCAATTTTTATACACGCGGTGCACATGCACACATTTTTTTCCCCCACTTAAATTTGCATGTGTATGGGTTAACTATAGAAATTAAATGGGACATTAGATATGTATGGGCCACATCAGGTAATTTTATTTATAGATAAACTTGCCATTAAATTCAGTGGAGAGCATACTGCAATACTGATGGCAAAATCTAGCCCATATCTATTAACACTACTAAAAAATGACAACTTCCACTTTAGAACAGAATAATCCTTTGAAACTGCACAACCAGTATCTCAGTTCTTTGGTCTCTCAGATCTATACTGAATCTTCTTCAGTCATTAAGGTTTACTTGCATATTACAGAATGAATCTCTCAGGCACATGGTGATTCTTGGGGTGTCCTGTGCAGGGCCAGGAGTTGGACCCAGTGATCCTGGTGGGTCCCTTCCAACTCAGCATATTCTGTGATTCTATGATTTTAAGCAGAACTGTACCTGATAAGGAGTTTGCAGAACAGCAGATGTCAGGGTCATCGTTCATTTTAAAAGAATTAAGCCATATTTTGTGAGGGCCAGGATTAATTTGTGAGTATATCCCCACTGAAAAATGCAGCTGAAAAAACCTTAAAAGTTTCAACGTCTGTCTTTATACAGTTTTACTTGCAAAAATCTGGGGCTTGAATACATTGCCTAATATTTGTACCATACTGATGTTTTCTACTCCTCAGACACTGTTAAAAGTTTGAGTCAGAACTTTATATTGAAGGCAAGTGACAGTAGTCTTTTTATATCATTTAAAAGATGACCTGACCAAAAATTTAACAGGATTCATAAAATCAGGGATCATTTTACTATTGACTTAACAATACTCAGTAGTTTTGTATGTAATATTATAATTAATTTTCAACATTTTAGTACTTGTATTTATTTTTTGGTCAGAAATAGCAATTAAAATATTTTTTGATAGTTTATAGATGATATTCAACCTGTAAGTGTTTAAAGAACAGAATTATTTGTTTCTAATTATTAGGCTAACCTTTAATTACACAACTAAGGAAAGGCAGGGAAACGTGTAAATTCTCCTTCCCCAACCCCTATGTATTTCATTAATGTCATTTAAATTATACATTTTGAACTGTTTTATAAATTCAGTTACCAGTCACTACTTAGTAATTGACAATTTGTGAAAATTCCTGTTTCAGCAGAATTTTAAATGAAGGCGAAAGCAAGCCCTACATGCTTTCTACTTATTTGAATGTTTCTCAAGTATTTTATATTAAAAAACAGTGCCTCTGTTTTTAGAACTACTGCTCAGTAAAGCTGTTTAAACCATTTCTGGTAGCTAATGACAATTTTATATTAAATTGTATATTAACTTTAGTGAGACTGATTTTTTTAGTTGTTTACAGTACAAATACTTGTATTTGTTTTTTAATTGCAGTATTTCCATTGTCGCAGTAATTTAGTAAAACTCTGTGGCTGCCTTGATTTTTGACAGATTTTTGTTAACAACTGATTTTTAGGCAATTAGTTATATTTATGCATAAATCAATTGCACTATAATTCATGAATTATTTATTACAATATTTTCTAATGAATTCCATGTATTTGTCTTGTGTTGTAAATGTACTGTAATTCTGTTTCTTCTTTGTGTTGTTATATTCCTAAATCTGATTGTATGAATTTAATTGTTTAGTTAACGTGTTTCTACGTTGTAATTTGTAGTAAAGCACTTCAATGCTTTTGCACATAAATTTACAACACTGATGTGTGATTGATTTGCTCATTCAGTAAAAAAAAAGAAAGAAACAAAAACCTGTACACTGACTTATTTGACTTATTCCTGAGGCACAAGTTGATTAGCAGTGGCGTAAGACCAAGAACTGTACAAATTAAGCTCATAATGACTAATTTACTATGAGAATTTTATCAGAAATAGTAGCTTTAAGGAAGGATGGTTTCTTTTCTCAGAATTGATTAATTACTCATTAATGAGAAGAAAATCAGAAAATTAATTTTCTAACACCCCCTTTAGTTTGCAGCTAAAAATTATAAATAGTATATACCTTTTTTTGAGGTACTTATTTACTTAATGAAGTCAGAAAACAAACATTTCTATAAGACAGATTTATATTTCTATAGTAATTCCATGCTGTTTGTATGAGTACTTGAAACTTTGTTCTGTTCCAGTTCTGTTCCTGTTCCCAGTCTGTAAAGATCTTGCTAGATTGATCTAGCTTCTCTCTAACTGAGATGACAGAGTATCGATAGACCTCTAGGGAAGGGCCTCTTTTGGGAGTCCTCTGGTAGAGTTCTTCCCTGATAGTTTTTGTGGAGGAGGCAAAGTTTTACTTCTTTATATGTAAATTAATACACTGAAAGTCTGGTAATTAACCTTATCACATTGCTGCTTTTGTGCCATTTTTGGACTCTAGTCAATCCCCACTCCATTTTATTAACTACCCCTATCTGCCAGAAGGGAAATAATATCATTCCATGCTTAACCTTTCTCTTGAGCAATACTGTGCACAAAAGGTACCAGGGGAGCAGTGCATATTGATCCTCTCACCTCTCAACCCCTCAGCTTCCTGCCCACTCTCTCCAGCCATCTTTCTGTGTGTGGTTTGGAGGAAGTGTGCTATTTGTCAAAGTGATAGGTCTTCCTTCTATGAAATCATTGTTTAAGCCTTTTATCCTGAGGATAGCCTAAACTACAATGTGACAACACAAATTTCAAGAGATACAGGAAGGTATTACAGGAAACTGAAGTATAATTCCATAGCTGTATTGAAAAGCTACTAAAAATTAGTTTGTTTAAATACATTGACATCTCTATAGAGAGACACTTCAAGGAAAATGTGTTGCTTTAATGCTTGAATTTGTTTGTGTAGTAAGCTCTGCTTCCAAATGGTGACTGAGTAAGGGCTCGATGTGTTTTTACAAACTTGGAAGATCATTTGGACTGTGTTACTATTGCAATAGAATAGATGAAGTTAAGTTGTCCATCAGCTTTAGAAACTAACTCACGTTAAGGGAAAGCAGATTATAGGCGTCACACAAGGGTAGATAATCAGGAAAGAAATTGTTTTAGAAGAATATCCATTGTGTCTGTGATAATCAGAATATTGCTTTATACAACAAGTCGATCTCCACATAGCAAATTCAAAATAATTTTGAGGCCTGTGGATGTTTTGGTTGCTCACTTTGAGAAGGTTGTAAGGCTCCAGAAGTTTCTTCCACCAGTGAATAGACTTTAAATAGCAGTTAAGGATAAAGGTCATCCACAATTAAAGCTCTCCAGTGAAACTATAGACACATCTTGCAAGTCTAGACAGATAGAAAGGTACCTGTTTAGAAATAAAAAAAGACTGCATAAAGCTGTGTCTTTAGCAAATTAGTACTTAACAAATTTACTCTGGTTTACAAACAAAATATTGAAGATGAAGGCCTAGTGGCGTTTGTTTTTTTTAAAATGGCTTTTCAAAACATTAATTAAAATCATGGTGGCGGGGAGGGCAATTACCTTTTATCCTTAATTGTATTATTAGAATAAGTTTTCTTTTTTACAAGTGTAGTGATACATTTCGACACCTTGTGACTCCTGAATTTGTTGTTGCAACAGTCAGGCTTTTCTCAGTGTAGTGGCATTTCAAAACCAGTCAAATCCTGACACTGACGTTCCCTTGAATAATGTGGGTTTTGCTTTAGATTGCAAGTACAAAGAGGTTGGTTTTTTTTCTTTTTAAGACTTATTAAACATAATCTCAACTTCAACTAATACCATCAGAATTATCTTACACCTTTATGAGTTAGTATTATCCAGACACCTGTTTTGAATATATACCGTTTCATACTGAATATTACAGGAGAAGGAAAAAAACCATGAAGAATTATTATGTAGACTTGGCTGGTTTTAAGCTCTAAACTTTAAAATCTATGTAGGACAATAAAAATACAAACTTGCGTGTAATAACTTCCAGTAACAAACTTGAAGCTAAAAGTTATTATTGATGCTAATAATTTTGGGTATGACTTAATTAATGCATATGTAACTGTATTTAAATACAGCACATTAAATTTTAAATAAGTTCGTTCATTGATCAATACAGTTGTAAAACAAATCAAAATGAAAATTTTTCGAAGTATAGGCTATATACAAAAAAATTACAGGGGATAATAGTAGGAAAAAAAAGTTAGTGTCATGTTCAGAGTTTGGTGATATGTTTAAACAATACATACTTTTCTAAAACAGAATTCTTCTAACATTTTTTGCTCATGCAATTGGTTTCAGTAAAACATTTGAACTAGGTGTTAACTATCTGTTGATAGTTGCTATCCAGTGTAAGGATTTTGTATTTAATTGAAGAAATACCTGTATTAATTTCTACTGTGGAAAATTTTCAACTTTTCAGTATAAATGATTGATTAGGTAAGTAGTGACATTAGTTTTAATAATTTATAAGAAATTGATTAAATAGTTAAAGTAGTATTTTATAAGGTTTTTTCTTTTTTAGTTAATACATTTGAGAACAACTGCTCAGAAGTCTTTAAATGTAGGCCTACCCTGTATTTGACATTAAAACTTTTATCTTGGAAATTACTTATTCCAGTGGTGATTATCTCTCTCTGTTTAATTAAGGATTCTGTGTGTGCACACACATGTGTGTTTAATATATTGCAATAAAAAGCTCATGATGCACCACTACAATTTTTTTAAAAACTGAAAGGGAAAATTTTACCTGCAAAGAGCGCTAGGCTATTTTTTCTATTTTCTGTTAGCTTGTTAAGTGTTCTTTAAAAATAAATATAGAAATAAGAATGTCTTTAGAAATACCTTTAAGTGTATCCTGAAGAGTGCTCAATACACTTGAGTATTTAAATATCTAAGAGTGGGATTCAGGAGAGATGGACCCATTCTTTCCTCTGCCATAACCTTGAACCTTAGTCACATACCTTCTCTGTGCCTCAGTTAGTGAAATGGGAGTAATACCAAGCTCACCTGGTCTTGGTGATGTTTTCCTTCATTGATGGTTAAGATAGTTTGAAATATCAAAAAGTTAACGTTGTAATTACAGTTAGGATCAAGAAGCTATATTTCAAATTATTCTTTTTGCCTCTAACTTCTTCATGATTATTTTTCTTAATGGTAGTTTAGTGCTATCACTGATAAGATGCACATCATTGCCAGTGACACTTGCAAGTATGATTGAATAGTGCAATTAGAATGGAACTGTTTTGTAAACTTCAGGGTTTTAGGCTTGAGTTTAACCATTATAACAAACATTAGATGTGGTGTTTTACTGTAATTTATATTTTGTTTTGATTTGTTTTCATTTTCAGTTCAAGCTCAACAGCTGATGCAAATTCAGAGGAAACAGCTAATTTGGAAAAAGGAAAATCAACATTAAACAAAGTTTTGGAGTCTTTTTGTTCATATCACTGGCAACAGACTTTGGCTATGTTAAAATTCCTAATACAGGATGAAAATGTTCCTATAGTTTGCAGTTGCAAGCAAACACATTTGGTCCACTCTGAAACTCCCAGTTCCCTTACTGAAGAGGATGTTCACGTTCCATTTTGCAGTTGCAATGGACACATGCTGGCACAAAGGTGCAGTTTACAAAATCAAAGGCCAAACACTTGTTTACCACCTCTGTCTGTTTGTATTAAAGATTTCCATTCTTTGCCATGCCAAGCTGTAGCAATTGGATGTATTAAGACAATGGTGAACAAAGCATGTAGTTCTCCTAAGTATTGTGCTGACCAATTGCAAAATTATAACAGTCATTCTGTGAAAGCAGCAGCATGTACATATTCAGCTAAGGACTGTGACCTCTTAAGCAGCGTTAAAAATTCAAACAGATCCCGCAGCCCATCGCCACCTCCACTATCACCTGTACACAGCAAAGAATTTGAATTGTCAGAAGGAATGCTTATGGATTTTCCAACTTTAGACAACAACAAGCTTGAAATATCTGTCAACCAGCCTCCATCCCTTTTGCCAGCTGAAGGAAGCAAAGGGGAATTTGAGTATGAAGGTAAAACATGCAAAGGAAAAGAGATTGAATATTCAGATGGAACATCGATATCAGCAGACCAAGAAAGCAATGATGGTTATATGAACTCTGAGAAAGGTGAACATTCTGCCATTTTTCAAGATTTAATGGACCGCATTAATGAAAAGTTGAAATCAATAGACACTACAGATCTAGCAACAAATCTTGTAAAACTTTCTAGCAGTGACAGGGCACCAGAAAATGATGTCAAATTAGGAGACTTCATAACTTCTCTTTTGCATAATGCTAAGGCAAGTGATTACAGCTTTATGGAATTACTTCGCCAACATGATAAACAAGTGGAAAATAAAATTATCCAGACAAGATTTCGCAAGCGTCAGGAAACTTTATTTGCAACGTATAATTCTCCTGATTCACCAGTCATTCGACGACAGTCTTTGCAAATCAAGAGGGAGCTTGCAAGCCTTGATGAAACTCTTGTAAGAAAAAAGTCTGTTTCTGAGAGAAATGCAAAGAAATCTACAAAAAAAAAAGATAAAATGCATCCAAATAAAATACATAGTTTTACTGTGATAGAAGATGAGACTTTGCAACATCTTGAAAGTAATCCATGTGTGAATTGCCAAACCAAACCAATGTGCTTTCCAGTACACCAAACAGAGTCTTTCAAACTACCTCTTGCTAATTTTCAGACCAGCTCCAGCTTTCTAGTTCTTTCAGAAAACAGTGCTATTGCAGCCAGCCAGGCGAAACTCCCAAATACACAAGGAGATTGTGCAACCTTAAAAGAGACTGGTCAGATTTCTCTGAAGGATGAGAGTAGTGAAATCTTGGGCAGAACTAAACGTAACATTGTGCCTCCTGGGTGGTACTCTGTGTATGTGACAAACAATATCATGTTTAGAAAGTCATCCAGTGCAAAAAAGTCTTTGAAGAGTTTGGAAAAAATGAAAATGAATAAAAATGTTCATGCTGAAAGATGCAGTGACATAAATATAAGCAAAATTGTGAGAGACACAAATCTGCAAGTTGTTGTGGAGCGTTTAGAAGATACAATAAACTTAGCCAGAAAGACTAGCAACTCATTGTTGGATAGTTACAAAATAAGCCAAAAATTAAAAGCTAACACTTATGAACAGGTTATGAACCCAGCTACTAGAAGGGGCTTACCTTTCACTCTGAGTGAAATGGAATGCATGGGACAAAGCTTCCTTCCACATTCACATGTGCCAAGCAGCAGTAAAATCAAAGCAATTTGTGTCACAACAAACACACAAGAAACAGTTATAGATCAAGAAATTAATGACGGCCTTTTGAAATCTCTGACCTTTAATTCAACTGGTTCAGCTTCCAGTAATGGGGACTTGCATGTAACATCTGAAACTGGGGAGATCTCATCTCCCTTAAACTACTCTAGTCCTATTAAGCTTATGTTTGTCTCAGAAGTTAATAGTCGTGAAGGAGTCAAATACGCTTTGACATCTGCAGCTGCATCTTCTAAGGGAAGCACAGATCTTTGTTTGTTTCAGGGGCACACAAATGCTTTGTTAGACAAACAGGCCACAGGTGACCTTTCTCATGCAGTCTGTGTGAAGGGTTGTGATCACAGTGAAAAGGGTGTGAAGGAGGAGTCAAGCTGTGTTTATGCAGAAGCAATTACAAGCTCTTGTCCAGTTGGTCAGGTTAACATAAATGACTCAAAAAAAAATGAAGAAGTTGTGGAGAAATCAAACAGTAGCGGTGAATCAGTTTTCAAAAGAAAACCTGGTAGACCAAAGAAAATAGGTCCTCAAGTAGTTAAGCAGGTTAAGAGACCTATTGGACGGCCTCCTAAACCAAAAGTAGACTTGAGTGGAAGCACGAAACCTAGACCTGAACTTAGCTGTGGTGGTAAAAGCATCAAGTCTGATGCAGCAATAATGGAAGACGTTAACAGCAACAAAAATATTACTGTGACAGTTGTTTTTGGAAGGTCAAGAAGAACTAAGAGACACGTTTCTGAAGGTAATCTAAATCTCATCAGCATTCTGCCCACACAACACATTGATTCTAATTTTGCCAATGATCCCAGCAAAGCAAGGCACAATGCAGAAAGTGGAAATGCTTTGACTGAAATGGTAAAAGCCTTTCAGAATCCTTCTGTTGAAAAGGAGGTCTCTGGTTATGACTATGTCAGGCCTATCAAGAGTAATCTGACATCACCACATCCTTGCAGCAATGTTATACGACAGATGAAGAAACCATTAACCACTGTTCGAAAACCTGGCAGGCCAGCAAAAGTAAAAATTTCCGGCATATCAGTGACTGTCAGTAGACTTTCACCTCAGGAAAGAAAAGTGAGCATCAGCAATGGTTTGCCTCCTTTACAACAGCAGAATGTGTTAGAAAAAAACATAGCACAGGAAAGAAAAAATCAACTGTGCAATAATATGGGTCAAGTAAAGAACGTGCAGAAAGATTCTAGAGAGGATGGATCACACAATGCTACTACAACAGTGTCAAGAAAACGTGGAATTCCATCGAGACATTCTGCTAGAGACAGAAAACCTTCACTGCATTTTTTGCGTTCATTAGCATCTTCTAGTGCATTTACTTGTAGAAGTGCCTTACTACATAAATCTTACAAACTCCATTTGAAAAAAACTAAAGAGCGCAAGGAGAAACTTACACAGTCAAATCAGAGCACAGCATCCAAAGATACCTCAGAACTGAGAAATTCAGGAAATGCTAAAAAGGATCTTAAGGATGGTGAATTCGGGCCCATTAATGAAGTATCATTGGATCCCATTTTTTCATCAAATCCCTCTCTCAGGTGGTGGCCTACTTCCACTTCAAGTGACACCTTGTTGGAAGAACTGAACAATAGATTTGAACAGATGACTAATACCTGGTTGAGAGTGGGGGGAAGTGAGTTTGACAAATGCATATGTGATAAAAGGGATCCCATTGAACAAGACTGTAATACTGAAATGTCAGACACTTTAGACTCCTGTCTTGTAGAACTTGAAACATCACCTATAAAAATGCTTTTCCAGAAAAAGTGTAATATGAATGAACTCTGCACCTGGTTTATGCAAACTACAGAAACACAGTCTCTCTCTCTTGTGAGAAAGGCAAATGCTCGCAATCCCTTAGAAGCAGTTAGTACTAGAGAGATAAAGATGGAAACTAAACAATCTGATCCTAGTACTTGCCCTTTCAGAAAGCACTTTAAAAAGTTTGCACTATCCTCCCCTTCAAAACCAGCAGGGAAATTGCAAATATTACATAACATGGTGAGGTCTCCAGTCTTAAGCATGAAAAGTAATTTCACTTTAGCCAGATTAAAAAGAAATGAGTTTAAGAAGTTGCAGCATGACAGGTGGGGACAAACAAAAAAGCTCTATAATCAGGCTCCTGGAGGCTGGAAATCAAAAAAGAAAAATCTGCAGTTATTTTGCCAAAGCCAATTGTTAAAAAGTACAAGTGGGGAAACCCATGATAAAACACCCAAGATCCAGGAGAAAAATACCGTAGAAATCCAGCCCACTCAGGCTTTGGTAGAGTCTCAGAATAGCCTCTTGCCAACTGAAAATGAAGCCAGAGATGCATTTGTTCAACAGATGATGGGATCTTCTGACTTTAACCCACATCCTGGTTTAGCAAATATACTTAAGTCACATTCAGAGACAAATGGAACAATTTGTTGCCAGCAAAATGTTAGAAAAGAACAAAGCCAAGATAAACTGTTTCAAAATACTTGGAAAGCCAAAACCTTTAAAGACTGTAGGATATTTCTGAGAAAAATCAACCATATTGAGCAGCACAATTCATTTAAGTTAAATAATGTCATTTATTCTCCTGAAGCTGTTGACAGTAAAAGCACTCAGGCCTATATGGAAGAAAAAAGACATCCTCTTTTAAGGTCCCATTCTACTAAGCAAAGTACATTAAAGAAACAAGGAAATGAAATGGAAACATCTAAAGGATCTAATTCTTCTAAAGTGACGGAAAGGCTGGATGACCAGTTTCACAGCAGAAAATTAAGTAGGGGTGTAAACCAGGACGATAATCCTGCTGGTAGTTCTGAAGGTCTTAGCAGAATAAACAAAAGAAAAAGTCCACAATGGGAGACCACTGATACAAATTTAAGAAAAAGGCTTAAGAGACAATCATGCAGTAGTGGACAAATGGCACCTTATTACCCAAAGTACCAAGTAGGTAAGTTCGTATTCCCCCCTTCATCTTAAAATTGAAATCCTAAAGAATTGGAGAAGTCAAACAACTAAGCACTTTTTTATTTTTTTTTTTGCATGTTACTCATTTTAATTTCAGAAAAGTCATGAAATCAAACATTGCATAACATCAGAATAATTCAGAAAGTGCAATTTTAAAACGCGTACAATGTTTTGCACCATTCTTTCAGCTCTGATAAGCTAACTAATGTAGTTCAGACAGACAAGAAGTCAAGTTCTGGCATTCTGAAGTCAGTCACGACTGGCTATTGACTTCAAAAGGAACAGAACTTCATTTCATTGTGTAATTTCTCATATTGTGAGGAAGGGTAAATTATAAAATGAAGCATAAATTCAGTGCATTAGCACATAGCTGGTTTAAAAAAAATTCATTGAATGATTTCTGTTACAAATCTGTAATAGTTTTGTAATTTTACAGTAAAAGATAGTATTTTGTACGTCTGAAAATTATTCAATCAGAGACACATTTTAGTATCCATTCCATGCCAAATGAATTCTGCTGACTCCAAGGGATTTGCACATTGGATCCTTACAGAACAATTTAAAATGCAAAATTATTTTTGACAAGTACAATATACAGTTACTATGCTAAATACTTTGGCTTGGAATCTTTTTAGGCTAGTCTTAAATCATTTTTTGAAGATAGGTATTTATAAATACATTGTGTTACAACTGTGATCTCAGAAAGGCCATTATATTACTTAGAAGGAGGGCACACTTGTGAAATTATTTCTTCTGCTGGGTGAAGAGATCTCCTTAAATAGAAGTCTCAACTCATTACAACAAAATTACTAAGGTGTGAAATCCTCACCAAGTAAAGCACAACTTCTGCAATGTGATATAAATGACTGCCTTTGTAAAAGCAATATTTTATTAGCTAATCTGATATATTGCCCAAAAAAACCCCAACCCCTTATTCAAAATATCAGAGCAAAATCTTAGGTCCTCCTTTGTATTCTATATTGTAGAAAAAGATCTCTGATAATAAACAGAAAGGTTAATTTAAGTTGTAATATAAACAATATAATGGCTCTTTTATGCTTTATTTCCTTTGTACTTCATGTGATATGTAGAATTCTTCATATTAAGCTCATTCAGTGTAACCCTGCTTTTTCCAAAGCACAGCATTTTTTTATCTATAGACTACTCTTCTGTATTTTAATTCATTGATCTGGGGCCAAGCTCAACATAAATAACTTGTTTTTAAGAAGTTCAAACTTTGACACAAAATTGCTGTAAAAAAAAGAACTAGAAAAGGAAAGGATAACATATATCCATTTCTATATTGCAAATGAAGAAAGAGCTCTCTCATACTTGTAATTCATTGAGAAAATGTTACATTCCAATTATATTTATCTGTAAATGTTTTGCTTCTATGATAATGCCAGACCTATTACTGTGATATGGTCTCATGTTAGTTTTAATTGGGACTCAATTTTATCTACCTGATAACTTTCGTCCTTTAGTTTTGGATCTTCAGGAAATCTGATAACTATTTTGATATTTTGCATTACTTCATTTACAGTTTTTGTTATTTTCCCTTTTACCCATGGTTTCTCATATCAGTCATTGTCTTTAGAAAGGCTATGATAGGAAGTTCACTGATAAAGGAAATGTTAAAAGACAAAGAATGATGATTCTGTAGTTTTCTCCACACTTGTAACCCCAGCTCTTTCTTAGGGTTACTGTTGCAGTATTAGGGGATTGTCTGATATTGGAAGGATGTCTTGTTTTGCTGTGTTGATTCAACATTGTGTACTCTCTGCACCAGCCAAGGAAATCATACAAACATTTTTTGTTTAGTATAGCTACTCCCTAAAAAGAAGCAACATGATTTCTAGCTGTGCATGCATGTGACTTCAAACACAATTCCTGCATCTGGAAGTTTAATGCACATGAAAACATCATGTTTTGTTTATTTGTTCTTTGGATTGTATTTTTGTTTAAGTGGTATCATAAACTATATCATTGTTCTGTTGTCATGCTTGAAATGTTGCTGTAGACACGTTTATGGTCAGTATTTGAAGTTTTCTTCAACTTTTGTGGATCTTGGGGACTTACCAAATGTACTTGAAAAAGAGATGTTGGGATGTTATTTTATTGCGAAATATTGTGGCAGGTGGCAGAATGTTGTTACCAGATTTTTATGTATACTTGGTTTTCATTAGCATGTGCAAGCAGGAATAAACAATTGAGTTCTTACAGCTCAAGGTAGTGTCCAGCAACCAGAACCAGTCATGCACTCACTGCAGCAACACTGCAGAAAAGAGTTAATTGCTTTTTCACATTGCCTGTTGTATTCAAGATAAGGTGG
Organism: Corvus brachyrhynchos; assembly: GCF_000691975.1. Lineage (NCBI taxonomy): Eukaryota > Metazoa > Chordata > Aves > Passeriformes > Corvidae > Corvus > Corvus brachyrhynchos. The sequence goes on from NW_008236769.1 coordinate 4,184,082, forward strand.
CTGATAGATACATGGGTATCTATCATCCATTTGATGTTGGTTGCTACTTGACTTCTGAACTGTTGCTTCAACAATGCATTTGATGTGTTGAGGGGCAGTTCCCTTACACTGTATATCTATCTTCTGGCAGTTTTAATTTCTTTAGCAACACTGAAACACTATTATTCTCTGTTGTGCAAAGAAAATTACATAAGCATGTTTTTAGGAAAGCATTTGTTTTCAATGTGGTTCACTTGTAACACTGAAGGTCCCATTCACATGCTTTGGACTTGGGCAAAAGGTTTCAAGACAGCCAAGCTGAAATATGAGAAACTCTTAATCCAGCAATAAAACTGGGACATACAAAATACTCTGTTTTAGGATCTTACAACGTACTGAAAAATTTAAAAATCTGTTTTGGGTGGTATGGACTTAATACAGATGGAAAAGAGATTGTGAACCTTCTACAGTAGCAGGCAGTTCTGACATCACAGACCTGTGCACTTGCCCTTCATATCAGGGTGGGAGTTTGCATACAAAAGATTTTAAAAATCAATTCCTATCACTTAAAGTTAGGATATTTTCATCTAATATTAACTTTTAAATTTTCTCACGTACATTTTGGCTTTTCTTCAAGTAGTCTGGAGTTTTAGAACAGATCTATTGGATTTGTCAGCAGAATATGACTTTTCAATTTTAATTTTTTGTCATGTCTGAATGTGGTTTTTAAATTCTGCCTTAATGAAATCAAGTTAGTACTTGAAATGAGAATTTGCTAAATTTTGTGGTCCTTTCAAAGTTGGCTGCAAGAGTTAAGAATCTTAACTATGAAAACTTTGATGTTGTCAGTCTAATTGGTTTCTTCGTTGTGCAGATAAAATAACATCTGTATTAATATTACAGACAAAACCTGTCTTAAACTTAACTCCCATTACCATAAGTTTTCTAAAAATTGGAAGGGAAAATTTTGTGAACTGTTGTTTACACGTCTGTATTAGTATGGCTTTAATATTCCAGTATTGTTGCTTATTTGTCTCATGGTAGTGCAATCCAGTAATGTTAAGGCTACAAATGGGAATCACTTCCCTACTATTGTGAATGATCTAGTGGCAAACAAGATTGTTTTTAGCAGGTTGTTCAGCTTTCTCTTTCATGAAGGACCACATTCTACACCCCTAAATGAGCGACAAATCTAAAATACTAGGTTAGGAAAAGTGCAGAGGGGACAGAGTGTAACAGTTGTTAAATCTGTTGATTTTAAGAAGGCTCTTTTCACAAAGGCTTTTCATCAGATGGTTGCTTGGCTCTAAAATAAGTTACACCTTATTTGATGATGATTGATTTGATTTGATGGTGATGCAGAGTAAGCAGATCGAAATTTTCATAACTGTAGTTGCCAGACAAGAAGTTCCTTTTTCATAGGCAGACATAAACCAAAGTAAGACCACTAACAGGAATGTAGGAAGAATATGAAATGAATGACTGTTCTCGGTAAGTGGGCCATTTTTAATGCAGAACTATAAAAGCAGAAAGGTACACTTGATATATAGTTGGCTATACATGTGTAATAAATCCTTACTCATTTAATGATCTTAATGGTCTCTGCCTCATTCCCCATGATGCCACAACAGCAGCTGCCATACCACAGTCTAATGCTCCATTTTGTTTTACACTCTGGAATTCTACTTGTCAAATTACATACTCTTCCCTTTTCTTTTTCTCTAGTGACCTAGTGTGGGCTGTGTAGGTTTTGGGTGCTGTTTAGTTTTACACTTTGGTTATTTACATATTGCCTTAGGGTATGCTGTTCCTCATGTTCTTGTGAGGGTTCTGAGCTAGGGATTTTTACTTTTGCTTCTTTGAATAATGGACTTTTGTCAAAGAGCTTGGCTCTGAGGTCTTCAATTTCCTTTACCTGCTAGGAAATGTAGTTTTCTGTAGTTTAGTGCCATGATTGTTAAGCCTTTGTGTAGGATTTATATACCCCGTTTTGTACCTAAACTGGGGTGCTTTTTTCATCATTTTATTCAGTATTGTTTTGCTATCTGTTTTTAATTTTACCTCTTCAAAAACTGAGAAACTCATAGTCATGTTTTCCTATTTGTCCTCAGTCCTGAGGAAACGGCCAGATTTTTCAGCTTTCTTTAGGGAACTGGTAATATTAAATAAATATAGACAATCTTCTGTCTTTCTTTGTAACCCGTTCTCTAGAAGAGAAAGTTGCAGTTTTCCAAGGCCTGCACAGTGCTTTTGAAAATATGACAAGTACATATCCTTTTTAAAATCCTCTCTTCTGTTGAGAGTTTATGGCCTCAAAGCAGAGCTTTGGTTGCTGTTAGATAGAAGAGGAGGGAGTTCAATCAACAGAGCCTGTGAAGATGTAACTTGTAAATTAAGCATTTGTGTAATCTGACCATGACAGAGCAGATTCATTTTGCTGAGACAATTCCACATTTTGGTTTTGAAAATAGTCCTGTTCCAGAAAGATGCTTTCATTCATAGAGGCCTGTGTACTGTGCCTTAGTTTGCATTTCTCTGTCATTTATATGCTAAAGCTAGTGCTGCTATTTTCTTTCACCAGATCTTTGTAAAATGTCTTATACTGGAATCTTCAGTTAATTACATTCGAAAAGTGCAGATTCTGTTCTGGAATCGAGGGGGGAAATTAAAATGATGTGAGATGATTGGGTTGTTGTTTGCATGTATTCTTAGGTAGATTTTCCTTTTCTAATTCATCTTTCACTTATCAAAGGATAGTTTTACTCTGACCCCTGATGATTTGAAATCTTCAGATTTTCAAGTGAAATATAATGCCACATTTATTCACTGTTCATCCTTTTGCTTGTGGTGTCCTTTAATTTTGTTATAATTGCACAGTTGTGCCTTAAAGATACTGCTTTAACAACCTTTGGGACTAATAGAAATGTTTTTGTTATTTGATAACGGGATATTAATTTAATAAAATAGTAATTTTGCCATACAGCATTTCCTTATCAAAAGCCTACTTCTCTCCAGTGTTTCCTGTGGTCAACATGAAAAAGAAAGGCTCTCTAAAATGTTCTTGAATCTTGGGTGTCCCTGAGAATGCTGAGTGTTTCTGAAAGCTGTTGACAACCTTCAGGTTCTAACTAAGACAGATATTTTTACTGTGATCAGCAACTAATTAGGTGGATGTATCTAGCAGGAAATTGCTGTATAGGGGAAGCCAGATATTTTATGAGCCGCATTTTGCATTTCTGTGCGCAGCCCGCTGCAGCACTACAGCCTCACAGCATGGCAGGTTTGCCCTTGGTGGCAGCTGGGGCAGTGTGTGCTTCCTGTGTTCACTGTCATGTGAAACACAATGGTATTCTTGGCGGTGGGATCTAGATAAAGAAAGTTTATGGAGGCCTCATTAGCAATTTTTACTTCATAGTTAAAGATTTTATTAGGTATTTTGAAAGAAATCAGAGGAAAATGTTGAGAAATCAAAATTACAGGTCTTACCAAATGCAATTATATAGAAATGTGTGATTTACTGACCTGTACCTGAATATATTTGTATAGGGATATGTGCTGCCTATGAACTGTGAACCTTTTTAAGGTATGATTTTAAGAGAAAATCACTTCTTTGAAAAACTGCAAATAGAACCTAGATTGAAATGCCAACTGGGAAGTTATTTCGGATTTTTTACTTTGTTGCTCACAAGGATTTTTTTAGTAGTGCTTTATAAAATTTTAGCTAGAAAGTAGATCTTATTTCACTGCTAGTCAAATAAAAGATTGAAATTATTGTAACTGAGCAATAATTAGTATGTACTTCACACTCCTAACCAGGTTAGGACTTAATGTTTTGATTGGTTATAGTGTACCTTGATAAAATAATGCTGTTCTTGAGACACATCTCTCTCCATCTTCTCCTTTCAATGCATTAGGTATCATCTTGAATTGCTACAGTTTTCATATCTCCTCTATCTGTTATTTCATTTTTCCCCATTTTTGGATTGCCAGCTTTCAGCAGGCTGACTTTTTTTTCTCATCTAAATGCTCACTTTATCTTTCATTCTTAATGTGTGATTTTTCTTGAACTTTTTTTATTAATTACTTCATTAATTACAGTTTTCATATCTCCTCCATCTGTTATTTCATTTTTCCCCATTTTTGGATTGCCAGCTTTCAGCAGGCTGACTTTTTTTCTCATCTAAATGCTCACTTTATCTTTCATTCTTAATGTGTGATTTTTCTTGAACTTTTTTTATTAATTACTCACTTAATAAGTCAGATGATCTGTGTTTTCCCTGCAGTTTTGTACCTTTTTGTAGAACGGTGTATACACTTTTTCGAGGAGGGTGATGAGCCCAATCGGGATGTCAAGTCATTGCACATCAGCTTAGCTCCTGTAGTGAAAATTACACCTTTGCCATTGGCTGTCTCTTCCTGTGTTGGCTGTCCTGCTACTTTTTGCATATCATGACACTTGTAGTTTTGCAGCAGTACAACATTGGCTTGTGCTTCATCTGTGCTCCAGAACAGCTGCCTGTGCCTTTGCCACAGAAGTGCCTGTCCTGCCCTGGTACAGCAGCAGGGTCCTGCTGAGCTGTTGTTCATTTCACAGCCTTGCTGTTACTCATTTTGTTTATTCAGACCCATGTCTGAACCATGGTTCAGACCAGGCCATTACACTCTGGTTATTCCACATTTCTGTGCATCCTGTCTTCCTACTTTGCTCTTCTTTAGTACCAAACTTTAATTGAGTCTCAGATCATGTATCACCTTTCCTTTTATCCCAAGCTGTGTGTTTGTGAATGCCAAAGGATACTCTGCAGAAGACAAGTGCAGCCCAGTTTTATTCCTGTTTTGATTTTTACTGCATGTTTCTCACTGTATTCTTTGGCTGGTCCATTCTGTCTGGTCCATACACCTGCCAAGATATTTGTAATACCACGAGCAAGATGTCAGTCAGCTTTTGTCATGGATTTCTTCAAACCCAGGTTTGGAAAGTCTTTCATGAAAAGCCATACCAACCTTTTAATCCATATTTTTTGTATTGAAGTCCT
>NW_008236769.1:4189108-4226413 GCF_000691975.1 Corvus brachyrhynchos
TTAAACAGATTTTGTCTTCCTAGCTCCATGCTTTTGGGCCAACAGCTCTAGATGCTTTATAACTTTAGACAAGTTGCAGTTTCTGCTGCCATATTCATGGCAAATTGCACATTCTGTTCTTGTGGGACAGTCAAGCAATTTTTGCTTCTTTGCATTTTTTCATAACTGAAAGGGGACCATTTTCTGATGCTGATTCCTCTCATGTTCTGGACATCAGTAAAGGCTGCTTAGATTATTCTTCAATTTCTTTGGAGTACAAATAATGGTGTCTCTTGCTGTGTCAAGAGGATGTGAACCTTTAGTGAGGAACTTCATGATTTATGGAGGGAAGGTTCTCTTTTCTGTATTTTTTTCTTTGGTTTCATCAATCTGACAGATTTTACTATTTGATTTATCCTTTCAACAGCAGAAACTCACCTGACTTATGTCTGCTTTCAGCTTTATTGGTTCCTTACCACAAATTAGATTCAGGCAGGAGTTTCACAAACTTCTTTCAGTGGCTGTGCCAGCTCACCTACTCTCCATCCTCCACTTACTGCCACATGCTCCTTTCTGTCTCCACTTCTGGGCTTCCGTAAGAGGAATCTGCTTCTGTCTTTTATCATGGTTTATCTGTAAGTGGGGCAGGTATCTTAACTTGGCTGCAGCTCTTTCTTCAGTTAAGATCAACTTTAGACCTACTTTTCTTACTTCATGCATACCAGTAGAAATGGCCTTAAAATTAACTTAGGACTTAAAATACTTTCAAAGCATAAGTCTGAATTTCTGCTTGGTTTGGAATGTTTTATATCAGTTATCAAGCAATCAGTGAGTAATGTGACTACAGTCACGTTTTTCCGAGCAGGTCTTATGTAGGTATGCTTATTCTTTGTTTGCATTTTGTAGCTCAGGGTAGAATATTTCTAAATTGTGTTTCTGCTAGGAATTACAATAATGAGGCTTTCACATTTCATATTAAAATACATACATACATGAAAATTAAGATGTTTAGGGAAGTCAGTCTTTTCAGATGGATCTTATCACAGGTTTCTGTTACCTGAGGTGTGGATTTCACAAATACTCAGAGATTATACTTCATATTTTACTGACACAGGCCTGTCCTCAAAGTTGTCTTATTTCAAACTATTGAAATCTTGGTCCAAACAATGGATTATTTCCCTGTGCATGAAATGGAAGCATAGCTGAAAAATGCTTGTCTAGAAGCTCTTAGAATGACTTACAATATTTTTCTTTAAAAATAAATTCTTATTCTCAGTTGGATTGTGCTCTCTTACCTATGTGTAAAGTCTTTCATTTTGAATGCAGGGCAAATTTTAGGGAAAAAGAAAAAGTGCTTAGAGTTAGGTTTCAGTGTTTATATTGGGGCACTTAGCATAATTTTCAAAACATTCAATAACAATAATTTATTTTTAAAATTTAAGAAGTTTATTTACAATGCAAGTAAATATTTAAGAGCTATATTTAAGGTATCAATTCTTACAATAGTGGTGGTTGTTGTTACCTGTCTTTCTAGTTTAAAGTTCTGGAGATGTGTGTTTGAAAACATTCTCTTGTGTATCATATTTGTTGCTGACATTTCCTATTTATCAGTTTACTACTCACAGCTGGTTTTAAATTACATTTAAGTAGTAGAAATCTCAGAAAAGGAAATTACTTATTTGCAAATTGCTGTTTGACCTTCCTTAATTCAGAAGTCTGGTGGGTTATAAACCACCCAGGGACTGTCTCATCATATTTCTGAGATGATCTCTCTTCATAACATAATTGCATTTATGATGTCAAAAAACTATTATGGATTAAAGATTTGAGCTCAAATGACAGGACTTCCATAACTGCATTCATCACAGCACTGAGCTGGAGGCATTGTGCTTCCTCAGAACAACCTGAACCAGCAGCACACATTGTTCTGAACCTCCAACCTTTGCTTTATTGTGTCTCATGCAAAACCATTTTTAATTACGATTAGGTAGAAAAAAAATAGCAAAAACTTTTCTTCTGTTATAGTATGTTTCTAAGTCAAATCCAACAGTGCTCATCTGCACAACGGGTGTTTAGGGTGTTTTTAATTTATTTATTTGCATGCTGCTAACTTCTAGTAATAACTAGAAATTAGTTTCCTTTCAGGGAACTTATGATCAGAGGAAGGCTTTTTTCATGGTGGTGCCTAGAAGCTAAGAATTCATTATGTTCATCATCAAATTAATCATGCCTCCTTTCAACTGTTGGAATCATAGCTGCTTTTTGTTTCCAAGATCTTTTAAGACAGTATGCTATGAACAATTCGAGATCATAGGATTATTTCTTTTCTTTAACAGGTTATGTACTGTCATCACTGGTAAATTATGCCCTAAAATTTTATGACTACTTCATGCCCACTTCAGTGACAGCTTACATTAATATTCTACTTCCTTGTTCTTGAAGAGCCCTGTGCCTTCTGTCGACTGCTAAATAGTCTATAACACCACAAAACATGGTGATTCTTGTCCAAAAGATCACCGTTCTACATAACTTTCTCAGTCAGGCTGCTTTAAATAATTATAACTTAAAAAGGGGGAAGGAATGTTGTTGCTATTTAAACTTTTCAACATGTATTCAAGTCTGCCCTGTATTTTGGGGAGCCATCAGAATGGAGCTCTGTATTTCCATGGCTGTGCAATCCTGATTAATTTATGTTTTTAAAAAAGTTTTGGTTCCCAAATTCTGCAGTGAAATTGCAATTTAAACTTTTTATGTTGCCTATGATCTGTTGTCTGTAATTTTCCGAGGCTGACTGGTTATGGGGAGAAAGTCATGTTCTTTCTCTAACTGCACTCTGTAACCATTGCCATCCATTCCACTTGCCAAATGTTTACCTGAAGATGTAACCATCTGCTGTTTGGTGTTACTGTTGTGCTGTGGTCTTTGAAGATGAAGTACTAATGATTACTACTGCATATAATTTTGTTTCTGTGCATGTTAAACTTAAAGCTTGAACAGTGGGATATCTCAGTATATAGATTCAGAAAATAGCTACCAGTAAGTAATGCTCTTTCACTGTCAGGCCAAGAATGCTCACAAATTCCTAGTTGCCTCTTCGAACTATCTTTCTCATATATTTTGTATATATTTCATTCCTGTTTCCTTTCTTTCTATTCTTTTTTTTTTTTTTCCTCAAATCAGTAAAACAATTCTAACTTAGTCTGAAGAGCAAAATAAACTTTCCACCATAATTTCAGTCTGGCATTATGGCTGGTTCTGACTTCTCACCCTGTCCTTTGTCTCTATTCAGTTCACCTCCTTTCTTGGTATTTTGTACTGTTTTATTTGTCTTAGCACTCCAGCTGTGTTAAACTCAGCTCTTATATCTAACTTTTAAGACTCCCTGAATATTGTTTATCTCCCCAGCTTGCTTTGATTGATTTCCAGGGCATTTCTTCTCTCTCAGATTCCCAAATGGGATTCCATCCACACAGCTGAAGTATGTTATTTCATAGTACAATGAGAATCCATTTGGTAAATGGAAAAGAGACATTAAACATTTTCTTTGTAGATTTGGGTCTTTTTGGGTTTTGGCATTGTGGAAAAAATAAGTTTAAATTTCAGAGACAATCAGTCAGACTGTGCATGCTTGGTTTACTGTCTTTTCAATATCTGTTACATTACCAAATCAATCTGTGTTGGAAATCATACTGAGGCTACTGTAGTCATTGTAGATTTTAACCTAGTACATTCCATTAGTTCTTTTTTTTGAGAAATGGAGTAGAGTCTGTACAAAGAACTTTTTTAAATTCTGCTAATGTTTTACTATTTGTACTCAGTGGTTTTGAAACCTTTCTGTAAAAGCCTCGAGTCAGTGCTGTGTGTCATGGGTGCTCCTACACTTTCCAAGCTACCAGTTTGCACATCAGTGCTGGTGGTGTTTAACAAGTGCAGTTTGCAGAATTTCTGTCAGACAGGAGGGTAAGAACCAGTTTGACCTTGCTCTCACATAGTGGGTAAGGAGATGTTTTTATCTGTAAGTATTGCAAAAGAGTTAGAGAAAGATAACCCTACAGTGATACTTTCATAGCTGTTTTACAGCATACGAACACACAGCGTTGAAGGCAATCTCTGATGGGAAATGCTGAGGACTGACCTAACAGATAAGAGACATTTTTAAACATTCCTGCTTTTTATTTTTCCTACTTTTTTTCAACATGTTGTGACAGATTAACTCAGCAAATATATAGTACTTGAGCTAGCCAGATTCTTTGAAACTTTATCATTTTCATACAACAACAGCAGGTGTCAAATTTCCTGCTTTTCCACAAGAATGTGGCTCCATACTGCATGGAAAATAAGCAGTTCAAAGAATATTATTTTCCTTTTGTGCTTGACAGCCTCAAGTTTTCTGGTGTTGATCTCCCGTCCTGCTATTAAAAATCAGTATTTCTATTAGTATAATGATGGTTTGGGTAAAACTAAAGAAAGAAATGTGACATTTCAAAAAAAAAAAACTCAGTTGTATTTGGGCAGTTTTAACAGGAAGTGTGGAAAAGAACAGGGGGTTTTTTAGCACTTAGGAGCATAGGGAGGCCACTCATTGCTTGCTTTAGTAGAAGGTTGAATTCAAACCTTTCTATTTATTCCTACTTATTTAATGATAGAATGAAAATTTTGTGGGGAAAGATGATCCTTTTAGGCCCCAGCAGGCCTGGAAACTTAACTACACACAGGGTTCTCTGCTTAGCCAGGGAGAGCACAGGGGACCTGAGAGTCCGTCGATGTTACTCTGATCTGGCTGCTAAGATTGGTTAGAGTAACACTGGGGTGATTTGTTAGAAAAACACAGGCGATTCATCCTTTCTCCAGTGCTATTGAAAGATGGTAAATTCAGAGGTGATTCAGTAATCGCAATATGGGAACCGGGGGTTGCAACACACACAAAACCATCCTGGAGTCCTCACTGCCAGTGTTTCAGACCCATTGGTTTGGCGTGCAGCAGCTTCCAAAGAAAGCCCAGAGCACGTGAGGGCATTCCCAGCTGGCACTGACCCAGCAGTGTGTCCTGTCACCATGCACAGCACGGTGTGCCCATGTCCTCAGTGCCACGCCTGCCATCCCTCTGTGCTTCACGTGGCTCTGCAGAGGAGTCAGAACTCTCTGAGACTGAACAGGTCCCTTGCACAGAGCCACGGCAGAGCACCTGCTGAAGGGCTGCTGAACTTGCCTCCCCGAGGCTTTTTTAGATTGCTCTTGTTTCAGATCAGAAAGTATTGTCACATTTCCATATCCCTTTTTTTCCTCTTTACTTTTTAAGAAGAGACAAGAATTATATGGATAAGTTATTATACATGGGGAAATATTAAATCTTTTCAATTAAGCAAAAAATATGTTACCAGCACTTGAAGACCATTTAGAGAAAAGAGCTAGGAGAGGGTAGTGTAATTAAAGATGAAGAAAAAATACTGAATTTTCAAGAAATCTCACTAATTTGTCATACAAATTATGAAAAAAATGAATATGGTTTTCATCTTTTTCACTGGGATTTTAGCACTGTTTTCCTGTCTTCAAATTCCCTAGTGAAAACAGAGCTATTGGATATGCCATGGCTGGAGTTTATGTTCCATGTCACAGAAGCACCTGTAGCTGACTTCCACAAATCACATGCACAGAAGCTGATTAACTGAGTCAGTCCCAAGTGAATAAAAACAAAACAAATGGTAATTGCTGGAATGGCAAACACATGGCTTCAGAATTGGAAATTCTAACCTTTTTTAGAGACCATTATCTAAGATCAGTATATGCCTGTTGTCTAGGAAATTAAAGGGAACTCCATCTTCTTACTGGTGTGAGTGTTGGTAGTGGAGAGCTCCAAGGGGCTGTAAATTGGGGACACTGTTCCAAGCTCTCCTGAAATAGGCTTCATGGCTTCTGGGTGCATCAGGCTCTAATCTGAATTCCTGACAGGAGGTTTGCTGTGTGTAACATCTTCTTTTGCTAGGAATGTTTAATGCACTGTGGAGCTTGTGCAAATAGAGTGGAGTAAAATTTAGAGTAGAATCTATTGATGGATTTGACAGGAGAAATTCAACTGCTTCTGTTTAATTTTATCCCTTTAATTACATTCTTCAATTTAAAAATATTTAAATGCATCATTTTTTTACCTTGTTAAATCAACAACGAAAAAATAAAACACTACAAGTAAAGGAATGAAAGGCAAGATGAAAGATTAGGTTCTTCTTGGTTAACAAATATATTAATGCAGATCTCTAACCATATTATTTTCCACTTTATTTTTATCAAGGTAAAATTTTCTAAAATACATGAACTTTTTGTGTTGATGTTACCAATACCGAGGAACTGGGGGGAAAAAAATTAACATTTTTCTAGTCCTGTTTTTATGCATTCATTTAAAAAGCAAAGTCTTGCGTTTCCTGGAGTCCTTTTCTGAGAGGTAAATAGATCACCACATGACAATTATCAGCACATAGTTCAGTTCTTGTTTTGCAAATTCAGTCCAGCCTATTGCACCTTGTACAGAAACCTGTACAAACCTAAAAGATGAAGAGTAGGGCAGTCCCTGACAGAGCTGAGTACTTGGAAAGTGCTGTTTGGTACTACAATAGCACTCAGCATTTTCTTCTGTAGTCCAAGCAAGTGGGAAGGAATGATGGTCACAATTGCACCAAATCCTAGGATACACTGTTGCCACCAACAGTGTTGTTTGGAAAAGGGCCCTTACCAGCTTGGTCCAATTCCTACTTGATATTCAGAAGGAACATGCTAGGTCATATGAGGAGCCCCAACCTTTGGCTTTTGCTGTCTGGCACTTGCCCAGCGTTCAGCAGCGTTTATCTGTCTACTGCTTTAAAGACAGTAGAAGTGCTGGGTTTTAAAGCACTTTGCAGGTATATACTACTTCGTAGTTTGCAATTTCTTGATTTCCAAGGCATATATGTTCCTTTCAGATAGCAACCACCACCCAAAACAAAACAAACAAACAAACAAAAAAAAAACAACCAAAACCAAAAAACCACCCCAACCCTTAAAAAAAACCAACCCAAAAAAACCAAACCAAAACATTCCTGCCCTATCCTTCATTTGGCTTTTGGGTAGTTGTTAGAAGTTATGTTTTGCTACCTGGCCATGCCTGAAAAGCACAAAATCAGTAGGTGTGAGGAAAGCTGCTTACTGCAGAAGTCAGCCTTAACACCATCTCCCATATGCACTTAAGCCCGTGGTCATAAGAAAAGCCTTTAACTTTCTGAGGGCAAAGACCCAAGTGTGAAGAAGTTGTAAACTCAAGAGAGTAACCTTGCTGACTGAAGTCCTGTCCATCACCTACACCTACACTCTGTTTCCTGCAGGAAGGAAAAGATCAGAGCAACCAGAGGAAAAGGGTACAAGGCAAAATGAGACCAAAGATAGAGGCTGAATAATGACACAAGGAAATGCAGGGCATGGGAGCAGTGCACCAGTCTGCAGGGTTGGGAACTAGGGTTAGTAAACGAGAAATGTCTGTTTCACTGCCATGCCAGAAAGGCACACAGCCTTCAGGGGAGCTTATAATAAAATGTAAAAGAATTAAAACTGTTTCTGATATCTGTGAAAAGCAACAGTGAATTATAATTTTAGCTGTTGCCTAAGCTCTTTTCCTTTTGCTGTGACAGGAAATGTCTTAATCAAAGTCAGTCATTGATATCTGAGTGACACAAGCCAGTGTTTTAGGGTACAGTCCTATACTGACTGTCCTCAGCTACTCTGCGCACCCATGCGAGCACTACACTGCAGCACATTCAAGCCTTCAAAATGTGCACCTGAGCTCTGTGATGAACCAGTTTTCCTGAAATGCAGCAAAAGCCTTTTTTGCTGCTTAAATACCCCTTTGATAGGAAACTGTTCAGATAACTTTTAGCATGGTGATTACCTCCTACCCTTAATTACATTACTGAGAATATTATTTTTAGTATCTCAGAAATATTTTCAACTTGTATCATTCTTGAAGTTCTCAAAAGCTTTATAAAGGATGGTGAGAAACAATGTATCATACACAGGGGGACAAATCACTGCAGGAGGGCGACAGTAAAATAAAAGGGGATGAAGAGGTTTGAAATGAGGATTGAAATTGTCTTCTGAGTGTGTTTTATATCTTAAAGCACTTCTGAGTGCTTTATATATTAAGGAAGACATTTTTGATGATGAGGATGGTGAAACATTGAAAAAGGTTGTCTGGAGCGGTGGTGGATGTCCTGTCCCTGGAAACATTCAGGATCAGGCTGGACGGGGCTCTGGGCAGCCTGATCTAGTTGAAGATGTCCCTGCTCATTGCAGGGGGATTGGAGTAGATGACCTTTAAAGGTGTTTTCCAACCCAAACCATTTGATGATTCAATCCACATATCTGTCCTAGTTTGCTTAGTTGCTCCCACAAAGGACTGGGTTTCTTTCCTTTCTTGTATTACTTTTTTCCCTAGATTTAAAACAAAATACTCTCTATGTGTGAGTCCTTCCATGGCTGCACTAAATTAATATTGTCAGCAATAAAAACAAGCCCCAAACTCTTGCCCAGTTCCTGCTCTGTGCCTTTAGTCAGCTGGAGATGATTTAAACTAGGCCAGCTGTTACTGCACCTCCTGCAAAGGAATAGCACGAGCAGGAGCCTGACCAGGGACGGGCACTGCCAATGGACAGGGCCTCAGCCATCCCCACACAGACAAGCCCAATCTCCTTTACAACACAGCACAGTGGGGTTCCAATCTCAGTGTTTCTGGAACATAATGCACTAAAACAACAACAACAAAACCCAGCAGAATACAAGATCTGCCACCACCTCATCTTGCCTCTTACCAGCTTATTTCCAGGGCAAGAGGAAAGTGTACTAAACTTTTTCTTATTTTTTTCCCTCTCCTACCCCCACTTCTTTTCTCACAGCACGCTACAAGTGAAAGTCTCGGAGCCGCAGAATTCAATAGACATGAACACAGAAAATGAACATTTGAAGTCCATAAAGATGTGCCTTAATCAGCCCACTGAGTGGAATCTGAGTTTTTCAGCAGCATCTCTCGCCAGCTGTAAAGTTTTTAACCAAAATCTCAAAACTGATGAGAACAAATAGATTGCAGCTGTTCTTGCACTATTATTTTGTACATTGTTCCTGATTTTTTTTTCTGCTAAATAATAAGCATTTATTACATTGATCTTGAAGTGATCTTGTGTGATTTGGCTTTATATACTACTAGCATTATTCAGTTTGATGTACTTTTTCTTTTCTAAATATGAAGTTTCACATCTGACCATCATGAAATTCTTGCAGTACAAATTTATATCAGAATCGGATGTTCCCCTTTAATAGTATTGTGATTTTTCTATGTTCTTTAAATTCAACTACTGTTTCCCAATTTTATTTTTGTGCACGAAAGTTAATATATTATGTAATTTGTGGCATAGGTCACCATGTAAAGATTTATGGTAATAATTCAAACAAATCTGTAACAGGTGGAGACTGACTACCTCGAAGCAAAGCAGTACAAAGGTAAATTATCTGAGGAGATCTCCTTCACCAATGGATTGAAATGTATGGAAGCACCAGCTTGTTTCTGCAGTATGCTTTCATCTTCACTTATCTTGAGAACTTCTGTGTGACAGTGTTTAATGACCCTAATATCTAAAAGAAAGACCAAGCCTGCTGGAGAATCTCGTGAAAGATTGTCATTCAACAAATCTGTATCTGCACTTTTTGAGGTTTCTGCTAAATGGTCTTTCTTCCCCATTTGTTTTTATGAATTTATGCCTGCCACCAATTAAAATGGATGTAAATGCTCTTCTATTTCATTTTTTTCTGTGTACTTTGGAAATTCAATGTAAAATCAAAATTTTATCTCTACTCAAAGAAGTAGTAAATGGTTGTAGCTGACTACATTGTAGACATTCCATGCTGAAATGATCTTAGCAAGGTTCATGTACTTTATTCATCAAAACTTTATTATTAATAGAGCTATAACAAAAGTGTTAGAATAAAACTATATAATATACTTCTCTTTTCTGGAGTCATACATTCAGTAGCTAGGGTAGAGGTTTCTTAATTCATGATGAGTTGTCTGTCCTTTACTTGACAAGAACTAGTTTTCCAGAAGGAAATTTCCTTGGAAGTCACTGTATTTTATAAAAGAAAGGTTTTAAAGATTCACCTTAAAAAAGTGAGGATGCAATTCCTCTTTACAGAGGTTTGTTGGTTTGCAGGTGCAATCCAGTAACTGAAATAAAGAGATTGTTATGAATTCTGGTGTCACAAGATCCCAAGAGGGTATTGAGTCACTGAAGCTTTGGACATGATTAAAAGTGCAAAATGTGATTAAAAGAATAAACATTCATCATGTTTAGTGCTGCTTAGAAGGTGTTTATGTCTTTCAACTGTTTAATGCACATGGATTCTGTGGGACAAGAAAGCCAAAAGGAGAATTAAATTTCCCAGGGGAGTGGCACTGAAGTTTACACAGGGTAAATCAGGCATAAAAGGACATTGGGAAGCTCCATAGTTGTACACCCTGCTCAAAAGGCAGTCAGCTGTGAGTACTCACACCTAGTCCTGTCTTTGAAAACTCCTAGGACAGAACCTGCACAGGCAACCTGTTCCACTGCCTTTTTCACCTTCTGTTCTGGTCTGAGTTTCATTTTATAGGTTTTTTAGCCTCTCATCACATCCAGCAAAGAGCCCAATTCTATCTCTTTACTGGACTCCTTGCAGGTAACTCAGAGGCTCAGCAAGCAAGTCCAGCTCCCTCAGCCTCTCCCCACAGGACTCCAGCCCCACACCAGCCCTGGGGGCCTTCAGTTAGACAAAGGATTTTCTATTAACACACACCAGTGAAGACACATCCACAGCAGAGGCATCCACAGACTGGGAGGTGACTTGAGGGAAACCCCATCTTTTCAGTCCAGCCTTCCCAAGAGATGCCAGAGACAGAACCTGCATGTGTGGCAAGGCACAACAGAACAGCAAGAAGCCAAAACTAAAGATTATTCAGTAAGGCATGCCCAGAGGCCTTTATAGGTATTTGTTGCTCCTGCTTTGCCTCAAAACTCATTTTAGGAAAAAGTATGAGTGAACTAGCACCAGTTGTTCAAAGTGTAGTAGTGCTTAAAGAACAAACCACTCCAGAGAGGGAGGTTGAGAGAGAACTTGTAACTTAAATAAAAAAACCCAACACTAAAGCCGCAGGGAAGCTCTGACTTACAACTGAGAAAAACAACTATAGACTTTGCCCATTCCAACTATGTTCAGGCAGCATTCAAGGGGACAGAGAGCATCTCTGATCTAAAGTGGCTGCATGTACACAAATTCACATAACCCAATTTGGGAATTTGAAATGTTACCAAAAGAGGGAGATCAGGACCTCAAAATTGTGTTTAAAATTACAAAAATAATTCATCACAGTTACAGAAGCTTCTGAATAGAGCACATAGCAGCAGCAAAGTGTCTCGGCATTTTGCAGTTTGACAAGTTTCCAACAAAAACTCCAAAGGATGAAAAGCAACACAATCCCTGTTTCCTATACACAAGCTTGGAAACAGCATAATAGTTTGGGCATTACACTTTAGGAATACTTCTTTTCATTTGTGTCCCTAAGTTGTTTCTGAGAATTATCAAAAATCATTTATAGCATATTTACCTATTTTAAATGCAAGTTCCTTAGAAAGCTGCATTTGGCATCAAGAGTTGAGATGTGCATGCCGAGGAATCGAGTGAGTTTGCTCTGACTGCTTTGAAATGACCCCACCACGACACGGACACGACTGCCCAGGTGTTTCCATCTTGAGTGAACCTGCTCAGCCACCAGTGACTACTACTGTCCTGTGAAACTCCTGACCATTCCTACATGTTTTGAACTTCAGAGCTACAAAGAAATAACAAATGGATACTACTTTAAGAAGACTGACCTTAGAGGATTTAAGTCTTTGCCCCTTCTGTACTTAAATACTCCTTTCCTTCACTAGATCTTATTTTGTACCACAAATATTTTTATGCTTTTCTAAAAGCACATCACTGATTCTATATAACAATTGGTGTCTGCGCCAACAGACTTTCAGTATGGTTTGTATAATCAGTTACTCAGTTTTACATTGTTTGACATTGTTTAATAAATTGGACATACACCTGCAGGAAGCAGAATTCCCAATTAAGATCAACTCTATTTAACATGAACAGTAAATACATACATCTGCTGACCATTTAACATGAACATGAACAGTAAATACATACATCTGCTGACCATGTTTTACTGCTATAAAACCTTATAAAAATGAAGAAAGTGGGTGCCATAAAAGTAGGTACATTCAAAATTGCTGCCATCACAAGCAACCACTCTCCGCTAATGTTAAATATCAAAACAGCTTTAACTATGGAATACTTAGCATCAACAGCCATTTTTATTTGCAGGGAAGATGCATTCTTCTCTATAAAGTAAAAGAAAAAAAAAAAATCCAAGTTTTGCTCGGGTAATATTTTAATCTGTTTTTATTGTGTGAATGAAGGATTTCATATCAGGAAATTAATTAAAAAGCTTCTGTTTTTAAAAAACTAGTACAGAAATATAGAATAATACATGATGATTCATATAAAAGGAGCTAAATATGACTAGCAAGGAAAAAAATCTTATTTCTAAGTCTGATGTTAACTACCACTGTTGACAAAGGCAGTTTCTTCTTTTGTCTTCACTCATCTGTTGCCTCATTCAACAGTCTTGAAAGATTCATTCGAGTTTTCTCCAGTGCCAAAGTTTTTGCTCGTCTTTGAGGCCTCGAACTTGACACTGGGACTGGTTCTGGAATTTGATCACAACTGAAACATAGAATATTTAAGAGTAAAGTAAAAAAGACTAAGCAAACTGAAGAGCTTTTATAGGAACGAACTTAAAACATGGTCTGAAAGAGCAAAAATACTTCTTACCAATTATAAACTTGTTCTTTTTTGAGAATATATTAGTGCTTTCCAAGTGATATAGCAGTATCAGTAAAGATAACCAAGTGACAAGCAGTTGCAAAATAAGCAAAATTCCCCCAAAATTAGGTGGAATCAAAGCAAACACACTAAACAGGCAAATGGGAGAGACTGACCCTGGTCACAATAAAGTCCACAACACATTAAATGGATTACTTGCTTAAGAAAGAGTTGAGCACAGCTGAAAATGACAAAGATAATGTTGTTTTAATACTTATATCTGGCAAGATCATAAGGGAAGAAATCTATTGTCTATATTCACTTCTCAGTCATTTCTAGACACTTGTCCAACTACATGTTGGACAACAAGCAACAAAACTGTGAAGGGGGAAAAATAATTGAAATTTTAAAAATTGACACTTCCACAGAACAGATTAAAAAGGGCAAAAAAAACTAACTGGAAGAAGAGCAATAATGTAAACCAAAAATCTTAACTTTTTTCAGCTACAGTACCTGCTGACTCAACACACAAAAGATAAGTTAAAAAAATGTTACAGGCTCCTTGACAGAACTTGTCACTTTTTCAAAAGCACCAGTTTAAAGAAATTTTTTTTTCTTAAATATTTATCTGCATTTTAGGAACAGAGGCTATCAAAACATACAGGTTTGGGAAAGAAAAACATTTCAATTAAACTTCCTTGCTAGAACAGACATCATGGTTTTGACGGTGGGGAGAAAAGGATTTACCTTTCAGGACCACGTTTTACACTTGCACCAGTTTTTCTTCTGGTCACAGACCTCACTTCGGCTGCTGCTTTCCGCTGTCCTAAGTATAAACAAAAATCTCTTTTTGTATCTTGATACCATTTATTTTCTCTAACTAGTTTTTTATCTATCTTTCTTCAGTCTTTGATATTGTAATGAAACATAGAAATATGCAGTCAGCACAGATAGAATGGGGTCGCGAAAAACCAAAACCAAAAACCCCACAATTTTCCACTTCTCCCAGAAACACCTGTATGTTACTGTAAATGGCTGTGGCTGTGTTATCTGCAATCCTGTAGTCAGTCCTTTTTTCTTTTTTGAAATCTGTGTTATTGGGAGAGGTTAACAGCACAAAAATTTCCACAGAACAAACTACTTTAAACAAATAAAATTGTAGAAACTACAACAGAGTATGTATGGCTTTCCCATCTATACATTCACAAAAAGTTAGTATTATTTTATGGAATAATGGAATTATTTTATTAAAAACAATTAAACTAATATTGTAGCCACTGTACCTTTGCCAGCTTTGCTTCTTGTAGATCTTAATTTTGCAGTTTCTTTAACTTCATTAACTGGAGTATGAAGAGCATCTCTATTATTTTCTGTTAAACAGAATAACACGTGCAGAAGTCATAAATTAAAAGTTGATTATCTTAAGTACCAATATTTTAAATTTTGGCTGTTACATTAAAGAGCCACACAATTGGACCCCACTTTTTCTTTAAACCAGAAACTAGTTAATAACGCTAACAGGAAGTTTAAAATGTCACTCAGCTGTAACTCTGCCCCAACAAAGGTCAATCATACATAAACTATTCCTACATAAACTATTCCTGGCAAGTGTTTAGCCCATTCCACTGTGTTGGAAGCTGAGCGAGTGGGGCAGAAGATCAGCTTGTCTGAACAGGGAGCTCCTTGTGGAGCTCAAGAGGAAAAAGGAACTGCAAGATCTCTGAGAGCAAGGTCAGGCTTTGCAGGAAGATGACAGAGCTGTGGTTCATACATGCAGGGAGAAGGCACAAAAGGCCAAAGTTCAATTACAGGTGAACCTCGTCGCTATTCTGTGCGATACTAAAGAAGGACTTTTGAAAGTACAGTAAAAATAGGAGGAGGTCCAAACAAAACACTGGACAAACATTTGCTGAAGATGGTCAGTCACCTGACTAACAGGACTAGAGAAAAAGCAGAGCCATTCAGCACTTTATTTGCCTGATTCTTTAATATTACTGATGGACCTCAGGCTGCCCAGTCCACTGAATCAGAGGACCATTAGCATGAGAACAGTGATTTTCCATTTGAGGACACTGAAATTGTAAGGGACCAGCTCTAAGAGGTGAATGTCCACAAGCTGAGCAGGATCCAGCAGTGGCATCCTGGGTTGTACCAGAGACTGTGTGGCCAGCAGGACCAGGGCACTGACCAATCCTCTGTACTAAGCATTAATAAGGCCACACCTCAAATCCCATGCTCAGTTTTGGGCCCCCCACTGCAAGAACAATATTGAGGTGCTGGAGTGAGTCCAGAAAACAGTGACAGAGCTGGCAAAGGGTCAGGAGCACAAGTGTTATGAGGAGCAGCTGAGGGAGCTGGGGTTGTCTCCGAAGTCCTATTGCTTCTTATTTTCATAACATCTAAACAATTCACTGAATTGTACACCCGCTCTACTACACCTCTCCTGAATTACCTTCTTCATTGTGAACAGTATTTTCAGACAATGTGATGTCACTTTCCTGTGTCTTTTCAGAGAGACCTGTTTCCTCAGTTCTTCCAGAGTGGTTTTTGCCCAAATTAGGATCCTTGGTCAATTTCATTTGGATCTTCTCAATAGCTCTTTGACATGGTTTATCTTCCACTTTCTGGAGAACAGACATTTAATGTTAAATGCTACTTAAATTTACAACTATTTCTTTTATCTATTACATTTGCCTACTAATAGGATTAGTTGAAATTACTGTACAAAGGATACACTGTGTCACATGAAAGTGACCAGTCAAACTGAAAGGAGAAACACTTCCTCCGTCAATACTAGGCAATAAAATCCCAACTTTTTTTCGTAATTTTTTTTTAAAGGAAACCTGAAAAAAAGTAAAGCAACTGGACATGGAGTACTGTCCAGCTACCTCTGGATGATATGCCCATAATGGATTCCGCATTCTTTTCAACATTTCTATATACCATTGTGTTCATGTGCCGCACTTCCTAATTTTAATTTTTTCCACATTAATAAAAGCACCAAAGTAAAACTCTTGTAATCCCTTCCCACTTCATCTTAAATAAAGCATCCTTTTCATGTTGCCTAATGATCTTCCCATTATATGATAAGTTTAGGTGTATAATTTCAGCTGTTAATAATTAACTAAAGATAAACTGCAAAACTGCAAGACTTAATCCTGAACTAAAAAAAAAAAATAACTACACCACAGTTATCAAAAAAACTTACTGTACTGCAATGTATCAAGTTGGGCACACTGTTTCACGCTGGTTACACTGTCTGTGGTTTATCCAGTGATATCAGCTCAGATATTTGTAAATTACCCAAAAATTGATTTTCAAAGACTGGTTAGAAGAGAAATTTCAGTCATATCGTCATAGTAAACAAAAGGCCCTTCATTTTTAAGCATATCAGAATATTAGATTAAAAAAGCAAGAACCATGCTATTTATGTACTACCTCTTGAATCTCATTGAGCAACACCAGAAGATTCTCTGTAGAAGAACTACTGAGTTCTAGTGAATTTAAAGCTTTTGCATAAATACGGACATCTGGTGCAGTTGGATCTGCCAGGATTTCATTGCAAATTTTCATGGCTAAAGTATCATGCACTGTTAACTCCTGCAAAGGAAAGAAACTGGATATCAGTAATTTTGCTGGGAACTATTTACAAGAGACAGCAGTGAGAACAATCTGATTTAAACAGTTGGCTAATTTTACACAGCATTTTCCTAAAATGCATGGTTTTCAGCACATTCACCAACTGATTTTTATAAATACATTCACAATATAAACAATTAGCCATGTGCAAGTTCCTACTAGCATTTTTTAATTGTAAGAAGGAGGGGAAATTTGGGGGGTGAGGGAAGAAAAGGGGGAGGAAAGTGTCAAACTAAAAGACTTAATTACCTGAACAGGCGCTCATTTAATTCAACTGCTGACACTGGGAATCCCAGAGAGGCCCAGACAGGTAGCACTAAGCAAAGGGGGAGTAGTTCTTTATTTGACACAAGTACTATTTTCCTACAGTTTAACATATTGTACCTGATAGTCCTGAGACTTCTTGGAATGACATTTCAGTCCACTTGGTCTGGTCAGGTCCACTAACAATTCAGAAACATTACTGATATCTACTTCAGCCAAAGGTGATGTTGCAGGAGCATTTAACAGTGTTTGCAGAGTTGGAAGATAAGCTTCTTCAAAGCATTCCTGGTTAGATCTGTTTCAGTGAAGTCAAATATTAGTAGCATAATGAGACAAAATTAAGTTTTCTCTTCCATGATTAAAGTTCACTGACCCATTACATCAATCAAAGTAAAGTGGGAGCAGCCAAACTTGGTAGCAACAGCCAGCAAGATCAAGATAACAAAACTGTTTCATAGAACCAATTGAAATTTTAGCACATGGTATTTCAAGCTGTATTAAGTAACACTTCCTTCCTCTGAAGAATTTGAACATTCATCCTTACTACTGCAAACCCAACTGATATATACAGACATATTCTCTCTTGAAGGACAAAAGAAAACATTTACATAAATACATGTCTCTAATTTGTTTTCATAGATTAATCTTGTTTTCTGCTCATTCCTCCTTTCTGCTAGCATTTTTCTTTGGGGGTACTTTTCATTGTGTAAGAAAGCAAGGAAACCTGGCAAAAAAAGTATGCAGTGGTTAACAAGATTTTTGGAAGAAATACTCGTGCTTTTTTCTTAGAAGAGTTCATAACTCCTGCCAAACAAGCCTAAAAATCATGTTTCACTTGGTTCTGCAGCAAGTTGTCTAAAAGTGTGGTTCCACAAGACTTGTCAAAACAATTTAACAAGTAAGATGTCAAAAAGTACAAGGTACAGTTGAAGTGAAGCCTTTATACTCTTGCTGATATTTATATTACCTTCCTATTTGAACCCAAATAACTACAGGAGAAAACTAAGAAAGCAAATGATTTTTTAAAAATTCAGATTATTTGCTACTGGATTACAGAGCCAAAGCATCTGACAAAAAACCTTTTGAGCACTACAACTGGCTACAAAAGAACCAAAGCAAGAACTCTCCCTTTCAGCAGCTTTAAGGCTTTATATTGGTTCAAGCATTACTGAAGTATCATTCAGATTATTTCCTGTAAATGAAAAAAACCCCCAGTTCTAATAGCATATAGGCACAAGGCAGAAGTTTCTCCTCTTAGGCTGCCTGAGACTTTAATACTCTATAGAAGACATTCCATGAATAAGGATTGTTCAGTGGTTACAGGACCTATTCTAGCATGTCATACCACCTTCTGACATGACAGATTAATTAGAAAAGTCAGGATCAACATTTTTTCCTCAGAGTTCAAATATTTAATTTCAAAAAGTAAGCCTCTTGATTATATCTGTGACCAGATGGAAAGATTAACAGAGCAGCACCCAGAAAACAAATGGAACTTTAAAATTCAGTGAGAGATCAGTATGAAATTTAGGTAGGAGCCTCAGCCAAATCTCATTTATTACCCAAATTCTCCTTTACTGAATGGCAACTTTGCAGACAAGTTCTGCATTACACATGGTATTAAATAATTTGCTTCTAATAATACAGTATTGATAACTGAAGAAAGTAAATTACTCAACTTAAAATGGACCATTTGTGATCCAGGATGCAGATAATGTTTTGAGACAGAAAAGAAATGAGATTTCCTAACTAAACAGAGATTCTCAGTGAGCCAGACTAAGACTTAGGATTTTTTCCTCCACAGATTTTTCTGATTTTTGCTTAACACATACACCATGTTATTTTTTCAAGAAAAAGATCATCTATGGGGTGCCACAAGAAATTGCCTCATTTGCAAATGACTTGGAAACACACAGGATTACTCAGGTGGGCAATCACTAGAACTCATAAAAAACCAGAATGAAATTCACAGCATCAGAAGATGACATTGACAAGTAAGAGATTATCAATGTTAAAAGCTTATATTCATTACTCATTATCAGAGAAACAGGAAACATATGAAATCAGTTTCTGTTACTTTCATAAGAATTTAAGTAGGGAAAATCTCATTCTATAAGAAACTGGGTATTTTTCTTTGGTTTTTTTCTGACAACAGCAAAAATACATTGCTATGGGGTTTTTTGCTGCCTTCACAAGACAATTCCCCTTTGTACTACAACTCTTAAATGTGGAAACACATGGGCCACAAAAATTTAATTCAATTTGCATTCAAAAATAGAGAAGGTAACATAATGCACCTAAATTAAAACTTAACTATAAAAAAAGCAGATAAATACTCAGTTCATTCTAACTTGATAAAATCACTAGCAGCTACTGAAAAGTAAGCTAAACATTTTTTTCTTACAGCAGGTAGAAGGAGATGAGAATCACTATTTAAGCTCTTATTCCCTTATGTAAGCGCTCTACCTCCTTGTCCACCACCAAAATAAATACACTGTGAATTTAAATTGGAGTATTCCTTGGTTCAAAAACAAAACAAAAATAAACCCCAAACCACAACCCAGCAGCTTGCTGCTCTGATAACTGGTGGGCACTCCTACCTGTAGTGCTCAACAGCATAAATAAGTAAAGCACATATTTTAAAATTAATTTTATTCTATATCTTTGAAAATAGCTTCCATTATAGGCTTCAGAAGGAAAAAATACTATGGAAAGCCACAGGGGTAAAGGGAATTAATGGCAAGTCTTCTGAACGGTCACAAGGTTGAGATTATGTAATTTCAAAAGCAATAGGAGTCTGAATTAGAAGTCTAATTTGTATTTGTGCCACTTCTACTTGTGCAAGACCAAAAAAAGGTTCCTAAAGCTGCTAGAACAATGTATATTGTCACACAATGAATTACAAAGACCATTACCTATTTGCATAAGCAAATAAAGGGAAGAAAACTCCCAGACAGTGTCGTAGCCGAGTATCATCTTCAGTCACGGGATTATACCACAACAAAACAAGACGAGAAAGGAGCTTGGTACTGATCAGCCTCCCAGAGAACATCAGTTTGGCAATGCCTTCTGCAGCTTCTGTCCTAAGTTCTGAATCCTGAAGAAAGAACTCATCATATACACAATACACCAACCATAATGTTTTACACTAGTACTTTACCGTAATAGCCTATATTCTATCTTACCAAACAATTCTCTGCATTCACATATTTACACCTGCACAGAATGCAAAGCAGCTCAAGAGTAATGTTAGTCTGTACCACTGACAAACTTTTAGTCGTTTTCTAGGACAGGTATTTTAATATTAGACCATTAATTTCAATTCACATCACATAATATTCCCAGGCAACCTAATGGGATGATAAGCCATCTGCAAAAACAATTTTAAAACAAAACAAAACTAAGGCAAATTTTATAAAATTCCTTACCTCACTGTCTAAGAAACCAGAAAGAAGCTTCAGAAGGTTGTGAACTGTGGCAGTCTCCTCTTCCTCCTCTATTGTTTCACTTTCGTCCTCACCATTTTCAGTTCTAATGTGTGCACTCTCACTTTGAGAGTCCTTGCCTCTTCCAGTCTTAAAAGGCTCAATTCCAAACAGCATTAGCTGATCAAAGATTGCCTTTAAAGCACTGAGCTTTATCTTTATGTTGTCTACTTGTAAAACCTAGGTTTAATAAGGAAAATAAATACATCATCTTTCAGTAGACCTCCAATCTTGAAATTAGCATAGTAAGATTTTTCCTTTAATAAGATTGATTATTTTGGGAAACCTTTTATAATACTTGCAACCAATTTTCAAACTTTAGGAAGGTGTTATACAAATTTAAACCTGAACTTATAATACCATCTGGGAAATAATTTATCAAGTCATTTATGCAATTTGCACTATATAAAATCAAATTAATTTCACTCACGGAGTGAGCATCCATGTGTGATATGTAATTTTGTTGTTCAACCTGTAAACAGACACTGGACAAACAAAGTCTGTTTGCCTGTGGTAGCTCCAGAATGTTAGGCATTACAGAAATATAGCTTAATAAAAGTACAGCTTAATTAAAATCAACAGTATGTAAAAAGACAACAGGGACCAAGAGAGTAATAAAAGTCAAAGTTACATAGGTTACTATATGTATTATAGTTCAAATTACATGCAAGTAAAACCATACATCGTGGATTAGCCCAGAGATTCTACATCTGTTTAGTCCAACACCCTGCCTCTGATAGCAGCCTACACAGACATTGAGGGGTTTAGTACCTGCAGAAATAATTACTTAACTCAAAAATTTAAGTTACTAAAGTAACTGAAATCCTCCCTAAACAAACTTCTTTTAATGTGACATACTCAAAGGCAAATTAAAAACAATAGCAAATGCTAACTTAGTAGGAGAACTTTGGGTTCCTAAAATGACTGACAGCTCTACCATCTTGTCTGAGCCAAGCATATCAGCTCAACACCTGCTGTCATTTCTCAAACGTCTGCCTGAACATACTCTTAAAAAAGCACAATGGCCACTCACACTTCCCTCAAATCCAGGGTCAAAAATGTTAACACATGCCATGTTTGATATAATTAGCTTGGTATCAGAACATTCACCACAAGGATGGGATTGTGGGTATTATTGCATCCAACATGCTCCATATCCATGGATGTTTGGCCGTGCTATTGTTTGTTGGTTTGAATATTGCTTTATCCTCTACTTAACAACTCTTCCTTAATCCAGAAACAAATTAATTATTCAGAACTTAAATCAGACACCCAAGATCACAGGTAAGTATATGGAACAGAAATGTGAAAGCCATCACAGACACGTTTTTAGTTTGGTTTCCCAAGGAAGGCTTAGAGAATCTTACATCTTCTCTTTTCTGTATTGAGTAACAAATGCATGACAGATTTCACCCAGATTTGGAAGAGAATAGGAATTCCTTACAGATAAGGAATTCCTAGAAAATTTCAAGGCAACAGGTGACCTTACAAAGGAAAAACATGCTACTACCAAGATAAATTGAATCTTATTAGACATCAGAAAAATCTACATAAAACCACACTCTCCAGATCTTCAGGAAATCAGGAATCACTGGTTCTTCAAGAACATTACTATGTATGATAACTTGTTATAGATACAAGACTAGATTTATTTACTAAGTCACAAAGACCATCATTTCATTTCTGATCAGACATTTTACCTCTAACAGCAATGGAAGCTGTTGTTGGGCAAATTCTTTGTTCTGAAGGGTGCAACAACCCAAACACAAAACTGCCATATTTCTCACAGCTGGGTGGACATTAGTTACACCTGGAAGTATCTGAAAACAATAATATTAAACGACATAGATTAGATACATAAATTGAAAATAAAACTCTGACTACTAAAATATGCTTACCCTGAAATTAAAAATAATTTAGTTTGATACAGGATTGGAAAGTGGCAACTACCAAATACTCTGTTTATCTAGATACAAACCAACGCCGATTGAGTATGTTGTTTGAAATCAGCAATAAAATAATGGCAAAAGTCACATGAGTATTTTGCTTTGTGTTTGTTTTTAACAAATATTTGTTTTCAAGCAAAATGAAGTTGATCACTTTGGGAAATGAAAAATCCAACACAAAGCAACAAGCCTACACATTTCTTCATAGAAGACATTAACATTCTTGCAGAGAAACAATACCCAGCTCCAAGTTACAAAATATAGATGCCACTTCGATGTACTTGAAACAGTTTTGAGAAGACGATGGTAAAAATCCCCAAAAAAGAAAAGCCAGGCTAGATACAGTACGAGCAATACAATGGCATTACTTTATATTTTTACATTTACTAAGGAGTTCAAGATAAAAAAAACAAACAACTAAGTATCCCAAGTCAGTTAACACATGAAAATCCAGCAGGAACATCAATTCAAAAGCAGGATCTTGGAGAATGAAAAGTGGAATAAACAAATGTGAAAATTAAAGACCAAATGAAAAGGTTCCTGGAATACACAACACTAATTAGGATTTCTAAGAATATTTCTATACATCTGAAAGAATGTTAGTGTGGTTCCACTATATTTAAGCAATTTTCTTTGCAGGCTGAATTCTAAGAATGCCCTCTCTTGAGGTCCTCCAGTCCATCATCTCCTTATCAAAAGATCAAATCCAAATTACATACACAGAATAAGTAGATACTTCCTAAGAATTCTTGTCAAGGTCCCAAGAATTTGCAGCTGAGTGACACCAGAGCTACCAGGTTGTTCCTATGTACCTAATCACTCCATATTTATTTTTCTTGAACTTGCTCAGTCTTCCTTGATATATCCAAGTGTTCACACATCCTGTGACAAGGAATTCCATAGATTACAGATTAGGTGAAGGAGCAACTCATTTCATTTGTTCTAATCTTGCTAGTGCATAGGTTTGTGAGGTGATCAACCAATCCTCACTCACTTTCTCCCATGTTTTATGACTTCTGCCCTCTCTCAGGCCCTTACCCTTAAGTCCTCTCCAGGTTACGAAGAGAGAACCCATTTAGACATTCTTCAATAGCAGCCATTTCATACTTTTCCTTCCTGCCCTTCTCTTGACTACTTCCAATATAAACTTCAAATATAAACTTTCTAAATAGATGGGATAAGAATTGCACAGAATATTCTGACACAGATGCACCATTCATATGATGGCATGTTACTTTTTTCCTTTCTTTTTCCATACATTCACTAACAGTTAAAAGTCTGTGATATTTAGGAGAAAAATCCATACTTTTCTCAATGGAAACTAGGAAGTGTATCTTGTAGACTACAAGAGTCCAATAATACCACTGCCTTATTCTTCAATACAAAAATATTTTGCTCTTTGAAGATCCTAAAAAAATGGAGGCAGGGTGAGGGGAATCTTTCCTTGTACATGGAAGGAAAGAAAGGTCCATGTGAGTTCCAGTCTCTCCTAGTTAAAAAGCTTTTGACTAGAAACAACCAACAAAAATTAAAGCCAAAACAAAACAAAACAAGTAACACCCTTAAAAGTTCTCTATTAGAGCTCTCAGAACATTGGCTGATAGAAAATCCAATTAATTAAGGGCAGTAAGCAGACATCTAAGCACCCCACTTGGCACAGTATAATTCAGCCCTGTCACACATCTGTCAAATATTCATCATCTGCCTCTTGTATTTCAGTATCTCTCTGACACAACCAGTTATGGCATAGGAGCTCAGAACAGCATTATGTGTATTCACCCTTAAAACACTAGGTTCTGGCAAAGCTTAAAAGCACCAAACACAGCAAAGTCATTCTGAAACAAACACAAACCCTCCTGCCAGCATCCAAGGGTCAGCTTTGATGTATCCATTTTCACTATAACGTAAACATTATTTTGTATTCCTACATACCAGAGATTGAATGATTTCATAAATGATTGGACTGATTCCTTTAGAAAGTGACATGATCTTCAGAACCTCATAGCACATGATCAGACACTTCAACAGTGTTTCAGGATCATTCTTCAAGTTGTTCAGGGAAAAGAGAAAAACATTATCAGTACAAATGGTGGCTATGATAAGATGAATGGGGCCATTAATCATAATCTGTCCCTACCCAAATAAACATTTCCTGTCCACCACACATTTTTTGTGCAAGAATATTAATCATCAACTGTCTATAAGCTATGATCAAAATAAATTCCTTTTCATGTTTTCTGTTAAGAGTAAAAAGAGTAAGATCAAGATCCTTTTAGAATTATTTAGTTATTCAAAGACAAAACAACAGTTTAACTGCAATTCCTTTTTTGCTAGAACATACTATCAGCTTCTATACTTGCAGAAGAACACTACCACAAATTTTGGCTTCAATTTTTAAAATGTATTTGAGACAAGGCCAAGCTACACTTTCTTTTAAAACTATGAAGACATTTTAAAACATAACCAGCACTTAAAAATACAGGAAGGGAAGATACCTTCTCCACAGGCATTTCTTTAATTTCAGCTTGCTCTGCTGCTTTTATTAGATCATTTTTTGTGCGTTCCAACTCAGTTATTTCCTCTTTTAATACTGCTGCTCTATTAAAATCCTGAAGAGTAACGCATTCCTCCAAAGCGTTTTTTGCTTCAATAAGTTTCATTTTTATTTTAGCTAGCTGAAATACAAATTAAAAAGAAAATTATTATAATAATCTCTGTAGTATTAGCCAATGATACACTATTGACACTAGCCAATATTAACCTACTATATAAAACTCTAGATCATTAAGCTTAAAAAAATATTTTTCTTATTAACCAAAATCTGCTCACCTTAAGCTTCTGCTTTCTTATTTCAGCAGCATCAACAGGCTGGTCGACTGCAACAATTGGCTCACGAACTTCAGATGTAATTTCTGCAATCTATTGTTACAAACAGTATATTAGTGCCATTAATTTCAGTTCAGATACATACTAAGCATTTAGCTTTCCCAAATTTAAAATATTATAATTCTGAAAAAGTCTAGCACATCCATGCTGTTTCTCTTAGCAGCTCATTCCCTGTAAATAACCCTCAACTTGACAACACATAATGTGACTATGAGCACATTTCAATCCCATTTTCTCCCATTCAGCTGGGTAAGCAAGGAAGAAGACCTTAAGTACTGTCCTGGGTTGCAGTGTATTCTATTACCATCCTCATGAGCTGTTGAAACCAGGTGGGGCAGTGTCTCCTTGCCTCCTCCTCCGGACTATCTTCTGTTAATGAGCCCATCAACGCCTGGCCCCATGATTCATCATCCCACTGTGAGATGCTCCACCCAGAGGGAGGAACCAAGCATTCCATCCTGGATATAATCTGAGATTCCAAACACCACAGACAACCTTTCCACTGGATTTCCAGAGGACAAGAGCTATACAGCCACCACTGGACCTTCTGAGGAAGAGCAGACCCTTCTACAGGATCACCACTTCAACAGAACCACATCCACCACTTCAGGAGGACTGCTGACTGGACTGCTACCCTCACCCTGACTAACAGCGTGTCTGGTTGTATCCTGACTCTGTCAGTTTAAACCAGTGCTTTCTGCCTTTATGGTTTTTTTTAAATTTCCCTATTAAATTGTTATTCTGACTTGGTGCCTCCCACTGGTTTGTTTTCAAACTAATACAGGTACCTATCTGAGCTAACAGGAGGGAAGAGAAATATGAAACCTGGAAATCTACATCATCTTTACTTTGAATGTTTTTGTCAAAACACTTTGCATCTACTATGAAAAAGTATTCTGAAACAGACTTCTGAAGTGTAACTTTCCTAGTTTGAGGATTGCATTTACACCACCAGTCATATCTGTAAACATAAAGGTCTCTAGAAAACCACAAAATGCAGCTGTGCTAAAAACCAAAATAATAACAACATCCCCCCCCCCCGCAAAAATACCCCCAAGGGGGAAGGAGACAATATTTAAATACTGATATTTCCTTTACAATGCTTCATAAAGGCCATTTGATTTATGGGGAAGACAGACCAGAAATCAAGCTTTACAATTACTTACAACTTGAATCCTTCTGTCCTCATCCGTAATGATACTGAGCAATCTTTCAACAAGCAAAGGTATAAGTGCTGGTGAGGTTGAAGGTAAAATGAGAATCTTTTGTAAAATAACCAACAGATGCTTTCTGCATTAGAGAAAAAAAAACCCAAACAATGTTTGCTTATTCAAGAAAATGGAAGACATAAGAGTTACTACCCTATGAACTTCAAGATGAAGACTTTATAATACAGTATGAGAGAAACTTTTCTCCATAGCTACGTTAACTGCCAAATGTATCTTCTTACTTAGCAAGCAATGTTTGTCTTTTACTGATTTAACCTGGTTTTTCTTGATTAGAAAATGCTGAATTTTTTAATCAGGTGTCAATACTGTCCAAAGAAAAATCATACCAGCAGAGAACAGTATCAATACTGCAGAATGCTTTCATGGAAATTATCTGACTCAAAACTAAAATAAAAAAAAAAAATAAGAACTTAAACTATCCTGCCAGTCTTATGCACATTTACACATTCCACTGAGAGTTTGAATTTACTGCTATGTTTATACTATCATAACTGCAAGTTTTCACAAAATGCCTGGTATGATGGTATGACTTTCCAAATTCATTCGCTCATCTTACTTCACACCAAAAGGCTGTTCAAATTCTAAAAATGACTCAGTTATAACACAGTCCAGTTTAGGCTGGTATCTAAGATATTTTTAGCCTTTTAGGCCTTAGCAGACTATAGCTTAGAAACACAAGAAACAAACATGCTACTTACTATATCTGTTGTGAAGCAATCCATTTTTCTCCTTTTATTTTTTACATACTATGCTTCAAATAAACAGTCTTGTAATTTCATAATTTCAATGATACTTTATGAAAACAACTATGAATTTATGAAAAACTATGAATTTGTTCTCCCCTAACAATGTTGAATCTGCATTAGAAGTTACTTTTCCATAAAAGTAAGCAGACAATATTTGGCACAATTTTGGGACCACTTCCATTAAGGAGACTGCTTTCCATTTCAGCTAGCATTAGAACTGTAGTTTGTCTGTTTGATCAGGTTCTTTCCCAGCAGAGGTTCTATGCCTGTCCTTAGGCATGAATGTCATAAGCTTAGTACCACAAATTTGCTATTTAAGTTTACCTTCCTCCCTCTTCCATGGTATCCATGCAGCCTATGATTAGAATCAGTTGTTGGCCTATAAATTCTTTTGTCATCAGGTTTACAAAACAATTAAAGTCCTTTTTTTGTTCTTCACCAAGAACTGGCATATTTTGAAGATAACTGAATCCAAACAGAACAGATATAATTACATTCAGATTCACTGTTGGACAGTAACAAATAAGTAAATAAATAAACACACTCCAAACACTCCTCCCCCACCCGCAATAAAAAATCCCACCACTTTCTTGTCCTGTATAAACAAGTGGTTATGCTAGGTACAAACCTTAAAAATTAATGATTATGTTATTTTAATAGATCAGTCTTTTCAGAAAGTTATTTATACCAAATAATGTACAGTTTCAAAATAATGCACTTCATTTTAAAAATCCATTTTGTGAATGTAATACAATAAGAAACATAAAATGTCAAGTAATGCTTGTACATGTGATTTCAGTTCTGTAAAAATGCATAAAGGTAACTTAGGAACAAATGTATAGATGTACCATTTTTCTTACTATTTTCTGCATATTTAGGTACAATGTATTTTTTACAAGTTCAGAATTGTTATATTGTTTACATGACAAAATACAAGAAAATCATGAAAGTATACAGTGAATTCTTAACCTGATCAAATATGTCATCATATTTGAATAACAATCTGTTATCAGATAAACTCATGAAAAGGGTAATCAGTTTGTTCCATTTCTTTATTTTTCTACACTCAATTGTTCTTTTATCAAAATTTTATCTATCAGTGAAAGTTACACATATTCAGAAAATCTGGAGTGAAACATATAATGTACAAAATTCAGTACTGAATAAAATGTTGCAAAATATAATTCATATATTGACATGAGCGGTGAAAAAGATGCTTTTTTCTACCATAGCTTTATAGATAGTTGTCAGCAACAGCTTGTTATTTTTAGCAAATTTTTTAAATTTCTTCAAATTTGGGACAAAAAATCTTTGCATTTAAGTAGTATTTAAGAACATCTGAAATGAAAATTAAGTGTTTCTGGTCATTTAATAATAATTTTGCCTGCACCCGGTAACAGTGAGTATCTAAATGCAGCTCACAATCCTGCTTTTTTTCTGAAGGACCAATGACTTGCATGTTCTTGCTCCTCCTAACCAACACCCTCACAGTGCACTGCACAACTGTACACTGTACACCAGAGGATTGTAAAAGTGCAAATCCTACCTGAAACAACTGGGGCCACAGCTCAACAATGAAGAGTTTGACAGCTGATACCATAAACAATTACTAGCAAACCTGATGAATTTTAGCCTCACCCTGAACGGTAATGTAACTGAAGGCACTTTGAGTAAGATTGGATGGAAAGAGAACAAATGTTCTCTTGAAAAACAAATTTTTTGAAAAACTAATATTTTGTGAACTGTTAAATTAATTATGAATGAATGAATAAATTTATACCCACCAGATTGGATATACATTTCAAAGCTAAGGAAGCACAGATGCTTCATTTATTAAATGTTTATGAAACGTTAACACATTCCACACTGAAAAGTAGCAATGACTTCTGTAATTACTACCAGTATACGACACCCAGTACAGTGAGAAAAGAATATGCATATTTTTAATTAGAAACAGCCATCAATACAATGCATTTTTCAGCAGATCTGATTTATAAGCATTTCAGGAAGATTTACTCTTTTACAGGCACAGCATCTTAGTTGAGATTTCCCAGCATTATCCATGCTCACAAACAAAATTTATGTTAAGACTAAAGAATCCCACAAAGACAAAAAAAAAAAAAATTACCATTTCTTTGCTTTGGTGAAAATACTGCCTTAACAAAACATTCATTACCACCCTCCTGCGCCCTCCAGTTAAACAACTGTTCTGTAACTCGTTTTGCACCTCTGTCACTGCCTTCAAACATAAGCTTTTGGGAAGCATGCCTGCCTGAGCCGGCAAAAGAGGAAGAAAGTTTCAGTTCAAAAATGCTTCCCTTAGAGACAGCAGCCAAATTTTATTTTATTTTCACAAATGACAACAATAGAAGAAGTGTCGGTTTCTGCAAGCTCTAAAAATCTCTCAAAAATCTTTTTTTAAAAAAGTGAAGAAAAGCTAAAATCACTGTTCAAGCACAACTTTGAGTTTGGAGGATTCCTGAAAAATTGAATAAAATAATTATATTCTACTTTAGTGGTAAGAGATTTATTTTTAAATGCAATGTACCTCAATAAATAATCTGCGTATATAGCTGGTTCTGGCAACACCTCTTCTAGTAAAACTTCACCTTCTTCACCTTTTGATTTTAGATATTCACAAAGACATCTCCAAAATAACACATTCTCAGCTGTTAAATCCTCCAGTGGAATCAGTTTTCTAAACAAAAATAAACAAACCAATATGAAGAGATGAATAAAAGAGTCTGAAACAATAAATACGCAGAAGTATTAGAAAATAAGAAATAAAGATTATTTCCTCAAATGCAAATAAAACCCGGTCAAAGGTATTCCCCACAGAAACACTTATAGACTGAGAAAAATAACTTTCTCTCTCTTGAGGAAACAGAGCTCCCCAAGCCATTCATGACATTGCCCTTCTCAGTTTTTTAATTAAGGCCGTTCACACCAGTTTGCAGAAACATTCTGCCCAACCTTTCAGATCTTCTAGAGCAACCACCCAGGTACTTTATGAAACATTGTTATTGCTGCACAAGTCTGAAAAACTGAATACCATTAATCAGCAGAAATGAAACAACTGGATTAAAATATTTTTCAGCTTCTGTCTATGAATTGTTTCTCCCATTCTTAATACAAGATCTTCACACAATAATAGAGTAGCAATCACTATGTCAAATGCAAAACGTAATATGACTGCTTCTCAGCAACTCTGTAAGCTCATTATCCATCTGCCATCATAGGTAGATCATCCATCATGGGACCCCCAATTCTTTTTAGACTCATAGTATTTTTCATGCCAAGTATGGCAATTAATCTTTGTTTTCAGAAGCAGAACATTAAGTTGAGCATTAATTCTACCTCAAAACAGAAAAGACAGTATCACTGCAGTGGTACTTTTTACTCCCTTGAATCCCATTTTACTTTTAACCTATCAACAACAATTTTGGTTTTGGTTTGGACTGCTCATATACAAAACAAACAAAAAACCCAGCCAAAAAACACCTGAGCAACATGTAGATGAAAACTGATCATTAATTTGACAGCTTCTCATTAATCTGACAGGTCT
Source organism: Corvus brachyrhynchos (assembly GCF_000691975.1). Lineage (NCBI taxonomy): Eukaryota > Metazoa > Chordata > Aves > Passeriformes > Corvidae > Corvus > Corvus brachyrhynchos. The sequence goes on from NW_008236769.1 coordinate 4,219,766, forward strand.
TTATTTAAATGTAAATTTAACAAACAGAAATCACAGACTTCAAAAATCTAGCCATTTATCATTCTGATACTGCATCATGCAAGCTGTACTCAGAAACTTCATACAAAAACAATGCTAGTTTTTTCCATAAATTAAATGAATGTAAGCTTCATTACAAACTGAATGATTTAACTTACTTTTCAAAATTTCATTAGTCTAACAGATCTACTTCTTAAAAAAATTCTCAGATAGCCCAGTTCTTCAGAATGGAAGCTTCATTTTGCTCAGGATTAAAATCAGACCAATCAGAACTGAATGATTTTGAACAGTGGTAGGAGACTAATCTCAGATGATAAAATTAAATGACAAATTGTCACTGTCAAAAAAAGCAAAATAAAAGCAATAGCAAAATCTTACTCTGTATTATGGGGGGAAATACACAGTACCGTATGAAGTGCCTTGCCTTCCAGTTAGTAGCATGACAGATGTTTTGAAATCAGTAGATGCTACATGCATTGCACTCCAAAGCCAGAGATGTGGGCCTGGCTGGCTTTAAAAAGCATCAATAATAGAGAAGTAACTTTCTTACAGCGTCTGGAAATGTGCCAGTATCTTAACAGGTTAAAAGGACTTTAGTTTTATGTTCTCATACAGAATACTCATCTTTTGGAAATGAAAAATGCTCTGCATACCTGCTGTCAAGGTTTTTACAGTTCTGAACAATGTCATGAAGTGGAGATAATGAAAACATAGCATTTAGTACTGGGATGGCCACTTCTGGGCAGTTTTCTACATCCAGTTTATGAAGCAATTCTAAAACATCCCCTTCACTGAACTGTAACCAGGCTTGAAGTAGCTTCTTCTTCATTACCTCCTTAATGGCATCTAATAATACAGGAATTCAAACAGTTTAAACCAAAGTTTAAAAAATATCAAATTTTAAACATACTTTCACAAAACATTTAACTACAGAAGTCTTTTTGCAAAAAAAGTTATTATACAGTTAAACTTAACATTACCTAAAATAAAGAAAAACCCAGTTGAACAAGAACTACCTGCCCCATTTTTGAGGCAATATAATTTTTCCCCTCACAGGGAATTAAAAAAAACCTATATCCAAAAAACTTTTACATCTAAGGACAGCACCTCAACCCAGAAAACCTGCAAACCACAAACTCCTGTACAACAAAGAAATATTCAGAATTAGAATCACAGAATAGATAAGATTGGGAGGGACCACAGTGGATCATCTGGTCCAACTTCCCTGCTCAAGCAGAGCACGTGGCGCAGGATTGCTTCCAGACACTTCTTGAGTATCTCCAGTGAGGGAGACTCCACAATCTCTCTGGGCAACCTGTTCCAGTGTTTGGACATTCTTCCTCATGTTCAGGTGGAACTTTCTGTGCATCAGTTGCTGCCCACTGCTTCTTGTCCTGTTGCTTGGCAGCACTGAGCAGAGCCTGGCTCCATCCTCCTGACACCCTCCCTTCAGATACTGACAGACATTGATGAAGTTCCCTCTGTTTTCTCTTCTCGAGGCTGAACAGGCCCAGCTGCCTCAGCCTTTCCTCGTAAGAGAAATGCTCCAGTCCCAAATGTTCTGGGTAAGCATTGTTATATACTTGCTGTATTTCAGGAACTGGCCACTTTTGGAGGCAGGACAATACGTCTGAATTGACGTATAGAATTCTCACACTAATTCAATTATAAGAATGGATTATGAAGTTTACATATGACACTTTAACTCCCTCCTCACCACAAGAAACAGTTCCTGGATCAACAGAGTACTATTTAATCAAGGAAAAAAGTATTTATGGGAACATCCAGAATATATACATCATTAATGCATTCACCCAGACTTAAGCAGGAAAGTTGAAAGGCTAATAGTCTGGTGGAAGTAAAAACATAATAATTAGGGAGCTAGGAATAATAAAAGAAGTATGCTCTTAGGATCTTTCAGACAACAATATCCAGAATAAAGGAAACAAAGTCCACACACATTGACAACATTCATCTTTCCTCTTATATGTAACTCATGATAATAAATGCAACACTTAAATATTGTTAAGAGTTCAAAAAGAACTGTAAAAAGGCCTTGAAAAAGCTAAATTAATGTCCTAAGAATAAGAAACCTCTCTAAGAAAGTGAAAAGCATAAATTAGTAGAATACAGTAGAGTAAGAGCTGAACTCACCCTGAAAAGCAGAACTAAGCAGAATCTGGATTATGTATTCTAGATCTGATTTAATTATAAGCCCTTGTTCTGAAGCCAATATGGAAAAACATCCAAAATTTTAATGTAGGTACCTTGAATGAGCAGGTTCCTCCTCAAGCTCAGGAGTTACACAGATAAGCAAATTCAATAAAGATATATATATATTCAGGGTTATAGGATTTGCAATATTTGCAATATAGAATAGCCAATTTGGAATATAAGCCTGTTTTACCCAGCAGAGAACATATGATATCAGATAAACTACATACACTGGCAGATGTCTTCCCCTGTGATTCTAGGTGTCAAGAAAAAGAGAAGTCCTCAACAGCTGGGATGGAGAATCATCCTAAGGAAGAGAGAGACACTAAGAGAGAAAGTATCTGTCCTGGATCAAAAAAGGCACTTCTTTATGTTGAATGCCTCAATGTCACTGAAAAACATAGACAGGCTGTATTTTCTCTTTAAGGGAATACAACAAATCCTTGTTCCTGACAAGTGAAGGATCACATGAAAAATTAGTGAAAGTAGCTTCCTCCCCAGTTTGGAAAGACTACTAAGAGAAATGCATTCACCCTAAAGAAGTATCTCTCAAGACCAAGCATTATTGGGGGAGTGATGGCAGCCAGCAGACAAGCAGCAACTAGTTAGATCAAAGAGCAAACTAGTATATCAGTAAGAAACAGTAATTCAGAACATGAGTTTTTCAGTGCTGGACTTCAAAAACAGAACATGGCAAACTTCAGTAGGCAACTACAGAACAATTCAGGATAGGTGGGGCAAAGTGACTAAAACTTCTTATACAGAAGAAGGTGGTCTTTTAAAGTGTAGTTCTACACAGCGTAAGAAAGGACTCATCTGATTGTCTCTTCCTTTCCTGTCAAGAACAGAATATGATCCCCAGCTAGCCAAAAATAAAGGTAGAGCAATAAAAACATATGCAGACATGACACACCTTAAAGAGCTCTAGTTCCCAATGAACACAGTACTTAGTCTTGTTTTCTAAGTGAATATCCACATAGATCAGAATTCTCAGAATTCCCAAGTAGCACATCACTCAGCAAGGGAAATTCTCACAGTAAAATTCAACTTCGTGCAGACTTTCCAAACAAAGTAGGGGGGGGCTACACATCAGCACTCAGTAAAACTAGTAGCTTCTATTGTGAAATTCATGTCTATAATTGCTGCTTTGGGGGGAAAAAAAACCAAAACAGTGTTCTGCGTAGGCAGGCTAAAACTGTCTCACTCAGATGCATGTCACCTTTTGATCTTTTGGCAATACCACCACACACAATTATGGGTACATTCTGAATGGCTCTTTCTATAGAGTCATACAGTACAAAACACATCAAAAAGAATAAGGCTGCTTCATGGTGAAATGCATAAGGGTCAAAGATTCAGTAAAAGAAAATTCAAGCTAGTTAAACAAAAAAAAACATCTGAGATGATTTCTCTCTGAAAGCACATAGGAAATATTTTCAAACAGGTATTAATGTTCACATTCAAATTCTTTCATACATTTACTGGTTACAAAAATATCTGTAATGAACTATTTCCGAATACACCAAATTAATTAGGTTTTTCTACTTCTGTGTTTAATTACATTATCGGTTTTTAATTTTAATAGCATTTGGTCCTATTTTAAAGCTCACTGGCTTTCAGGTTTTTTGAAAGTGCAATTCTTTTCTATTTTTTTCACTATAAGGGGCCTGGAAAACCAAAGCAGCAAGCAGACTTCATGAGTTTAAACACCTCCTGGTACCTCATTACTCCCTTCGAGCCCCTTATTGCCATCACGGCTGCACATACATCACCCCAATACACTAGAAAGTATTCTCTCTCAAACATTTCTATTAAGATGTTAAGAAACATATGATCTCTTACCAGATCTGTCATTAAGTCCTTGTTGCAACAATTTAACTCTCTGTGCTATGGTCAGAGCTCTTATGTGAACTTTTTCTGCCAAAACCTTAAAAATAATTAAGGCATTAAAATACATTTCCACAAATTATAACAAACGAATTCATTACCTGCCTATGGTTTTACACTTTGAGTTTTAACCATCCACAGAAATCCTGTACCAATAGAAACCTGTAACGCCTATACCAACAGCACTGTACCAACACATTAACAAGCAGATCCTCAGGCACGGAAGAAAATGTAAAGTAAAATAAACAAAATTAACACATAGCTTAGAAGCTCATTAGCTCTGCTTGAATGTAACACCTGGACACGAAAACTACCCTCTCTCTTTAAAGTGCCCAGAGTAATGAATACCTGCAATAAATTACAGAAGTAGGTACTTTTCTTAGAAAGCCTACTAACACAGAGATTCAGTTTAAAAAAAAAAAATCATCTAAGATAAAAAAAGCAGAAGATAATTCTGTGTGAAAAAATTGAACATTTTGTTTCAAGATCTTGCCTAAGATGCCTGCATAAGAAACAGACATGTTAGCATAGTTTCTTACCTCTACACGTAAACATAAGTAAGGGTTGATACTTCTTAAAATTGCAATACCAAAACCATGCAATCTTTTACTACTGCTGTGGTCCTAACATCTACTATGTAAAAACAGAGAAGCAAATTTGCTTCAATTAACATCACAAAATGCATAGATAAAAACCAGTAGACTGCATATGTAATTTATGCTGTTACTGCCTGATCTTCAACAGAAATTCTACCACAAAAGTAATTTCTATCAAGCAAGTTCTACAGTCAAGTTCAACAGTTTTAACTAGAAAACTTGTATGAAATCACTCCCCCTCAAAATTTTGGTAAATGAAAATAAATTATTTAACTGTTCTTAATGTTAAGTGAAATATAATAAAAGATTTAAAGCCTTTTTCCTAAGTCAGCCTTTGAAATTAATGTTAGGTGATCCAATTTACCTCATATGCCAGCTTTCTGACAGCCTCCTTTACATCCATTGTGCGGCCTACAATTATTGGCAAAGTCCTTTCTGATGGAGCAATACATGAGAGCACTGCACGTCTCACATCTGAGTTTGAATCATTTTCAAGCAATGTGCTGTAAACTGAAAATAAAAGTCATAATAATGCTTTCATAAGAGTTTGAAACATAGAAAAACAGAAAATACTTGAAAAAAAATTCAGCAGCTGTTACCAAAACCCCTCTCCTGCCCCTGCAGAGCTGATCATTTACGAAACTGTTCAAGGTCACAACCTTGATTTTATGGTAACTACATGCTGAGCTATGCTGTCAAAAGAAATAATGTCCCAATCATAAGTAGGATCTTCAGTTAATAACTCCAAAAATTGCTAGTCTGGATGCCATCCATAGCCACTTTGTCATATACCAGGGGGAAAAAAATATTTCCAAATATTGGCTCTTTAAGACCTCTATTCACTAGTTGTACTTCTTCATTACATTCGGAAGTAGATCCTCAAATTGTCCTATAAATGGAAAACTGCAATCTCCATTAAGCCTAACAAAATTCTTACAGTAAATCCCTCACATAATGCTTTTTTATTATATTCTTGAACCTTATTCAAAATTAAAAGCAACCATAAAATTAGTTTAATTAGAGTGTACATGAATTCATCTTGCTCTGTGAGACAACAATTAACTATGAAATTTATGTACTCCTAAATAAGTAACCTATAAAAAACACTTAGAAAATAAAATTTCAAAGAAGGCACCTTAACAACAGAAAACCCCAACTAACTAATTCTTCAGAAAAGTAAATTATGTAAAGATTAATCAGGGTACAATTTATATACCAGCTGTGCTGGTACAAACCTACATTTTGTCTACCTTGAGGCAAAGGAAGTAGAAGCTTAGTCAAGAATCATACCATACACAAAGAAACCCACAAACATCATCAAGATACCTGTGTTGCAGAGATGCTAATCTCTTCTAGAAAAGTGACCCTAATTCAAGACAACAAAAGTTTTTTCTCTACCATCTCTACTCTTCTAAGAGTTTTTGTACAGTACCAAAGGCTCCTTAGAGAGCAAGAATTGAACACACGTATTATACACCTCCACTCTAGTTTACAAGACATTTTCACAATCCTACTCGTACATTCAGTTCACAGAGCAGCCTGAGCCCAGTATGATTGTCTAGCAGATCTCTCCTAACAGTTCTGTCTTTTCCCCTTGAACACACACAACACTTGCACCTTCCATCTCCTTTGGCAAAGAATTTCAATTTATGAATTATTACACGAATACTCTCTAAAATCCATTTACTCAATGCTAAAAAAAAAAGAAAAAAAGAAGCAAGCTTTAAAATGCTTTAAGGTAAGGTAAATTAACAAATGTTCTTAGACAAAAGAGAGAGACCAATATTACTTACCATTAACAACAGGGCAGTTTTCATCCTTAGGATTTTGAAGTCTTGACAGGGCCAAGACAGCTTGAATTCTCACACTTGGAAATTTATCTTTAAGTCTAATCAGCATAGCTTCATTAATTTTATCAAATAAGTCATCATCA
>NW_008236769.1:4226504-4228328 GCF_000691975.1 Corvus brachyrhynchos
GGAAAGAAGAAAAAGGTATTCTCAATAATCACACTTTTCTCATTTCCAACATAAGGCTATTAATACACACATCTAAGTGACTACTATTCTACAGAGTAAACGAAATATGCACGTCTGTGTTCCAAAAGCCTTTCCAATTTAATTTTAAGATTAAAAAGCCACAACTGAAAAGCAATTACAGCCCATTGCCTGGATCAGTGACTTCAGAAAATCAGCAGTGCCTTCACAAAGGAAGCAGCATGGTGACCACTGCATGCAGCCTGCAGTGCATTAGCCAACTTACTGCTCTGCCTCCATGAAACATTAGAAGAAAAAAAGACATTAGCAATTATGATTAGTTATCTTAGGCCTGATCAATAATATTTCCATGGCAAATCAATAGTTTAGGAAAGTGTAATTCTATTTGTGTGTTCATGCTATTGGAACTGCTTATCTTTCTACGTAACACTTGCAATAAGCAGAAAGGAATAATAATACATATGCCAACCACAGTTGTACAGAAGATATTTTAATATTTTTGTTGTCAACAGAAGAGTATAAATTAATTTCCACCACGCTTTCACAATTTCATGCTTTTAAGTGTACCTATAGCAAAGCCTACAGTGACGTATCTGACAGCCAAACAGGAGAATATTCACATTTTCTCAAAGGCCCAAATTTTGAAATCCAGTTGTTGGATTATTTTGGGGGATGTGATGGATCTTTCTGTGTTGGGGGAATGGGGATGGTGTTACTAGTCAAGCACTAGCTTTGTTTTGCTTTCACTTTTTAAGCTCTAATTTGTAAATACTGTCTCAAGTACCAGCAAGTTTTCCCCACTGCAAAAAGTTTCCGTTTGTTATGTTAGACATTTAAGAATAAATGCTAACTGTACCTCAAGCAGAAATTTAAACACATAATTCAGAAGTAAATTATCTTCTTCTCCCTCCTCACTACCATCTTCTTTCTCCGTCTGATAGAATGAAGTAACAAATCTAGCTGCAAAACTGATCACTTGTTCCACTGCTGGTTCCCGTCTGTAGATTATCATAGCATACTTGAGGAAATGAATGAATTTTTCATTAAAGCCTTCTTTATCATCCAACTGGAAAAAAAATAAATCAAACCACAACAAAAGATTACCCAGTTCATCTTTCAAAGCTGTACCACAGAAAAATAAAAGAAGTGGGCTTGTAATTGGCAGCTTCCAATTAAATTTAAAATCTTAAAGGGCTACAACCAGCAGTCGGGGCACACCCGCTGTCGTGCTCTCCTCAGTGAGTATCTTGCTGCTACTCCACAGCGGGCACCTTACGAGCACGGGGCTCCACCCGGCTGACAGATTTCAGGACGACAGTCAACATCCCCATCCATTACATCCTGTGTCACACCTACATCTCGGGTATCCAAACACCTTCCCGCGGCATCATCAATATCTGAGGGCAGCTCTCCCGCCGCGTTCGCAGGAGACAACTGTGCGGAACAGTTCAGCCGCTTGGTTTTGCAGCATTTGGGCGGGTTCTTTGGGGAGGGTTGGGGGTTCTTTTTGTTTAAGTCGCGGGGTCTCCTTAAGCACACTGGTGTTCGTTTTAGGGGAACACTGCGGAGGCGGCCCCTGCCCCCCAGGGGACCACCGGAGCACCCGCTGGGGCCTTCAGCTCCCCCCGCGCCGGGCCGCCCAAGGGCAGCCGTACCTGAGCATAAGTGCTCTTCAAAGCTACCACGAGCTTCGCGTGGTTCTGGTGAGGCTTCTGGGCCAGCTGAAAGGCTTCCCGGACCTGCAGCAGCTTCTTTTTGGCTCCCATGGCCGAGGAGCAGTTCCGGGACCGACCCCCCACAGCCCCG
>NW_008236769.1:4228427-4278877 GCF_000691975.1 Corvus brachyrhynchos
CCACAACCGCAGAATGAATCGGGTTGGGGAAGAGCTCTGGGATCATTGAATCCAGGCTGTGACCAAACAGCGCCATGCCAACTAGACCCTGGCACTGAGTGCCACGTCCAGTCATTTCTTGAATACTTCAAAGGATGGTGACTTTACCATCTCCTTGGACAGTCTACTCACCCTTTCTGAAAGACTCACCCTGTCTAATTACCCTGTGAAAAAATTCCTCCTAATGTCCAACCTTAAGGTGGCGCATTTTGATACTATGTTCCCTGGTCCTATACCTGGTTGCCTGGGAGCAGATGCCGACTCCCATCTGAGTACAGCCTCCTTTCAGGTAGTTGTAAAGAGTGATAAGGTCCCCCTGAACCTCCTCCAGGCTAAACACCCCCAACTCCTTCAGCTGCTCCTCATGGGATTTGTGCTCTAAACCCTTCAGGGCGGGCTGTGAGGGAGAGGGATCGGCTGGGGCCGTGCGGGGCTGCGATTGCCCTCCGGCTGTCCCACGGCGGGAGCGGCTGCTCCGAAGCCCATACCACGTACCAGCCCTGCTGCGGCTCAGGAGAGGCGGGCGAGGGTTTCCAGAATTCCCTTGGACAAAGTAGTTAAGTACGCCTGACAGCCCCCGCCAGCCGCTCTCCCAAAGTCCTCTCCGGACGTGAGTACCAGGCAAAGTCAGTTCAGTCGGCTTTCCTAAACCGAAGCACGTGCGGCAGCAACCCGAGAAAGCTCAGCCGCCTTCTAAATAATAAAAGCTCTTCGAAACACCCGCTCCTCTGTATCCGCTGCGAGGGGGGCTGAGAAGGCGGACAGTGCGGATGCAATACCTATTTGTGCTCCTTCCAGACTGAATCTCTTACTAGTGGAAATTTCCCTCAAGTTTGCAAGCGTTTGTTGTGAACCTAATGCTTTCCCAGAAATCCTTTAACTTGAGAATAGTAATAAGCCCCGTATCTCATTAAAAACAGGAAAGATAACTATGCTCAAACCCCAGAGCTGCGTTACTGGTTACGGAACGTGCAGCGAGCATTTAGTGACGCATTTAACGAGGAACAAAACCGGGGGTGATTCGGTGAGGGGAAACATTCTGAGCATATATCAAGTACAGAGTTATAGACAGCATTCAAAGAAGTGAACACAAGCCGTGGACAGCAGAAACTTAAGGTGTTTGACGTCCATATGTGTTTGGGCTTAAAGGAAAAAAAAGTGCCTGATGGACGTCAAGAGATGACAGCTATTCAGTAAGGACAGGTGACAAACCATCAAAAGACCACTGGTCAAACAGGCAGGACCTGTCTTGAAGAAGGGTTATTTTTGTATAAGGAAAAAAAAAAAAAAAAAAAAAAAAAAAAAAAAAAAAAAAAAAAGAAAGAAAAACACTAGGGGTCAGTCTTGTTCTAGATCTGAATCTTCCTAGTGTTTCATTTAAGAAGCAGATTTTTATCAACCAAATAATTGGAATTATTTTCTCCTTACAATGGTGTCAAGGATTATGGGATATATATGAGCTGTGTGTGAAGAATGGAGGACAGCAGCAGAAGACAAAGTATTTTTTTTTAGATAAAAATAAGTTGTAAAATAATTTAACTATGTGGCAGAGGGCTTTTTTTTTTCCCTGACATATTATACTACCATGCATTTGTGTATGTTTAGAAAAGATACCTCCTTTTTAAAGGTGATTTTTATATTTTTTATTAACTTCTAAAACATATGGATCAGACCTAATCACAAAACCACTATAATCAACAGCAAATTCTCAGTAAGTTGAGCTTTTTTTTTTAAGGTTATATTTTGGGGGGAAATACAATGTGTAACAATCTTTCTATTTAATGTATTTTTACTGGATAATTACCTGTGTGTAGATTTTTTTCTGCAATAGAACCCCTGTCTGTTCACGGCCGAGAAGATGCAAACAGGAAGACAAGCAAACCTTTGTGATTCTTGTGGCGTTAAAAACACAAGACATTTATTTTAAGTGAAATAATAATGCAAACTGAATTATTTTTGATTCACATGTTTAGCAGCCTGTTTGTGCCTACCTGCATCTCAGGTCTAAAGAAGAGGACCTTCCCTGGGGAATACCTTATAGTCCGTTACGGTGGATGTCATCCAGGATGTGAGATTTATTTCTTCCAGACTGCTTTAAATATTTCTTCTAGGCTTTGTGTTTACAGGTAGGAATAGAAAATTCACAGTACAAATGATATTTCATGTGTAGGTAAATAACATGCTGAAGTAGGATCACAAATCCTGGCCATGTTTCTGTGATACTAGATACCTTGTTCAACTGATAGAAGTGTTGCTATTGTAGTTTTTACACCTTACCTTTCAGGGCCTTGACTGCACTAATCAGCCTTAACAAGCCCTGACCTGCCTCACCTGAGGCCTGAAGCCACAGCCTTTGCCTGTGGGCCCAGGAATCCATTCCAGCTCCGTCCTGCACCTTCTGTCCCTTTCTGAGTTAACTCTCAGGGCTCAGTAAAGACCAGCTGCTTCCTGAGGGATGGATATAATGACTGACTAGGAGGGCAAGGAGGTAATGAAGGCCCAGAGATTGTAGCCAGTGGGGTTTCACAGCTCTGTCCGGAAAGGAATGATGAAACTGAACCTTGGATGGTGCTCCAGTCTCTGGAGGACAATGCACTCTCCTCATTCCAGCTTTTTTCCCTTATCTGCCATGGTCTACTTCTGACTCACTGTTCTAGATCCTTTCTCTTTCCTTTGTCAGTCCTGTTATATGAGCAAATACAGTGCCACAGGGTAAGCCAAATTTGCTGTGTGCCAGGGACATTGTGGTAATATTAGATGCAGGACATTGGATAAAAAATGGGTTGCAAAAAATGGAAGTTGATGCTATTCTGTTTGGTGTTTGAGGGCTTTTATATCTGATGTGTCTGGTTGGTTCCAGTTTCCATATTTAAAACATAAGCACAGTAATGTTTCATCCGTAATTAGGCCATCATTATGCAATAGAATTAGAGCTTATGTCCATCTCATTCCTCCAAAACTTGCATATATGTAAGTCAGCTGTAAAATTGTATATACGTTTTTGAATAGTTGCTTTTTTTAGTCAATGAGGAAATCAGTAGTCCTTCTGCTCTTTTTGGAATCCTGTCTGGTTTATGAGGTGGGAAGAAATTAAAAATATAAAGTAGTTATATATAATATTTTTATATGTAATTATGTATAACGTGGGTAATTGCCCAAGATGTATCAGTGGCAACACTTTATATTTGTCATTTTTCTTGCACTCAATCCCAAAACAAGTTTTATTGGAAACGGGATAGTGAATCAGGTGAGCAGGATAATTTTTATGAGTCTTCTGACTGTTATTTTTATACTTATTTCCCTTTTTTTTTTTTTCCCTTGTAAAAAAAGGAGAAAATGCTTTCTAAATTCTCTGCTCTGTGGTCAAAAAGCTACTCTAGAACCAAAGTGAATGTAAGTGGAGATCAAAAATGAGGGTGGTGATTTAGGAATTGAATTAGAATCTCACTTAGGGGTGTGTCTTCCTTTGTTGACACAGTAACTTGAGAAGTTTGAAGTCAATTTTAATAATATAGCTTTTTCATTTGAAACATAGAATCACAGGAAGGTTTGAGTTGGCAGGGACCTTGAAGATCATCTAGTTCCTGCTGCCACCCCAGCACCACCAGCAGGGATGCCACCTACTAGCTCAGGTTGCCCAAGGTCCCATCCAATCAGTTCTGACATAACATGACAGTTAATGACTAACTGTATTGTTCTACCATTTTCAAAGGCAAGCTTTATTGGACTGCAAAAGAGCAGTAGAGTGTAATCCAGGGGATCAGTTTAGCTTTGCTCTTGTGTATTAAAAAAAAAAATCTCTCTGAGCTCAGTAGTACCGGTATTCAGACTAAGAGTGAAAGAATTGGGCCGTATTAATTGTGTTCTGGGAAAGCTGTTTGTAATGTGTTAAACAAAGCTGCAAACTTATGTATTAAGCATTTGCAATAGGAATATCTTTTTTTATGTCTTGAAATTTGAGGGTGTGGCTCCTTTAATAGTAGCTAGTCAGGAGATTGCAGAAGTTATATAGTCTGCATATTCAACAAGCAGGAGATATCAAAAATGGAAGGTTTATAGTCTTTTGCTCATGTATGATTTTCATTTTTTTTTTTTATTAAAAGGAAATTAGTTAATATAGCCAAACCTGTGTACAGTTAATAAAAAACTTATAAAAACTGTAGTGACATGACCACCTTCTCTCACAATTTATTGAAAACTAAGTTAGCAATAATAATTCAAGCAGGAGTGTATGCATTTTCTGGTTATACTTTTGATTTTTATTTTAAACTGTCTTTGCCATCTACTGCCCCAAGTTCACAAACACTCTGTAATCTACGTATGTTCAATGTGATTCTGACAAACCCCGTATTTGTATACTTGCTTTGTGACATCCTTGTTTTGTCATCTTATTTATAGATCAGTTAGAAGAGAAAAATGTTAAATGCTCATTGAAACATTCTGGCATTATCTGCTGAAATTATGTTATTGAAACTAAGTTGGTTTTTTTTGTTTTCTGAGTAATGGAACTAATGAACTTGAGTCACCTGTAAATTTATGTTCTATTGTTGCATTTTCTGGTGCACAACATCTGATTGAAACTTTTCCGGTGTTTGAAGTATTGCCTGAAGAGTCTTGTCTGGACTAAGAATACTTTACCAGTGACCAATTATGTTCTGCTAAAACATTATTTTGTACCAAAGCCTCAAGTTCTTTCACTCTAATTCCCCAAAATTCATAAACAGCCTGCTTGAAGATATCGCAGTAGTTTATTCATTTTCCAATGTGCCTGAATATCTGTGCTATTCTTCTCTGCTATGCCCATATAGATGTCTCAAGTCTCTATCCACCCCTGCATCCAGGTCTAGTGTGTCCTCTGCTGTTTAGTAGAACAACCATGAATGTTACTGTCCACCTGTGTGATAACACAGGTAACTTCTTGTAAGTACTTGTAAAAGCTTTTGCCATTTTCTCAATTTTCTTTGTATTTTCACTTAGTTTGTTCTATTTTTGCTGAGGAAACTGTGTGTTAGGACTTTGCTCCAGCCCTTGCTCTTCTCTTGATTGTCCTAATAAACTTGTCAATTTAGTCAAAACTTTACATATCATTAAATTCCTAGGCTTTTTCTCGAATTGATGAATTGAGAGAAGGTATTATAAAATATTACCCGCGTTAAACTTATGTGTGAGTACATGTCTTGTCAGATGTCAGACAGCTGGTAGTGGCATGTCCTTATGTCCTAGTCACAAAAGAAGTTCCAGCAGCATCTTGGACACTAGTGCCAGTGAATAAAGAAACTGTGCTTTGTCGTTCCTTTGTCCAAGGATCTGTTTCTTGCCTTTTCTTATCAATATTCTTTCTGAGCAAAACACCATTTCCCTGCTTAGCATCTCCCAGCAACTGTGATCATTTTCATTTGTACACTGCATTTCTCAGTCTTCATTTCATCTCATTCCTGGAGTGAAGATTCTTTCTGCCCCTGGAGATTTAGAGTATCTCCTTTTCTCCCAGCAATCAAGGGTTTGGTTTCCCTGTCCCAAGGTCTTATCTTCTTACATCTTTACAATGTTCCTTCTCCCCAGTGCCTTGTAGGCATTCTTCTGCCGTGATCTTTTCCATTTAGGAGTGTTACTCTTAACAGTTCTTTGTCTCTCTTTGCTCTCACCAAGGTTTTTCTGTTTTCCTTCTGCCCTACCATTAACTGACACCAGACAATCCCCCTTCCCAATTCTGATAGTCCTCGGGAAGCTCTTTTTTTAAATCCACTACTAGCAAAGTGGAAGGTTCTCACCCAAGAAGGATGGCAAGTACTGGCAGGAGACCAGACTGGAGAGCTGCCTGCCTTTCCAGGTAGGGGCAGCAGGGAAGAAGCAGCCTTCATGGTCCCTCTGGCGGGACCTGAAATGGAGCCCTTGGCAGCTCCCTGGGGTCTCTCGTACTAGCTGCAGTGACACATTAAAGGGGTGTTGGGCAGCTCTTGGCTTCCCTTACCTGTTCTTTCTCCCTTTACCTCTTCTCTACCTCTCTTACTTCACCTTACCTGGCATTCTCCTACTTCTCCTTCTCTTCTAGACTTGTTTAAACGTGTTCACTAACAATTTTCTTTTCACATGACGCTTCACTGAAGCATTCTCTTAAAAAATCCCATTATCTTAATAGCTTGCCTCTTTTGTTTGTGCTGATTTTTCTGCCTTTTCTGTCCTTTTATTTATTTTACATGTACAAGCCTGATCTCTTTGAAACAGTGTGCACGTTGGCAAAAAAAAAAAAAAAAAAAAAAAAGAACTGAAATACTGTCAGTTTTCTTCAGGCACCTTTCCAGTGCATTTAGTGTAACTGAAGGGAACAGTCTCCTTGGATGAGGCAGGCAGGCTGGATCCTGGACACAGCTCCTGGGCTCAGTCGTGCTCATGTGCCCCTTGGCTCCACTCTGCTTTCAGCACAGCAGCAAAAACTGAGCAAAGATTTTCTTCATCACTTATGGGCCCATCCTGGTTTAGAGAGGATTGCCAAAATAGCAGAGCTTATAAAAGGTGCCAACATTCTCTTCTCAGATGACCTCTGCCATCTTTTGGCAGCTAAAAACGCAGCATGATTTAATCTTCAGGCAATCTCTACTACAACAGATCCCTGGCAATGTCTGTGCTACTGTCTCTAGGCTGGCTCAGCGTCTCCCGTGGGGAATTTGTAGCACCCAGCCGCTGGCGTCTTCTCCTGGCGGAAGCTCAACCATTTGAAGAGAAGGGGAGGAAAAAAAAAATCCCAATCAGGATGTTTGCACATGCTGTTCTCTGCCTGCTCGCCTGGGTGTTTTGCTGAAGGACTGGGACATCTGCAGAGAAGGGAGAGCGGCAGCGGCTGGAGCGTGCCCCGTTCGGGGCTGAAGTTCCTGCAGCGCCGGGGCTGTGAGTGCGCGCAGCCGGGAGGGGCGAGCAGCGGGGCCGGCTTCGCGCTACCCGGAGCGTACATAGACAGACGTGATTAAAATTCAAGCCTAATGGCCTCTGGAATAAACAACATTCAGCAGCCCGGGACTTGCAATGGATCTAAAGCCGCTCGCAGCAGCTCGGCAGAGGAGTGCAATCGGGAAATGCACCTGAAAATGTGCAAGAAGATTGCCCAGCTCACAAAGGTAAGTCTCGCTGCTGCAGTCTTTCCAGGGAGGTGAGGCTGCCCTGGCCAGGGGTGTCGGGGGTGTCTCGGAATTGTCTCCTCTGGTGCCCCTGTCTGAGAGGAGGGAAGAAAAACGGGTCCTCTCTTTTTAGGCTGTTGCCGAGAACATCGGTGTGCGCAAACTTCCCTCCAGTTCCCTCCAGTTCCCCCGCGGGGGCTACAGCCCATCCGTAGGGATTGCTTTTGTGGCAGACGATGGACACCTCGCACTGAACTGCTCTAATTACCCTGCGACCATAGCGAGAAGGGCTCCAGCTCCGCGAAGACGCGGGGTTTGTCTGGGAGCTGTTGGGAGGGATTGACAGTATCCACTTTTCGTCTAGAATTACGAAGACTGCAAGTAATTTGCATTTTATAGGTTCTCAAGTAATGTTGTTGCAAAGCTACAGCCAATGCGTGGTACTACAGTACAATACTACTCTTTGATGTGCAGCTAATTGTTCCTGATGTGCATAAGAAGAGATACTTTGAATGACATTTACAAAAGACAGGAGCTGGAGAAGAGGCAGGACTAAATTACGTCGTATATGGTACTTAAAACTTTTAGTCAATACTGAACTACTCTGTATTTTCCACACTATGTCAAGAAATAAGGAAAATATCTAGGAAATGGTAGTTACCTATTAACCTATTCTTATGCTGCATCTTTATCAGTGAGAAAAACTTGTTTACTACCCTTGTTTACCAATACAGCTTTTACATGTTCTGTAACCTCACTGCAATTGACAGAGACATATAAGCAATGAAAAAACATTGACTAAAAATACAGGCCAAAGAATAAGAAGTCATTCAGGTGTTCAAGTTAGAATGGCTTACTAGTTACAGTGCCATCATTTTCATCTCATGATAACTGTGTGTGATAATGTACATCATGTGTATCAATACATAAACAAGAGCTACCTCTAATTACATATGCTTCCTATTTTTTACTTACTGTACTATATCAATACTTACTTTACAGGTTCTTTGATTGTATGTTTGTTTAATAGTATTTGTGCACAGTAGGATCCTTACTTTTTGCCCATATGTTGCAAAATTTTATTGCAGTGGTTTTTCAGATGTCTTTTGCTAAATTTCTACTATTAAAGTATGTGTGGGTTGTTTTCTTTACTTTTAATAGAATTTCCCCTCTAGATGCTTTTCAGTCATCTGAAATAAAGATGATTTATACCTGAAGCTCAAAAAAGTACTTCTGAAAAGCAAATCATTCTGTTTTGGAATGTGGCTTTTAAGAAGCAATTTTCTCTGCAATAACACTATACTTATTGAGAATTCATGGCACAACTGGAATTTAAATCATATGCTTTCCCTTCCGAATTCTGGGTAGACTAATGCAGTACCAGCAGCAAGCATGTAAGAAGCAAAGTCTGACGCCAGATCAGTTGAAAAATAGCTATATGGGAAATCTGTTATAATAATTTTTGGCCTGGGAATTTTGAGAGCTCCCTTTTAAAGCACTGTTTTCTTGATTATATTACAGTCAGAATGATTATAATAAAATCCCTCCTAAGTTTAAATGCCCCACAGTACTTTCCTTTTTTGTTTCTAACCTAGTATGCAATACTGCTATGTTGTTGCACAGCTGCAGCTTCCTGTCTCAGTGACTTTAGATTTTCATCAATGAGGAGATAATGATCTCATTACTCATCCACTCAGCGTTGTGCCAGGTGAGATGAATACAAAATGTGTAAATTAGGTATAAGATATAGATCTTCCATTCTGTTTGTTACATAGTCATTAGGGGCCTCCTCCTACTCTTAAAGGCAAAGGAGAAGTGCATAAAGGTATCAACAGGAACCAAACTGGGCAAGGCGATGAGTTCCTATCCTTGCATGTAGTGCTGATTATGTCTTCAGATGTTGGTTGATACAGGGAATCCCAACAGGTAATTTGGACAGAGACTCTGAGAGCTGCTCCCATTCCACTGCCCTGCTATCTCTGGTTTTGAAAAGGTAGAATAGAGGAAGTTTTCATACCTTCAGTCATACATTTTTCTGGTTTGCACATTTTTGACTGTAGCAGCAAAAAATACAAACTTTTAGCAATGTTTTGTTTGCTTTCGGCCACAGATTACTGGGTTTTGTAGCTCACTTCTCTTGAAATGAGTGTATTTGTATGGTATTCGATTGTAGCAGAATGCATGACTGTGTAGTAGTAATTAAGTAATACCAGAAATGAAGTTCAAACTCCTCCATCAGACGCTGGACCCGTGGCATGCTGTGTCATGCTTCCCAGTTCTTTGTATTTCTGTATCTGTTTAGCAATAACATGGAGTTTAAGAAGCATGGTGACTTTTGTAAGACGCTTTGGGTGTCACTCTCTGCTGCTTCAAGCTATGGATTTCTGACATCTACTGGTTATTAACAGGGTTTTCATGTGCTTATAGTTTCTCCAGATAGTCCTTTTCACTTGAAACAGGATGAGAAATTCTAATGAACTCTTGAAGAGGAGTGCTGAGGAAAGTGGATCAGCTTTCATTAACAAAGGCAGTTTGGACAGAGCCGACAAGAACTAGATATACTGCAGATATCCTTGCTATTCAGGCTTCTTTTCAAACCTCTGCCAGTGGGGCTCAAACCAAATCTGCTGTTCTGGACTGAGTTCTGAAACCAAGCCTAATATGAATAACTAGGAAGGTGATGGTAGCTGCTGATCAGAGAGCTACCTAAGCCACAAACTACTTCTGTTTCCTTCTTCGAAACAAGTTCCTGGATACCAATAGAGGGGTATTTTTTAACGAGAGAAGACAGTTATTCTCAAATACTTTTTTTCCTTCAGGGTTCATCTGACTCTATGTTGTGAATTTGGGAGCCTTGTTGTAAGAAGCACTTTTTAAATTGCAGTATTACTGGTCAAGTAGACTGTTACTGAACAAAAAGTCACGTAGTCTGGCAAGAATTTTGTGTATATATGTTGTATACTGTGAGTTGTAACAGAGGAAGAGAGTGCTCATGCAAGGAAAAGTTAATTGCTAGTAAAACACATGAACCCTCTTTTTCCTTCAGGGGAAAGAAATGTCAAAGGGAAGCAAGTGTGTTCCTCTTGTAGAAGCACCAGCATAGGCAGATGTTCCTTAATGACTCTGTGTGGAGCAGTTCAAAATGTTACATATTCTGACTGCCTATCACCAGCAGTGACTAGGAGGTTTAGCCCCTCAGCTCAGTCAGCAAGATAGAAAATATGACCATTATTTTATAAGCTGCAGTGGAAAATCAGCCAGAAAAGCAAAACCCACTTTCCTTAGTTGTTTAAGGGAGGGATGGCTGATTTTGCACAAAAAGTATGCTCATATTTAGTTCTGTTAGCTTCACTCTTGTGGGCAGAAATTTACGGAAGAATTAGCAGGTGACCTGGTGCGTGTGTGAGGGCATAGACTGTTTACACCACTTCAGTGTCTTGTAGCAGGGCTGTATATTAGAACTTTAACCTTTCCTGATTTATTTGCCATAAAGCTATCAGCCATTTTTTGGGTTTAGAAGTGAAATATGATCAAGTTATAATGGTTTATTCTGGAAGCATGTAACAGCTGGGTAACCCTTAACAGAGCACTTCTGTGGTCTATTCATGTTTGTGTTGAAATATGTTGCCTTTTTCACATAGTTTAAGTTTATTGACCTTGTTTACTATGATGTGTTAATGGTACTTAGTGACCAATGCTTACAGTGGTTCAGCTGTTCTGCAGTTAGTTATTACGCTACCAGAGCTCTCCTGTGTGCTTGAGGCTTTTTGATCTCAGGTCTCTAGAGAGTATTCAACATTCTACAGAAATGAAGCAAAATAGAATAGAATAAAAACTAGGATCATGGTTTTGGAGCAACAGTATTTTTCCTTTGCACAAGGAATATAAAAAATTATTTCCGTGTAGGCAAATAGAGAGAATCTATTTATAAAACTGCTTAAATTATGTGCTAACAAGACCAAAAAAATCAGCTATCAATAGCCCCAGGTACTTTATGATATATTTGTTTTCATTATTTTTGTGTAAAATTTGCTATCAGGATTTCAAAGCTAGCATTATTTTTGCCTATGAGGTGACAAGAATGTGCAGGCTAAAATTCCTTAACTTGTCACCACTGTGTTTTTCCTTACAGAAAGTTCCTCCCTTAAAGAAAATCCTGGATTATTAAATGCATGTGCAATGTCATAAAATTGTGTTGATCAGCTGGTCAAAAGCAGTATTACAGCCATACTTCTATTAGGAAAAAATCTAGTATCTTGTTTGGATGGGTAGAAGCTATCATTTAAATGAATCCAAGGTATAAGAATGACATCTATGTATGGAATTACTTCCCTATCATACAAATTTGGCACTAATTGTACCAGGTTTGCAGAAAATCTGATGGTCTTAGTAATTGACAACTCAAGACTAATTTATAATGGAGAGTACATAATAAATTCAAGTTTCTTTATCGAAGAATCCTAGTTAATGTTTATATACAACATGTTTTGCATATTATTAGTATGCAAATTACAGGCAATAGGTAATAAATATCTAATGATCCATTAATTGCACAGAAGAAAATTGCAAGCTTATAGCTTTTTCGTCTTCTTTCTTTTTTTATGGTAATATTTAAAAGTACCTTTTTCAGTGACACTATAATAGTACCCCTCTCTTAATATTTCCTTTAACCAGTATGTACATGCCAATGTTTTACAATTGCGAAAATTATACCCAAATTAGAAGTTAGTGCCAAGTCAGTTGAAGACATTCTTATGTAAACATTTTGAGATTTTTTTTAGGCTTTTGAACACTCCAGCATTGAATACTGTATATAAAGTCCTTTTTTTCCATGAAGTATCATGTTCTTTCCCCCCCACCCCCAGCAGTCACGTCCTCATTAGTTAAAAGAGTGTCTATGTTTTATTAAAACAGCTGTAACACTGAGGTAGAACTCCCTCTGTTGCCACCTCTACAGTCACATCTTAACATGTTAAGTGTCTCACTGTTTTTCCTGCCTGTACACAACCACACTGTTTTTAGTCTGGTTCTGAAAACTACTGTTCTTTTAAGTAGGAGCAGACAGGCGTGTGAGTTTTGGAGGTTTTTTTGGGCTTGTGCTTAAAGCTGGCAGGAAGTCTGTGAATGTATTTAGTGCAGTACCAAGTCTGAGTTAATTTATCCAACCCCCGAGTGGGGCACAATAGCTCCAACTTCGCTGTGCTAGTTCAAACTTGGCATTTTACTTAATGTATATTCATTTGTCTTCCAAAGCTTGGAGACAGCAGAACACACATAACTATTACTGAGGAAACAGTGTCTTTATTTCTTAAAGAAACTACAAACTGACTGTCTACTTTCAAATAGGGATTTTTTTTTTTTCTTTTTTTCTTAAGATAATGACCTGGGTGAAATTCTTCTGAAGGAAGATTATATGTTTTAATGTGGCTGTCACTCAGAACTTTGTCTGACTTGATTTTTAGGCACTTAAAATACAGCTTTAACTTCAAACAGGTTACTACCAGAGAAGTCTTCTGTTTTAATTATCTTTGGAAGCTACAGCATCCAGCTATGCCTAACCACTGACTGGTTGTAACTATATAACCCTCTTAGAGCATTATAGAAGAGCTACCTTTAAATGTAAGTATGAGACTACAGTTAATTGTTTTACTTTTTTTCATTCAGCAAGAGACAACTACTAGAATTTGATAACAAAGCTGGTTGGAACTATAGCTAGTACTTTTATATGTTTTTACTAAATGCTGATATACCTTAGTATTTCATAAGAATAATGAATTGTCTGTAGACTATAGGACATTGCAATGCAACTTGGTACATTGCCATTACACTCTTTGCAGACTGCTTCCACTTTTTCTGCTGATAAATGGTGGTTAAACCTTCTTGGTTTTGTGATCATTGATGCAATCCCAGAAGGTGTCCCACATATGCTTAATAAGAATATCTTCCTGGAATGGGAATGTGAGTAGTGGCTGTATTCAATCTAGCTTCATTTTACTGTTACAAATGTTTGTGTAAAAATGTCCTGGATACACAAGTAATAGTGTAGTATTATGATGTGTATTGTTATGTAGCCCTTTAGCTTCATAACACTGTGTTGACTTGGGCTCCAGTGACGCTGCTTTGAAAGTGAGGAGAAAAATGGAAAGAAAAATATCTTTTTAAAATATCTTTTAAAAAACACTTTGATTCTGATGGTGCCCAGAGAGTTACAGGAATATGACATGCATCTGGTGCTCTTGCCTAAAGTGTTTTCATTGCCTGCATTGATCTGTGAGATTTTCCAAAGATTGGCAGAGTATCTTAATCCTTCCTAGCCCTAACTAGATTTTTATTCAATACATTTTACAATCACTTCTTGAATCCCTGTGATCTTTTAGTTGAATTTGCTTACAGCAGCAAGAACTTCAATCTTGGTGCCAGCAAGAACTGGTGTTAAAAATTCATAGATATCTGAGGGTTCTGGTGGTTTCTTTTCTTAATTAGCAAAGTATCTAGAATGTATAAAGAAATCTTTTAAATTTTAAAAAATCCTCTCTGAGAATGCAAACTACAGGAGAGTAAGAATTTGATCCAATCTGTGTAATGCTTTAGTTTGGATTAGGAAGAAACAAGACTCATTTTATCTATGTTTATCACAGGTCTACATAAAGGGCAAAACTTGCAATGAACACTGTGTTTTAAATAAATTATAATATTTGTCTCTACAAAAATATGTATTTGTTTGGGAAAAATCTATTTCACCTCAAGCTGTAATTAAATCAACAGTTCTACAGTTTATATTTTCAAGACTTCCAAATTCTACTATATTTAAATTAAATACTTGGTAAAATGGGAATCAAGTGAGAGCTTACTTGACAAGTCTCTTTGGGTACTGTATTTCTTGTAAAATTGGACAATGTTACTTTACCTTAATCTGCAAATCAGAAAGGTGTTTTGGAAGCATAAAATTTCAGGTAAATATCTAGAATAATTTAAAAAACCAACCAAACAAAACTTTTGAAAGCACTGAATATATGTCTGCCATTTAGACTCGTTAAAGTTCTTTAAAAGTCTGGGATGTAATGAAACATTTCACAAAATAGAGTGTTATTTTGGCAAATGAGTTTTATCACCACTGTACTTAAATCTGGTTGATGAGATGGATTAACTCCTGTTTTTGAAGCATAATAGAGATCAAACTTCTATGAGTTTTAGATAGGTTTATATCCTAGAAGAGCTTGATATGCAAAAAAAACCAGAGCTAAATTATCAGTGAATTTCATGCAAATGAGGTCTTCGTTCCCCTTCTACTTACACAGAATTGGCAACTTCACTTGTGTACTAAAAATTCAACTGGTCTACAGTGACAACAATGGACAGAGGACATAGATATAAATGTGTCAGAGAGATCCTCTACTTCTTGCACTTTATACATCTGAAAGAGCTTCCCAAGATAAAGTTGAACTTGTCCAAGACTGTAATAGCCTAAGATTTACAGGGATATGTGAGATCTTAAGGAGTTAAGCAAGCATTTCACCAAGACAGAGCCTGCAAAATGTGAAGAGAAAGATCTCTGGAATCAAACGATTTGGCATTTCTGCTTGCCTACATACGTGTGTGTGTTTATTGACATTGATTTTTCAGTGTCCAAGCATGATCTTTTCAAGTGTTTTCATCTAGTTCTGTGGTTTTTAATAGACAGACATTTGACCTAATTTAGCTTTTACTGAAAAGTAATGTGATCCTCTGACAACATTTGAATACAGCTCAACCTGATAAATATGCTCAAGATGAATTCGAATCACCTCACGGATAACAAAGTAGAAATATATTTCATGTAAATGTTATGCTGACTGATTTTATTTATTCTAGCTCTTAATTGCATACAGAATCTACAAAAAATAATAATGTGTTTTGAAAAATTATTTCAAGTATATGTAGAAAAGGATTTTGACATATAAGATACAACATGAGCCAGGAGCTGTAAAAAAGATTTACAACATCATAATGTAGGGAGGCAGATACTACAAAGATCTGGGCTAGATCTTGCATCATCTCACATAGTAGGTAATGACCTGGAAGTAAAAATAAACAACACATTAAAATTAATAGATTTTACTAATTGAAAGAGAGTCATAAACATCTAAACAAAATGGAAGGAAATAAGGAATTTAGATGGAAGATAAAATAAACTGCATTCAGTTAATAAACACCCAATATCTGTTTTGGTTTGTAAATTGTTGGTAAAACAGCATGAAATGGGTATATAGAAATGGAGTCAGTATGAAGTGAGACACTAGTGCAGGATAGAGAGAAACCCCAGAGAACAGGCAATTTATCAGTTTCAGCCTCTGATATGAAAACTCTTTTCCCTTTGCATGGGACTCTCAGCTCTGTAGAAGAAGGGAGAGCTGGAAGTGGGATATGCAAAAGAGATATAAACCCATGAAGCAATTTCACTTCTGTTCCCCAATTTAGACATCTGTGTTGGGAAAGAAAATATTGTCCTTTGGAGGAACCTGTCTTTTTCCTTTGACTAACCTGGATTAGATGTGTGATGAAGTAATGGACGATGTTGGGTGAGATGAATCCCCTCTTGTATGCAGGAAACATCTTCCTGAGAATGAAACAAGTAGAGTTTCTCCAGTCATCTCCTTGCAGTAATTACTAGTGGCCTCCTCAGACCTCCTTCTGTGGTAGCTGTTTTTCAGAACCACCAGTTTCTCTCAGAATTTCCATGTCAGATCTGGAGAAGTCTTTAATGTTTCCTTAACTGTTTAGGAAGAGCTATTTCTTGCCATGCTGATGAGGCACTGCTTACAACCAGTCATAGCAGATGGATTTGTGACCAGTGTAAAGAGAAGGGATTGAAGTTGAGTCGGTTTTATTGAACAGTTCCAGAAGCAATTTCAGCAGCAAACTGCCTGTGATTTTCCCAGCAGAGGAGTCTCTTTCTAGAATTAACTTCTGTGATTCTACAATATATTTTTGTTTTGCTGAAATTGTTGGGATGTAGCATTGGTGCCCAATACGTTGTTTCTATACAGATAGCACAAAAAGTTGTTAGACAAACAAATTCAGTAATTCTGGAGACATTTTTGGGGTTTGTACAACACAGATTAGACTTGTGACACTTATTGCGGTCAAGACACTTATTGGACTCCCAATTAACTTTTGCGATTCTACAGCCTATTTTTCCTTTCCTGAAATTATTGGTGCCTTTTTTGGCACCTGCTCTGCTTGTGGAAATATTCTTGCAATATAGTTTTACCTTCCTAATTCTTAAATTGCCTGGCAGTTATTCTGTTTAGCTTATTAGAAACTGTAAAATACAGATGAGGGACAGCTGGATGTCTCTTTAGTAAAATTTAGGCCAGAGCTCATTTTATGTTAGATGACACTTGAGAGATTGAGTGCAATACCTAAACCACTAAACTACGATTTTCTGTGCTCAGTATTACACTACACTAAGCAGAAAAATAAGAAGGTAAAAAAATGGGACCAAATAAATGTACCTGTGTTATTTTCTTGTATTAGATTTAAACTAAAGGGGGGAGGGAAGCAAAAGGAGTGGCAGAAAAAGTCAAAAACTGTGCCAAAATATATTAGAAACTTGTAGACATTTTATGTTTATACTTTCTTGATACATTTTAGTATTTCATTGTATTTTTTGGACTGACTGTAATACATGGTATGTGTAGGAAAAGGGGCAACATATTCAAATCTGAAGAATGTAAGATCAACTTGCCCTCCTCTACTGTGTATCTCTAGATAAGGAAAGCCTGTGGGGCATTCAGGAGGGTGACACACTGCACCATGAGCTTCTGCCCAAGAGACATCAGATCATGTAAACACAGGCGGATCTCATACAGAGCCATTGGCTACCTCTGTGCTGCACCACATCACCATTCTGGGGTCTGAAGGGCTTTATTATCATGGATGCAAGGATATAGATTTACCTTGAAATAAAAGAGAACCCTCTGGAGCAAAATCCTATTTTATTATAGTAATTAGTGTTCATTCTGGTGCAGGATACCAGCAATACACCTCTTCTGAAACACTTTGGGATGTTTGGAGTGACAATTGTTTTAAAGCTTTTCTTATACTACACGACACTACATATGTGTTTATGTTATCAACAGTTGCTGTAAGTATTTGGATGCATGAAATTATTCCTGTGATTTCAGGGAACCACAGAGAATGAAAGGAGAGAGGTGAGACTTAGTTCTTTAGGTCCCAGGTCATACCTTAGAGCAGTATCATTTATAATTTATCACCTATGTATGAAATCAGCTTAGGTGTAAAACTAGATCAGCACTGTAGGTAATCATAGCCTAGGCCTGTACCTTAATTAAAAGACATTATTCTTCAGTGTTAGAACATGGGAGACAGGTTAGAGTATTAATTAATTAATAAATTGTGGGAGATGGGTTTATTTTCTAGAAAGCCTTTACAGTTGGTGACAAAGGAGGCTAAGGCATAGAGGAGCCATTTGTTTAAATAACCAAAGCTGATTTTGATAATTTCTCTGTCCTTTGCTTTTAAAGAGACCATTTAAGGCTGACATGTTTATCAGTACCTCACTTTGCTTTGGTCTGGTTGGCAAGTAGACAAAGATGAGTTCAAAGAAACAAGTTCACCTGCTAGTGAAGACAAGATGCTGCTGCTACTAGTGAAAAGGAGATGATGCATAGAGTCAGCTGGCATCAGTTAGCCTGTAAAAAACTTCCTCCTCAGTAATAGAAGTTTGTCTCCTTCCCTGCTTTGTGTTGAGTGCTGCTGGGAGTACCCTGTTTGGCATCCCCATCCAGGGCCTTTTCTCATTCTTTTGTTTCTTTTTTTTTTTTTTTGTCAGGAGGGCTTTGTGTCTACTAGCTTGGGCCTGAAGGAAGGACACTTACGATCATTTGCTTTTCTTCGATTCATCTTAACGTCCTCACTCCTCACCTTCCCTACCAAATTGTTCTGCTTCCTATTCAGCTAGAAAAGCAACCTGCTAGAACCATTTTTTTCATTATGATAGTCAGGTTCCTCTAAGAATAGTATTTAACACTACTGTAGGAAGAGAATCTTTTTTTATTTCAGTGCTTTAGCTCTGTCTTCACTGTTGAGGTGCAGTTGAATGTTTCCTTTTTTTTTTTTTCCTTGTTTGTTTGTTATTTTACATCACCATAAGGAAAATGAGAAAGGAAATGTTATTTAGATTTACAGCATTTGGAGGATAAAATGGGACAAATAAGAATTATTTGCATTCACTGCACTCTTCATATTCAAGTCTATGTGTGTAATAGTGTTTCTACCAACCTGCCATACAACACTCAGGTGCTATAAATTCAACAGTGTTTCCCAATCCATTTGGTTTTGGAGAACTGTAAGGAGGCAGAAGCCATTGGTATTATGCTAATGCCTCCAAGAGCAGTGATGTGCTCTTTTCATTTGAAAGCTATTCTGTCTGTACTGTCAAACAATCAGTTTTAGAGCTGCTTATTGAAAGCTGTTTATCAACACAACTGTTAAGAGATTTATACATTAGTGTACATTAGTGTACACTCACAAGGCACAGGTCTGAAATAATTTTTCAGCACATAAAGCACCGGATTCATCTCGTATAACTGCAGTCTTCAAAATGAGGTATCTGGAATAGGAATATAGTAGCTGTATTCAGTAGGGAGTGAAAGGCTTGTGTGAAGGGCTTAAATTTCATAAAGTACAGAGCAGCAGCCGTCTCAAAATTAAATCTTTTAAGAAGGTTAAGATATGGAAGAGTCAGTTTCAGCACTCAAGCTTGAAGATTAAATTTAAGGGCATGCAGGTCAAAATGCTTCATTGTGGTTCTAGCCACTACTGAACAGTGTGCAGGAATAATAGGTGGGGCAGGGAGCCCAGTTTCTTCCATTGTTTTAGATAACTCACTTAACATGCTGGTGGTAGTCTAATGCTTAGTGGAATTTGGGAAACCTGTATGAGAGAGTCAGATTTTAGAGGCAACCTGAACACAGCATAGTATGAGACAGGCCATGGTGATTTACTAGATAAATTTATCATTGAGTGAAAGACTGAGTCACAAAAGCTAGATGTTCATTTCTGTTTTACTGGTGGAATGAAATATAGAAATATGATCATCAGCATCTGGCCTAGCTAACTGAAGAGTTGCCCAACCTAATTACTGGTCACTGGAAAAAAAAAAAAGTGTGGAAAACGTGGGCAAGATTAATCTTCCTGGAGTCTTAATGTCTGTCTCCTGAATTGATAAGAGCTGTTCATGGAGTGATTTTAGTTAGTGATATGAAGAAATCTGCTCAGTATACTGTAACTATTTCCATTTCAAAGGAAAATGGTTAAAAATAACAGAGAAGAATTAATGGCTTGTAATCTAAGGCCCCAGAATATACCTATCTAAATGTAGATAATAACTTCTTATCTCATATACTTCTGAAATATGATGCTGTTACTCTATTTTGTCAAATGTTTATCCAGAAATATATTCAGACCATGTTTTGTATTTGTGACTTTTTAAGGCTTCTGTACCTAATTCATTACAGCCAGGGAGGAAGTTGACTACTCACAAGATATATTAGTGTGTTTGCTTTCATTTATGGTTGATTGAAATTCAATATGTTATTCATATACAGATAGCACAAAAAGTGGTAGGACATAGATAAACAAATTCAATAATGCTGAAGACATCTTCGGGACTTATATAACACATTGCAGGCTTCTGACACTTATTCTGGTCAAGACACTTATTGGACTCTCAATTGAGACTTGCCCTGATGAAGGCTTGAAGATTATAGGGCTGCAATTCTAGCATAATTGTGACCTTGTTTCTGTATTTATTTATTTATCTACTTACTTAAGGCTACGATTTTCTTAAACACTGTCTAAAAATCTTTTGATTAACTTCTGTGGGCTCAGGCCAGACTGAAAATGTCTGTCAAACTTGTGTAAAGATTCCAAACCTATTTTTTTAGGGCAGTAATTTATCCCTAAAAACCCCTAACCAACCAAGCAAGTGGAAAACCTTCTTACATAATGTGTTGTTCTCCTTGAGTTAGATAACTACGTCCAGTAGAAACTGGATTAGCCCCCATACGTCTTAGTGGAGATCTGAAAAGACAAGCATGTGTCTTTTCAAGGCAGTTACTTGTTGTGCAATTATGTGTAGCTGTCCTGTAAATTTAACATGGACATTTACTCTTCATTTCAGACTACCATGGGCTTTTAATTGCATTTTATTTTTGAAAAAATAGTAGGGTGCTTGTACAACAGCTTCTGTGAGAGATATTTGGTGTATGTTGTGGTAAAAGATGAAGCCTGCTTAGGGTAATAATGTCTTACAGTCGTGAAAATTATTATTCTGCATTTTTTAAAAGAAAATAAAACATTACAGGGTTTAAATCAGTTGTTTGGAAAAATTACTTATTGTCATCAGAGAGTCGCTTGGATCTGCTAAAAGCTGTTTTGAGATTTATAGCTGTTACTGAAATGATGGGGAAAAACCCTGAAACGCATTGCCTGAACACTTCCCAGAATCAAGTCAAAAGATGCTTGCAGTCAGGTAATACCTACCTTGAATGCTGACCAAACGAACTTGTCAGGAATGTGACTTCCAGGAGTGCATCTTCCATGGTGTTTTGACTGGAGCCAGGAGTGCAGAATTTAATCTGCTTTTCATACTTTCATTTACATCACGAAGTGATTTTGGTCCACGTGAACTGGATGTCAGGACCTCAGGTTTCACTGTTCAGATTTGCCACTACTGGTCCCCAGCACTTTGTCATGCTAAAGGCAATGTGGCCTTTAGTAGTCCTGCTGCACTGAAGGACAGATGAACTGGACTTCAAGTAAGGAGTCGGTTAGCTAGACAAGGGACCCAACTTCCTTCCTTGTATTAGAGATCAAACTAGTGACATGAAGTGACAACTTACCTAGAATAAAAAAGAAATTTCTGACAAAAAGTGATAAAAAATACTGTTTGTCACAGTATTGTGTTCCTTTCTTATAAGGTTTTGCAGTTTATAATTGTCCCTTCTGTTCCTAGCGGAAAAAAGCCCCAAAAACAACACAAAGAGCCACCACCACAAAAAAAAAATATTGATCTATAGTAGTAATTCTCTTTTAGTGTTTAACACCTTGATAAGTACAGTAACTGGATTAATAGCTACTGTTCACAAGATAACTTACTTTTCTATTTTTCTTGTTTGATAGGTGATATATGCCCTGAATACGAAGAATGATGAACATGAGGACAGTATACAGGCTCTGAGAGAGGCTCATGAAGAAGAAATTCAGAATATTCTTGCTGAGACAAGAGAAACGATTCTCCAGTGTAAAAGCAAAGTTGAAGAAGAACAGTTACTGAGAAAGCATATTCAGGCCCTTGAAATTTCAGTAGCACAACACAAGAGATTGAAGGAAGAAGCCTTGGCAGAGTTAAGATTGTGTAAAAAGCAAGCAGAAGTGAAAGAGTCAAGAATAAAAGTGAAACAAGCACCGACGGGCCTTTCTACAGACACAGTAGATACCAATGCAGGCTTTGAAAACAAACTTCTACATTTAAATCAGGAGTTTGATGTACTGCTAAATGAATGCAAAGCATTTAGAAGAGAAAGTCTAGATACAAAATTAAATTTAGATGAAAAATGTAGTGTGGAAAGACACACCGTAATAAACGAGATGGAAAACCTGAAGAGCAAGAACCAGAAAGCAACTGAAGAATATACTCAGAAAACAAGCAAACTGCAAGCCCCTTATGAGACAGAAAAAGAGACTTTGAAAAAAGCTATGCAGCAATCTGTGATAGAAACAAACTGTCAGCAAAAAGAAACAGAGCAAAAGAAGAGCTCAGAGACTGAGGAAGGTTTTTTGCTGCAGCAGGTAAAGAAGCTGGAAACAGACCTAGAGGAGAAATGCCAGAAGATAAATGAGAGGAAGAAGCATTCCCAGAAGCTGAAGGAGAGAATACAGGTAGAGTATGAGACTGCAATCCCTATCTCTGCCTGAGAAAGTGAAAATTATCAATTCTTTAAAGTTTGGGAGAGGAGGCTATTTTAAATATCATGTTGATTCAAATGCTTTTTAAGCAATAAAGCAATTTTAGAGGCTTAGAAAGGAGATAGGATATAATGCTCACAGCTTTAAAGAGTTACGGTGATTAGTAACTCATTAGGAGAACACTTTGAACACTAGACTGTATTCCCTGAGGGACCTGTGAGGTAAAATTTATCTGTTGGCTGAACAGAATTTTACCTTTCCTGTCCAAAAATGTGACGAGAACAGCAAGCAGGCACTACTACGACCAATGAGTGTTTACGGAGTACCTCCTCCTTTTTCCCTGTGGTTGCAAATAGCTCAGTGCATGGATATGAACAGGGTTAGATAAGAGACCTGAACTGGCAGTTTAGGAATCAAGTGCTTTGTTTGTATGACTCTTGCAGCAGTGGCTTGTACCAAGTGCCATTTAATGAAGTGTTCTTTACACTTGTGAAGTTTCATGTGCTGAGCCATGAGACTTTTGCCTTTAGTTCTCACCTTGCACTTTGCCTGCCTACCCTCACCGCTGTGTATCTCACACATTTGCAGCACAGCTCTGCAGACTCTTCCTGGTTGCATCATGTGTCAGATGCAGTCTCAGAGGTTGGCATGTCATGGGCAATCTGCCAAACAGCTGCTTTTGGTACATGAGGTCAGAGTTCAGGAGAGATGCTGATGAACAGTGCTGAAATTGGAGCACCAAGCCATGCTCTGTCCTCAACAGTTCAACTTCCTTCTGATACTTTTAGTCCTTTACATCACATAAACTCACCTACCAGACATGCCCCCAGCCCTATGTCAGCAATCTTGCATATTAGATAAGAAAACACCTTGAAGGTCTAGACTTGGAGTATCACAAAATAACAAGAATTGTTCCCTAATGGGAGAGAAGATTTACTTCCTTTAGACGAAGAGAGCCCCAGAATTCTGCAAATAGCAGGGTCAGCCCAGTCAGCTGTGTTCTTCCAAGACAGCTCTTAAATGTTTTCACCATCTGCCCTCACATCTTGCTTGCCACTATCATTTTGCTGATGATGCAGAGTTCTGATCTACTTCTTTGAGGATGTTCTTAGAGGGAGTTCAGCCTTCAATACAGGTACTGCCTCTTTGTTTTACAAGATCAGAGGATGAATTGAATACACTTTCCCCAACATGATTCAGATTTCATTGTCTCAGTGTGTAGATCTGTAGCAGAACAACCTCTATCTTTTACAGAAAAGTGGAGAGGATACAATGAATGGCAGAGGTGCAGATAAGCCCTTTTTTTAAATTGAGTCAATCTGTAATATCTGTTTCAATACTAAAAAGTATCCTGGCTCTGTAGAAGTTGGAAGCATTAGAGGGGAAGAGAGAAAGGAAGATTTTGATTTATTTTTTGTGGGTGCTTTAGGTAACATTCAGGGAAAATGAGGAATAAACACATGAAAATTTAGGCACATGGTTTACTCTTCTGATTTATTGTATAAGAAATGCAATAATTTAGGAATAAATAATATAAAATATTATAGGAAGTAGAAATAAGAGGGTGGTGCCATTAACAACTTATTTTCTAAATTCAGTATCAACTGGATAAAACTGAAATATTTTCTGAAGGACATATGCTCAGCTCGTACATTTCAAATCCTCTAAGTCTGTGGAATGAGGCTGATTTACATACTAAGGGAGAATATTGCCTTGAATCTTTGAAGAGATACCCTCAGACTAGGATAAATCTGGAAGGAGGGAAAAAAAAAGTTAGACATGATGTTATCTTCTGTTTCTTTACAGTTTAAATAAAAAAAATAGAAGTTTCTCCTTTCTAAATTGTCTATTTCTTATGCCACCATTAAATACATTTTTTTCAGGCTTCTATGGACAATGGCAGACAGGGAAACAGAAACACCTTTTTAATCAGAAATACTTTTGATCATTAGTAAATACTAGCAGGAAAAGCTATTATAAGGCTTGAAAGATGAAAGGGCTCTTGTTTCAACAAGATGAAATTTTCTGTTTTCTCCTTAGTGTATTCCAAGAGGTTTGAGACCTTATGATGAATGGTATTGCATTGGTGCACATTTATTATTTTTACTGTAGAAGGGAGAATACAAAGTTTGACAAGTCATTAAGTCTGATCTGTTCAGTCTAGTTTTGGAAGAGTTCTGACATATATGCCAGAGGTAAAAGTAACAAGCTTACCTTGAAGTTCTGAGCTACAGAGAGTGTTAAATACAAGTTAGTTTTAACCCTGAGGTTTTACCTGTCATTCATATAGGAACAAATGGCAATTTTATCTGAGTATTGCAGTATTATCCTAGACATCTGAAACTGAAACTAGAACCTCCAGAAACAGAACATTAAATGTGGTTCAATTTTTTTTCTTTAGTTATGGAAAGACAACTCCCAGCAAAGTCTGTAGAACCCAATTTTTTCTGAGTTTAGGCACCTGTGTAATGGATTATGTTACAAATTGTTGTATTTGAGCAACTGAAAAAAACCCTAACTAACTAACTAACCCTAAATATTCATTAACTTTTGGCATAAGTTGTCATGAAATTAATAGAAGCATAACCTATTTAAAGTTTAGGATAATCTCAGACATCTTTTAGATGGTAACTATTGATGGATATTCACTTTACAATGATGCCAACTACATGTGAAGGAAGGGCTCCACATCAAAAATATTCTGGCAGCAGAGGCAGTTTAAGCATATGGAAGAGCAAAAAATGCATTTAAACCAGCTCTGTACATGATTTATGTCATGGAACACCAAGAGAGAAAATGACCATTTATTTCTTATCACAAGAAAATTACATATGTAATAAACGTGGAAGTAATGTCATGCATATTTTAGGATTTGGAAGTGTAGCTTAAGCGAACACAGCAAGAAATTCTGGGATCAAAATGTATAGTGAAAAAAGAGGAAGAAGATCTAAGTGTAGTCAAAGAGAGAAATTCACATCAAGAAAAGGAAATCCTGCATAAAGCAGGTAAGATGCTCATTAATGTCATTCTAAAGTATTTCTCATGTTAGTAGTCAGTGATATTGGAAATTCTGCAAGTTATTTATGCTACTTGAAATGTAAATTTTGGTACCATGGAAGATATGAAAACTATGTTGAATTCCCAAGGCAAAGCTGTTAATAAAGTAGGTGAACTGAAACATCAAATAACGCATCTGCAGCAAATGACTTGTACCAAAGAGAGAAAAAGAGCAGCTCTGAAGATGTGCAAGGACTTTAACAGATGATTTGCTCTTAAATATTCAAAGATGTGGCATACCAAAAGTACTGAAATCAACATAGTTTCTCTTTTAAGATTAATGGCTTTATTGTACAGAAGTCAATCCTGTAAGATTCCCAGATCCCTGAGCTCATTCAGTGGAACACTGACTTGTGTTCATAACCTGAAGCACATGAGTTGCTGCAAAGACAGCAGAGGAGCTACAGACATTCTTGGGCTAGACCAGGGCATGGTGTTCAACTGCTTCTGTAACCAAAACCTTAAAGAGAACAATGTCTATGGCAGACTTTCTCTGTTGAGGTCAAGTTGGAATACTGATTTATTTATTTTTAAGTATAGAAAAGAGTTATTCTGAGAAGTTGTGCAGAAATGATACTAGGAATAAACTCAGCAAAATGAGGAATGTGTGTATCCTGAGAGTACCCTCTGTACAGTATCTCCCCTTAAGCAACTGTTCAGCCCTGAATCTTTTCTAATTTTTTAGTTCTCTTAAACTATTGTTATGCTACCATTCAGGAAAATTAGACTTTGCATCAGAATCAGCAAATCATCTACTGTACTTTTTCACAGGATTAAGGTTGTCCTTGTGGGAGCCTGCATGGCTGGAAGTGAGTTACACACCCAAGCTCAAACCAGAACAGTAAAAAACCCCAAATCATTCCTAGACTGCAGAAGAGGCTTACCATCCTGAATCAGTACGGTTCTACATTTTTAACTAAAATAAAGCCAATATTTTTCAATGGAATATTACCACCTAAATAGCATATTCACTACAAAATAGACTACTGTCACCCCAGAGTTCTACCCTGGGGGTTTTTTTTCATACAATACATCTAGTGTGTTTTATAGACTATGGAAACTGTAGCTGTTTACGAGAAGGATATGACTAAAAGAGAGAACTTTCTTTGTCAAATCAAGCATCAGGAAATCCATAAGGAAAAGATTTTTCTGAAGGAATAGCTGTTAAAAGGGATGGTAGATCATGTAACGCAGGATACAAAGGAAATCAGGCCAGTCTTAAACGTCATAGAATCTGAAAAAAAAAAAAGCATAAGGTAGGAATGTTCTTCTATTTATAGATGCTTTAATTCATCTGGTTTTAATCTTATTGGTCACAGCAACATCATTTGAATTATGCTTACTGTAGGCACTTTGAATTAACATAAAATGCCAGGATTTTCTTGCTACAGAAAAAAATCAGGAAAAGAAAAAAAACGGGCAGGCTGATGTATTTCTGTGAAAAGCTCCAAAGACAGAAAGGTGAATTTATCCTTGATGTAATAAGTGGCCTTCTTAGCAATACTTATCCTTGCATGCTTTGCATGTGGCAGTTGGAATGATTTATATAAGATCCTTCCTGAAGAAGAATGTATTGTGGGTGTTATTCCAATAACACACAATGACTTAATGACAATAACACAATGACTTAAATTGTCATGGATTGCTTCTGTGAAATATTCAGATAAATTGATTTAATAAAAATTTTGCATTATTCAGGCAGAGGATATAGTTCTGCAAAGTGTTGGTAAATTAATTCAGACTGCATGTGTTACCAATGAAATTACAACAGTTTACAAATACTGTATCTATATATGTATAGTATTTGTATGTTTACATATATATATATACACATACACATATATATGTCCTTATTTAACTTTAGTCAGAAAGAATCCTCATCTTCTTGTAGATCCAAACAACTTACCTGAGCAATACCTTTTTTTCAGTGTGTTTTAAGTGGTTGAGCTGTTATTTTTGTTGTTGATATGCATTAGCAGCAACTGGCTTAAGAGATTATTCAAAGAATTTCACTCTCATCAGAGCTGCTGTCTGTGACTGAATCCTTTGGCTTTAGGAAATTTGCAGTCTCTAATGTTTCTGTGCAGTAGGAACCTAAATGTGAGCTGAATTCTATTAAAATGGAGGATAACCTTGAAACACATGTTTAGTTTTCAGCATGTGTTTTAATGATTAGTGGAGCTCACAAGTCAGTGCATGTCCAAGTGATTTGCCAAACTTGAGTGTAAGCAAAGGGGGAAGTTAGTTTCTTACTCCTAATGGACTTGTGTGTTTGTCAAAATCTTCTAGACAGAAAAAGAAGATTAAGTTCAGCAGTTTGTAGAATGCGACAAACAGACTACTGGTGAAGTGGTTTTTAGACCCTTTTTTGTGTTAAGAATTAACTTCTACCCATTTTCTGCAGTTAACACTGCTATAACTTTCTGAGTTCAACATTTACTTGAGAATAATCAAACACTTGTTGACAAGTTGTTAAGTCATAAAAAGCAAGCAGCTGCTGTCCCTAAATGTTGAGCTTCATAGTACCTGCCCAATCTTGGAGACTAGGAATTGTGTTTAGTGTTTGTCAGAAGAATTAATTTCCATTAAACTGCTGGAGTTTATATGTTTATGCAGTCTTATTTCTCAAAATTGAGCCTGGGTGAGTAAATTGTTTTATCTTCTTGAGGAAGGGCTCACTTTTGATCAGTATGTGAAGATGCAGTGCTTTAAAGTACATCGTTACACTATTGAAGCCTTATGAAAATGACTTTGCCTTTTATATAGTGTATTCTACTTATTATTATCTTGTACACACATGCCTAAAATTATGCCAGGCTGAAGCTTTTCATGTGAGTCAGATCGAATTAAAGTATCAAACTCTTCGTACTTTAGAAAAAAGGCATAGGAGTAGACATTTATTATTTATAGGCAATAAATATTATTGCTTATAATAATATCTTCTTAGAGATTCATATTAATTTAATCAGAAAAATACTGAGTTAGTAAAACTTAAATAAAATTACAATTTTTTTCATTATTGATGCTGTTTATATCCTCTTATTCAACTAAGGCTTATAACAACTGTTAAGGAAGTGTTATATCTATTTTTCCAGATAGAAAAATTAGGATACAGAGAAGAAAGTCAGTTGACAGAGTTGAAGTGGGAATGTTGCACCTGATCTTCAGGTTTTAATCAAAAAGACTTTTATATCCTCTCCCTTTTGTACAGGCAAGACTAAAGCTAATTCCTCCCTTGCAATATTCATGTATCTGTTTAATTCCATCCTTTAATTGCTACTTGAGTTTTAAACAGGATGGGGTATGTGAGAAGGAGCTGTACAGGATGGGGGAGGTGTTAAATTGTTATTTTTTTTCCTGTTTCCTTCATTTGTAGTGTCTGAAGACACGGTAGAATGTTTTTTTGAGTTAGCAAATTGGCAGAACTAGGAAGAGCAAGCACACTAATAAACTTGTAATGCATATCACTTCAGGAAGTTTCTAGAAGTTGTATATTCAGTCTTTCTCCAATAAGTAATTGCTAACACTTGCTACAAACAATGCAACAAGCTCTTGGTCAGTGTCTTGCAATAGTTAAAAAATCAAGGCTATCATTGGTTTTTTAACTATTTCCAGCAACAAGGTGATTATATAGTCCTCCTTTTTTTATTATTATTTTATTTCTACTTCCTCACCATGATTTTCTTTATGAATGCTATCAGATATTGCTTCCTTTGAGTCTCTTTTCCACTAATTGCCCATTAGTCATCTTGTTATTTATATGGCCAATGTGCATTTATGGTTTTTCAGATCTTGTGGGTGACTCTTGCATACTAAATTATTTTTGAACATTAACATCAAGGCAAAACAGTCTGACTCTTCATGCTGTGCAGTTTTACACCTTAGGGAAGCTTTCAGTAGAAGATTACACATTATACATGTGAACTGTATTGTCTCACACTAATATTAGAAAGAGCCAAACCAAACTGTTTATGTTTTTTAAATTGAATAACATGAGTGACATTAAAGGACAGTAGCATGTACTATTGTGTACACTGATGTATTATCTAGGTTAATGTAGAAGAAATGTGTTCTTTTTCATGCTGCATGTTTTGTCCCAGCTGTTGCATGCTCTTGTCTTGTGTTTTCTTTTTTTTTCTTTTTTTTTTTTTAATTTTAGGAGCTTCAGACACAGCTAGATGAATTTAAAAGAAAATACGAGTGTGAACTAAAGCAACTAGAGAAAGAGAAAGAAGTACTAACTGGGAAACTTCAAAACTCTTCACTTGAGGTAAACTGGGCATAAATTTAATGCAGTAATAAAAGGTCTCTTCATTTTTCATCCTGAGAGATTCTGGATTAGATTTTAATACTATTTCTTGTGTCTATCACTCAATAAAATATGCAAGGACTCCAGATAGAAATAACAGAAATAACTGCTTCTAAATATCTATGAAGGTTTTGACAAGCCTATTTATTTCATATATTACTCTTTGGAGATGTGCTAACGTGAGGAGTTTAGCTTTATCAGGGTTGCAGGGTGACTCTGATTGTTCGTTTACAGGACAAAGTGAGATTAGAATCTTCCTTACAGCTCCTGTTAACTTTCTGATTTTTTTTTGATGCATAGAGATGTATCTTCACTGATTCTAACCAGTTTCACTTCCCTCAAGTTCAGTGGGAGTTTGTATGGCAACAACTCTGCAAAAGCTGACGACCTAGATCTTCTTCAGTTGACATTTATAGATTCTCAGTGGCCATAATAAGCTCTTGTTGAGTGTTTAAAGACAGAGAAAGGACAGATAGGCTTATCAGGAGGCTAAGCAAAATGTTGTCCTCCCTTTACTACCTCCACTTTCCCACATGCCATGACTACCCCTTGGTGTGCATGGTCCAGCAATCAGGGCATGTGCTGTACTCACGATATGCAGCTCCTGTTTTTTCTCCCATCTGTGCTATACTAGCTGTACTAGTTATGAGTGCAGCATGGGGTTTTCTTCTTCATTTCTCCATTAAAACATATTTATACATTCTGTTATCAAACAGTGACATTCTGACATTCGATTTCCCAGTCTTACAAATACAGAATTTAAGTGTAGTTTAATGTTCTTAAATTTCTGTCTTTTTTTAAGTTTCATTACACATCTGCATGCCACTGTTTCCTACAGATTCTACTCTGAGAGAATTTTGGGTCAATCCAACCTATGTTGACCTATTCAGAGTGAAAGGTTTATGACATGAAGAAATTATTCCTCAGGTTTTGCAGATGCAAAAAATAAGGTTGTGGGTCATCAAATTACTTTTCTTGAAATCACATGTTCAGGACAGTAAAATATGAAAGAAACCTCTGTTTTCTAACTGCTCATCCACTCACATCACAAGATCATGGTAAATTAGCAGAGAGTGATGGGAAATCATTGCCACTATAAACATAAATAAATAATATCAAATGGTACATAGCATGCCATATGTTATGTTCACAATGCCATGGTAAATATGAACAGATACACTAAAAAACATTTTATTGTATCTTAAAATCTAACTGCTCTCAAAAAGGAAATGCTCCATTTGAAGAGAAATTTTGCATTTTTCTTGATTACTTCAAAAGTTACTTTCTGAACTAATAACTCGGCAGTATTGCCAGCGTAGTGAAGTTGTTTAAACTTGTAATAGTTTCCTGCTATAGGTACATGAATATTCACAGCCAAGAAAACACCATTTACTATATAACATTATGTTTCACTGAGGGCATATTTCCCATCTGGGAACCTTTGCAATGGCTCAGCCCAGAGCTTCCGCCTCAAAGGTTAGGCAATGTGCTGTTACTAATCCAGTTCTAACCTGGATACAATTTTAGATCTAAAAATAGCTTCCTTGGCTGCCTAAGACCCATTTTTGGTTGGGCTGACATAGCTGGAGCACTATGCAGAGTAGACAGAAGCATGATAATGTCATCTCTCCGGGGTTGCACTTCAAAGTGGCAGTATTTCTGTATTAACAAGATTTTTTTGAATAAAGAAATCAGACTTGCATCTGTTTAGTCATTTGGAAAGAAGGATGTGAGATCTTTTGCGGGTTGAATGCTAACTGATTAGAGCCCTCCAGTTCCTTGCTTTTGCACTACAGGATTTCTTCAGCATGTGTTAGAGGATCTTGGTGCCACAATATAAGAAAGATATAAAGATAATAGAAAATGCCCAAAGGATGGCTATGGAGATGGTGAAGGGTCTTGAGGGGAAGCTGTATGAAGAGCAGCTGAGGTCACTTGGTCTGTTCAGCCTGGAGAAGAGGAGACTGAGGAGAGACCTCACTGCAGTTACAACTTCCTCATGAGGGGAAGTGGAGGGGCAGACACTGATCTCTTCTCTGTGGTAATCAGTGACAGGACCCAAGGGAATGGCCTGAAGTTGTGTCAAGGGAGGTTTAGGTTGGATATTAGAGAAAGGTTTTTCCCCCAGAGGGTGGTTGGGCACTGGAACAGGCTCCCCAGGGAGGTGGTCGCAGCACCAAGCCTGACAGAGCTCAAGGAGTGTTTAGCCAATGCTCTCAGGCACATGGTGTGACTCTTGGAGATGGTGCTGTGCAGGGCCGGGAGTTGGACTCAATGATCCTTGTGGGTCCCTTCCAACTCAGAATTTTCTATGGTTCTCTTCTTCTGTTCTGGAATTAGAAGATACATAAAATGGAAGTGCAGACATCACCTTGTCATGATACATCTTTGAACAGTGCTAGCACAGCAATGCCCATAGTTTTTATGGATCTTGGAGATACCACCAAATAGCAGACAAAGACTGTGTTCACACTGTTCCCTCTGGTCAGGAACTGCTGCCACAAGTTTAGAAACATTGTTTACTGTGAACTTAATTGAAGTAACTCTGAAATAAGCCTAAAAAAGCCAGTAGAATGCAATTTCTTTATTTTGTTGTTATTTCTTATGCCATATTACTGTTATGATAGAGTAGCTTCATAGTAGGAGTAAAACTCTGTAGCATCTGGGCACCTTATTTTGAATCAGAACAAATTCTCAGTTGCAGTGGCTTTTCTATACTGCATGAAGAGACAATTTTAAGTCTTTTATATTAAATCCATACCCTAGCAATGCATTGAGGAAAATGTGCTTACAAGCACAGTGAATTAAATAGTCAAAGCAGGAGTCAAATGGGTGATGCAGCTGTGATGGCGTTTGCAGCCTTGTACTTGCCAAGTATTTTTATTAATGGGCTATCCAAGTCTGAGAAGTACTTCTTCAAAAGAATCAAGCCATCCAATCCAGAAGAAGGACAGTGATGGTTAGAAATGAATGAAACTTGAAAGACTTCTGAAATATTTCAAAATTATCAGTCATCTTTTAGTAATAGCTGTTCATTTATTCATTAATTGCAAGACAGTGGGACATAAAATCAGCTGTTGTAGGAAAGGTCAAGTGCAAACATAACCCTGGAATTTGGAAAGAATTCAGCAGAACCTAAAAAGATGCTGTTGCCTTGAGTTTATACAGTAGCTAGGTAATGTTTACGTCTCTGAGATCTTATGCAATTCTGGTGGATAAAAGTGAATTATTAATGGTATTAAAGTACACATTTTTCAAGAACTTTTGTTTTGCAACAGGAAGACATTATAAAACACAAAATCCCACAGTGTTGCTGGTTCATTAATAATGAAAGCATCCAAATAGATTCTGGACTGATGTGAGTTGGCATGGTTTCATGGCTCAAACGCTGCTTTACCAACTTAAGCAAATTGAGGGTCTGGCTATCTGTTTAGAAACCAGGAAGTGAAATAAAATACTTGGGCACTGCAAAACATTCCAGAAAAGGATTTTCATTGGTTTGTTTGAAAGCCTTTTTAATTGCAAGACAGGAGGAGGAAACCTGATAGGATGGAAATGTTTGTTTCTTAACCTCTGATATGCTAGAAGTAACAGGATTCATGAGAATGTGTTTGTATGCCTGATCCATTTCTGTAGGGCCTTTCCCCTTATTCACTGAAAAATAGTGGTTTTAAAACTACTTTTCCATCTGATTTCTTACTACATTGTGTTCCCGGCTTAGCCTGTTTCTAGTTGGTATGATCTTGTTTCAGGTTAGAAGTGCTTTGGGCCAATAATTGTCTGTGAAGAGTTGGGGAAGTTTATAACATTGTGACCGCAAATGAAGTTTATATAGACCTCTTTTCATCTTTCCTGCCTAAATGACTAATTTGCTTAAGAACTATTCCTAGTAACATTTCTCCTGTTTCAAAATTTTCTATTATAAAATATACCACATATTTCTCTGGCAAATTATTTTCAGTCACTGTATTTTCAGGAAGCCCAGAAAAAAAATGCACACTTGAGTGTAGTGATGCTAATGCATATTGTGTCAATTGATATGAGGGACTGTGTAGCGTTAAGTGTTTCACATCAAAGGTTAGTTTTATAAGGAACTGCAGTACCTAAAAACTTCAGTGTTTCCTTTCTTTATATAGGAAAACATTGGCTTGAGTTCAATAGGTGTGAAGACAAAGTAGTTTTTTTGCCTGTAACCAGAAGCCAAAGTGTCCCTTTGATTAAATATTATGATTTACCACATTTTTAAAAAAAGTAATAAATTTCAGCAGCTCTTGAAACAAAAGTATGGTTGCCAAGTGGCTGTGACATCTGCCTATTCTTGGAGTGTATCCAGGCCACAGATAGATCCCATTACACAGATATATTAAAGACAATTAATGCTTTTCATTACAAATAGTATTTGGCAATTATTCTTCACTAACTTGATTAGACAAATATTTTTGTGTGTATTTAATTGGATGACACAACGGAAGAAGCCAAGAAACAACTGGATGAATAGTGAACTTAAACTCAGTCTGAGGCAGATGAAGCTAGGTGCTCCTTCAATTTAAATATATCAATTTTGTTGGATAGTTTCAGCAGAGCCTTAGGTCTGCCTTCTGGTTTGTGCCATATTATTGTGCAAATTGAGCTATGGATTGCACGTATGAGATGGAGATGATTTGAAATTTTTAAAAAGTACTTGACGAGCAACAGACAGAATATGCAAAAGGGTTATCATTCTTCACTGAAAAAGGGCTCCTTGCACAAAACAAGCGTTTTGCTATTTTTTCATAGAGCAACACAAGCTCATAAAATCTATTCAGCTTTACATAATTCCTCTCCATTGTGAATGCAGCCATTAATCCTATCCTGCTGACTTACTTTTCTGGAAGGTGTCTCAGCTGAAGCAAATATTAGAACAACAAGCAAATAATTTCAAAGAGTCACTGAAGAAACATAATCTACAGTCCAACAAAGAAAAAGAGACACTTTTGCAGGATCTTCAAAACACCATTAAAGAAAACCAAAATGTTAAACTGCAGTTGGAGGCATCACATCAAAAAATCTTAAAAATGTTGGAGAAGAGCAAGAATCAGGAACTCAAGGTCAGTTTACTATATACTAATGTAAATATATATAAATATATATATTTATGGGGTAAACCATCTAAGTGAGAGCCAATTATCAAAACTCAGTTACCTCCAATTAGCTTAATGATGGGTTGCCATTGTTGCACATAAAGAATTGTTCTGTGATTTTGAAACCTCCTCCTCATCAGGCTGAGAGGGGCTAGTTGGTGGTTTGTGGGGTTATTGTTTTATTTTTATAATTTTAACATTTTAACTTAGACCACATTGTGAATACAATATACCCTACAGTTAGGCTGCAATGAATACAACCTCCTTTATCTGTGCACCTGCTTCAGAAATACAAGGGAATTCCTGAGTATATTAATAACAGGACTCAGTTTTATTCTTTTTCATCCATTATTAATTTATACATAAATACTTAAGAAGAATAATAGACATGAATGGGGATGTGTATTGCCTTATATACCTTCAAGAAATCAATTCAATAAGTGGATAACCAAAGCTTTTAAAAGTTCAAGTGGATTGATTTCAGTGACAAAATGTGAATGCAATATACTGAAGTTCTAAAGACTGTTGCTGTTCAAGAAAAAGTCAACTTGAAAAATGTACATGTGTTTGTGACATGGAGTTCAGATGTCCCTGTTGGTTCTCATAGCTTAGAGAACCTTATGAAATGTAGGTGATAAAACCACCCTAAGTAGAATTTAATATCCTGTTTATATATTCCAAATAAATTTCCAGTTTTGGCAAAACCAAGCTGAAGGCAGTGAGGTGGTAAGAATGAAACAGAGGACAGGAGTTTGCTTTCAGAACCCCTACA
The DNA here is from genome assembly GCF_000691975.1 of Corvus brachyrhynchos. Taxonomy (NCBI): domain Eukaryota; kingdom Metazoa; phylum Chordata; class Aves; order Passeriformes; family Corvidae; genus Corvus; species Corvus brachyrhynchos. Next base: position 4,263,810 of record NW_008236769.1, read on the forward strand.
GAGCAACTGCTCCATCATTTACAGTGTACCAGCAGTACTTCTAATGACAGTGGAAGCTTGAGCCAAGAATGATACAAGGAAAGTTAGAAGCCTTTTTCTGACACACTGTGATAAGTAAAGACAAACAGGTCAAATCTGGGAGGCTTTGTATGTTGAATAATAAAACTTTCTAATGTCAAATAGTGCAAAGATGTCGGTGTTATTCTTTCATCTTGCACAACAAATCTGAGAGGCGATACCCTGACAATTTATCTTGTACCTATTAAGTGTTAAAATTTAACTTCAGCTCATTTTTATACTTGCATTGATAATGTGTCTTGTGAAGTGGTGATGAAAATTAAAGTTCTACAATGCAAGGCCATATTCATCCTAGCATTACAAGTAAAATAACAAGCTGATAAATAGGCTCCAACTACTTTGTTTTGGGGGGGACTTTTGCTTCCAGGAGGCAGAAGAACGCTTGAAAAAGGAATTTAATGAGACTTTCAAGATCCAACGTCAGTCTCATAGGCTGGAAATACAAACCTTGGAAGAGAAAGCAAAGAAAGAATTACATGATGAACTTGAGCAGATACAGAAGCAGCAAACCCTGTTGCTAGGTATAGTGTCATGCACAGCTCCTACTGATTGATTATATATATGCTGAGAACCACTGACTTTTATCCCATTCATTTTCCTTCCCATCTTCTGGGAACTCAGGTCTTTGTTAATCTCCTCTTTCATACCCCGCAATTTCAACAATATAGACTTAATATTCTTTGTTAGCCAAGCCCTCAATTGTCAGCAGCAGAATGTTGCTGAGAGAGTAATCTGGTGTACAACATTCAAGTATGTATTATCAGTCATATTAGATTGGAAAATTATAATTAGTTAATATGACTTTACTCTTTTCTATGTTGAGAAGAATTATTGTATGTGCTTCAACTCTGTTCTATTGAGTTCAGCAGTGGAGATCAGTTGCTCCCTATGTACTGTTTAGGCAGTTTCGAAGTGCCCTAAACTGTTTAGAAGTAAACACAACACTGCACTAGGAAGATGTCTAACATCTCCAGGTTTAATCTCAGGTGATTAAAGGTCATCTATAAAATGTTTTTTAATTAAAGAATAATTTGATTGTATTTAAAGTACAAAGTGAATTTTCTTCTTGGTTTTTGTCCCCCCAGTAATTAAAATTTGGTAGAAAGATTTCTTTCTCTCTAAAGTTTATAAATTTAATAAATAGATTCTCTTCTTCAAGAAAAATTGTAGGGAGACAACAGAGATAGAAACTCTTTTCTTCTTGTACTTGAAAAACTTGCACGTAATATACACAAAAGTTGCAGTATATGACAGATGAGCTTACATAAGCGTTGTACTTCTCTAATAAAACCAGAGTCTCAGTCTGCATTATGGCCCTCTATAAAACACCAGTGGAAATAACAGGGAAGCTGAGGGGTGCTCCAGTAAAGTTCAAGATTAGAAGAAACAATTGCGATGATGTAGTCTGCAATACAGCTGACAAAGAATGACCTCTCCGACTCTGACGTTGAGTCATTGCTATTGTAGCTCCATATCATCTCACTATTGCTCAGCTGAGTTACCTCTCTAGTAATAGGAAGCCATTATGCTTAATGGGGAGGAGTTGAGGAACAAAGCAAAATGTAATATATTAATGTTTTCACCTATATTCCCTGTATCTGCCTTTCCCATCCAGCTGGCCTCTGACTGCCTAAATGATTGTCTGTCTGACTGTTACTAGGATCTCTAAGGATGGAACTCTCTGAGCAACAGACATCATGCATGAACCTAAAGAAACAAATAGAAGAGCTACAAATGGAGCTCAGGAGTGTGAGGACACTGAAGAAGCAACAGGCAAGGGACCAGTTTGTACTTCATTGCCATGTTGTGTTTAGCAAAAGCAATAATATCAAATTTCTCTCCAGCGATAACAAAAGTATACAGTCTCTTCCAGAAATGGAATGGGTTTTCTTCCTTTATGTCTCACTTTAAATGTTTATAATTTTTTCCCTATGGGAAGACTTTTTCTTTCCAATTAAAGATCAGAATCTACAAAAGAAGTAGATGAATGAATGTTACAATAAAATAAATTCTGTGGGGACTATAGAATATATTCAGGAACTTTTGATCACTGATTTTGTCTTGCATATATATAGCATGGCATGTATAATTGAAAAATCAGATCACAAAAATTAAATGCATGCAATTCCAGGAAGATATTAATATTAAAAATAAGGGGCTGTGAATAACTAAATTTGACCTTTTTCTTAGGAAGGAAGTAGCCAAAGCCAGATCAGATCTCTTCACGATGAACTGGAAAAATGTCAGCATGAAATTTCTGAACTCAAGAAAGAGAATTTACTTTTGAAGGACACAATGGAGCTACTCAGTGCTGAGTTGGAGTCACAGAAGCAAGAAGCTGCACAGCTTCAGGATAGAGATCAACAGCATAGAAGGTTTGCCTTGAATTCACACTTGACAGTGCTATGTAGAGATTCAATAATACTGCCAGCATGAGTGGTGTTCTAAGTGCGATGCATGTCAGAATCTTTCCTTTCTAAAGTACTAATTTTAGAAGCTAGGAATTTTGCAAAAGCAGTAGTTAATTTCACATTTTCCTCCAGCCATAATAGATACATTTGAACTAATCGTTCATCGTATGTCACAGAAAAATATGTCTAGTGTATCCCCACAGGAGTGACCTGAGAAAACGTGCATAATGTCAGCCTTTCAAAGGCACTGGAAGACATAAATCCCAAACTCACCAAAGAGCTATCAAGAAAATATCAAAACTCTGAGAATAAATATCAGGTTTTTATACATACTCTCTGTAGCTGAAACCAATGGACTGTTAATTCCAAAGGGGACACTTGAGAGTGCCATATATACCCTGTAAGAGTTTGCTTTGGCTGTAGCAGCCAGCTTTGCACAGGGGGAGTAAGGGCAGTGTCAGTGGATGCTGACAGTGCCTCTGGCTGATGGTGAGCCTGGCGCTGTGAGATGCTGTCAGAGCACAGGAAGGGCAAGGTGACTTAAGTCTTGGCCGTCTTGTAGAAGGTAAACCATGTCTTCTTCGAGTAGCCACAGGCACGGCACAAGTGGTGCAAATGGGTCTTCCCATTTGTGTACAGAAAAAGTGCAGAATCCCAGGATCAATTTGGGATTGGGTTGGAAAAGACCTCTGAGATCATTGAATCCAACTAAACACCACCATGTCAACTAGACCATGGCACTGGGTGTCATGTCCAGTCTTTCCTTAAACACATCTGGGAAGCCCATTCCAATGGCTAATCACCCTTCCTTTGAAATTCTTCCTAACATCCAACCTAAATCTCCCCTGGCGCAACTTACAAAGGAGACAAGACTGAGTTCACTGCCCACTGCAATTGTATGGCTGTTGAATCCTTTGAAATTTCTGGATGAACATATTTAACACATTTTCTTTGCAGAGAGACTGAGGGATCTGGTGTGTGCGTACCTTTCAATTAATTTTTACAATGGTGTAGAAAGTCTGCCCCTAACTACACAAGCTGTATGTATAAAAGGATTTCTGAAGAGTGTGTCTTTAAAAGAATCTTTAAAATTATGACCCATATAATCTAGAGAAAACACTCAATGGATAGAACGTCTCTCTGCAGACTGGCAGAGTGGCCAGAGTAATTCCATTCCTGTCTACCAGTCAGTAGCTATTTAAAGAATGAGAAACTTTTTTTTTTTTTTTTGCAATGGCACTCTTTGGAGAGTTACTTCAAAGTGAATTTCATTTCAAGCTTTTGAAGCAAGATCAACAGAAAGAATTGCAAACCAGAGAGTTTCATTAATGCCCTCAAGCTACCTTGAAGGAATTTAGAGCCTCTGTTCATGAAGAGAAGAATTATTCACGTGTCAGCGATGAGGTCTAAAAGGCTTCAGATGCTGAGGCTGCTGGGCTGGAGGATTTTCTTTACAGGGAATAAATGGTGTAGCTCTACTAAGTAAGCATTTGAGAAGGAAGCATTAATGGAAATTATGTAAGGAGAAATCCTTCAAATAACCAGAGGTAGGACCTAGAGACCATCAGAGTGGACCTAGGCACCTCATACAGGCTGGTCTGAAATTAACCCATGGAAGACCTGAAACATTAACTTGCAGCTCTTGTTTTGCTTTTGCAGGACTACTAATTTGTGTAGGGGAATAGTTAAATTGGTGCATATAAATAACTGCTATTTTTACTTTTAACAACTGTGCCCCTGTCTTATGCCAGTTTCTTTTCTGATTTGAAAGCTGATAGTGGCTTGTTATTTGCATATGACAAATTTTTATAACAAATTACTTAAAATTACTAGTCCTACTCTTGCCATGTAAATGAAACCAGTAATCTGCCTGAAGTAATAATTCCTCTTTCTATTCTCTTGAATTGTGTGAATTCCGCCTCCAGTACAGAAAGCTTTTGCAAGGATTAGGATGAGAGCAGACAAAGGTGTTTTTATGAGAAGAGAGAGCAAGTCCCAAAATGGCTATTCTGAAGGAGAATATTCTACTCCTGAAGATTCATTTCAAGGATTCTTCTCCCTTTTTTTACCCTTATTCTTCTGCTGCTTATTTTATGCTAAGTGCCAAATCAGTCACTTCCATGGCTGTGCTCTAATTTCAAGGGGAGAAGTCTTTCATGGACCTTTTGGCCTTTCCTGAAGCCTTTCAGAAACAAGTGAAACAGGCTTCAGAACACATTAAAAAGAAAATAGGGGAAAACAGAAGGTAAACTGAATGTCTTTTGCGAAAACTACAATTGTTGATATGCGAAGTTGAGCACATCTATTTTAATCAGTAAACCATAAAACATGGGCTCTCTATTGAGTTAATCAAAAAGTTTCTCCAAGGTTTAACAAAGCAATAGCAAACAAAAATCAAACTATGATTCTTCAATAGATGCCTACTGCTTTTGGGATTGGTATTAGAATGCAATCTTACAGTTAGGCTTGAGAAAATGTAAGGCATTTTTTTAGTTTTCAGTTTATGGTATTAACCATATCAGTGTCTTTCAAAATACATTGTCTGAAAAAGATAAATGTTATAGTTAAAAGCATTGTTACAACATTCTTCACTTTTTTTTAAGATGGTGATGATAGGCAGTATTAAATGTTTCTGGTGCCATGATGTAGTGAAATATATCATGAGAGCCTCATGTTAAAATCCCAGATATTTCAACATAATTTTTCTTAATACAAATAAGTCCCTATGGTACTTTATTGTCATGTTTTATCATTAATGTAGAAACTAACCCTAGGCAGAATATCAATAGCATCATTATACAGAATAGATCTTCCCTTTCCTGAAGGGTGAAGGTCAAGTACTTTTCAAAATAATTTTTCTCTTCCTAAGTGTTAAAATGTTTTTTCTCAGATTGCAGTCAAAATGTCAAAGTCAAGTCAGTAGACAGAAGCGAGATCATTGCCCAATTAACTACCTTTGCAGTCAATAAAACGCCTCAAAACTGCATGCTTTGATCAATGATCATAAACTAGTATTGAAACATGAGAATTCAGACATATTTTAATACCAGTGAAAGGCTACTTGTAGAAGACCTCAATATCAAGCATAAAAAAGAACTGGACATAATGAAACGAGATCACCGGCAGGAAGTTGACAACATAGTATCTGATTTCAGCAGCACTCAGGCACATCTCCAAGCAAAGATTTTCTCCTTAGAAACTGCGTAAGTAATTTAATAATAAACTCTGGCTAATGCTGGCAATGAGTTCTGTTTAAATTTATTATTCTTACTATGTACAGTTTTTGTATTAATCATAAGTAAAATATTATCAGGATCAAAATAGAAGTGTATAGGTATTGTCTTTGCAAACCAAAAAGACCCAGATACATTGTAATAAATTCTGGATATCGTTTAATCGAAAACACTATACATGAAGTTTCATAATGCTAAATTAAAACTTGCATGTCGGATCTAGAAATTTTATGAAATGAAAATTCATCTTTGTCGCAGAGGATACCAGAGGCCTTGATCCATGATCTTGTACTTAATTTTGTTCAGCCGAGCAATGTTGTTGAGTAAAAGCTTCTTAACCTCATTCTCACTCCCTTAGAAATTTCCAAGGAAAATGATGCTCATGTAAATAAATGCACTTTTCAGCCCCCTGTGAAGAAGTTCTGTGGTGCTTCAGATTGTACAGAAGAGACCTCTCAGAAATAATCCCTTATATATATCGCTCATCCTTTTCTCTTATCCCAACTGCACAGCAGAAGCCCAGAGAGAGACCTGGCATGTAAGCAGGCCTCTAACCTTTAAACTTTTCAGATGTAAAGATTTATCTTTTTATTTAAACTCTGAGATAACTCTAAGATGATAAGAGTTGGGGGTGGTCCTCTCAAAGATGTTTTCCCACACATTAAAAAAAACCCCACAAAATGGTGTTTTGTATTCTGTAACACATTTCTCAGTATGTGTCCTGGTTATGGCAGGTGAACTTCATAGCATTCAGTTTCTTAAGCAGCAAAATTCATGAACTTGGCTGATTACATAATTACTTGTCTTCTTATGGGTCAATCAAATGTATGTTTCTACACCATATCTAAGAGTTTCCATATCAAATAGCATTTGAATCTTTTCCCCTGAGAAAGGAATTTAAAAAGCTGAACTCAGACTACAGATTTTGACTTAGCAGGGTTACTAAAGCAGGGTGTATATCCAAGCCTCATTTAATGAAAGTTACAGGAATTTAGTATTTCTGAGGATTCTAAAGTTACTGGGTCAGGAAAGAGAACAAATAGATGAATATTGATGTGTATTGATACTGTAACACTGATTTTTTTCTTTAAGAAACTAGACTAGCAACATGATGTGCAAGCTTGTTACTATTTTACACAAGGGGCTGGATGTTACACTGGATAGAAGTTGTGGATTAACCCTGGCAATTTATTTTGGAACTCCAGAATATTGTGTACTTCTATGTAAACCATGTACAGATGCCCATTTTTAAAAAATGCTGTTTTATCAGAAAGGACTGGCTATGTCCCTGTATTTTAGGCTTGGAATTTAGGGAAGAGTACATCTGAGGTGTCTCTTGAACATGATCTGAAGAAGTTTTTTTTCTGGTCTGCATTTTCTTTGGTACAGACTTAAAGAATTAGAAGAAAAGTCAAGAAAGTGGGAGTCCACGTCTGAAGATACACACCTTATAAAATGTCTGCAAGATGAATTAAGTGAGAGAGAAGAGATTATCGAGCAGCTGGTGGTAAGACTGCTTTTTGTATGTACATCTGTGTTTTGGAATCTGTTGAAAGGCTCTATTCAGTGTTTCATGCATTGCTTCAGACTGGTTGTTTCTTTCTGTTCTGGAATACTTTGGCAAATGTATCTTTCCATACCAGCTTCCAACAAATACATGTTTCCATACACATAACTTTGTTTCCCTTCAGGAAGGAAGAAAATGTCAGCATTCACTTGCAGCTGGCACTGAATCTTACAGGAATCGGTCATTTTCTTTCAACCCTACTACAGTATGCTTGACTCCCTCCAGAAAGGTAAGATGGGCAATGCAATTAAAATCACAAGTCGTGATTGTTTTTATTACTGTTTGGATCATACAGGCAATCAGGACAATAAAAGTGTTAAAAAATTTTTATGATAATGTTATTCAGCAGAATTCTTTCCAATAAGCCAGCCTACAGTCAGTTGTTGAGCATAAGAGAAATTCAGTACAAGTATTTATGCAACATATATAACAGGTGTTTAAGCTGATACAAAACACTAAAACTCTGATGACATCAGTCTTCCACTGGGATTAGCATGGCCATTTCTTGCAGATTTGGGAGTTACTAATCGGCAAGCATCGAGGAAAATTACGAATCAGTTTGAGTTGATTGGTATCTGCCCTTTGTCATTTCAGCCCCTCTGTGTGATACTGTCTACAAATAGCCATAGAAAGAAGGCAAGTCAAGTTTGTGGAAAGCACCTTGGTGTGTAAAAAATCTCAGGGTCAAATACAGAGATTGTTTTAATTGGATGACAAAATCCATGTATACTCACAGCATACTCTGAGAATTTAATTTAAATGCCTATAGAAAAAGAAGTCTTCCTATTTGGGTATTCCTCACAAGACATGTGGGAATGAAGTATTGTTGAGGTTTTATACTATAAATTGTAAAAAATGTGTATGTAATGAAGTTTTCTGTTACAATAAAAAGCAGCAGAAGAAAACGGTTGAGGTGCCCAGTCGTGTTGTCAGTGTTCCGAATTTAGCTTCCTACGCAAAGAGCTTTTTGAGCTGTGACTTGAGATCAAAAAGAAGTGCTCCTCAAATAACAAAATCTACAAGCTTAGACCGGAGTCCTGGCTGCCTCAGGGTGGGCTCTCCATCAATACAGTCCTCAGACAGCAGTGCTGCCACAAGGTATTTGTCCTTTTTGTATGACAATAAATGAATTCATATTTAGAATCTTATAGGCAATTCAAACACATTAGACATTTGGAAATACACAACGATGTAAGGTTCCTACTGCGCCGTGAACTCGGTGTGTTTGGTTTTCTGCAGACAGACCCAGAACTTTACTGCAAAAGTGGGCTATAATCCATGCCCAGCAGAGTTTATGCTTGCAATCCCCCCTGGTAAAAAAAAACAAAAAACCCCAAACCAAGAAACACACACACAGACACACACACACCCACAAAAAAAAAAAAAAAAAAAAAAAAAAAAAAGAAAAGGAGATGCAAGTATTTAACTAAGAACATAGTTAATTGTGAACATGGCATCTTTCAGTGGTTCTGTTAAGGATGTGTCTTCCTTCTTATTTTTATTGCCTCACCTTGCACTTGGTAGACATAGATGGCATGTTTTTATTTTAGGAGATATTTGACTGAATCTAGGCTGATGTAGGCAAAGGTTAGAGACTTAAAAACTGATTAGCAACTAAACTTCTTTGGTGTTTTCTCCCTGAGGAGCTTAAATTCTTCAAATTTATCAGTTATTTAAACAATGTTCAGTGTTTTATAACATGAACTCTCTCTTCAAGAAATAGTTAAAAATGTATGTAGCTAATATCCAGTTAAAAAGTCCCCAGACCTTACCATTGTATTTCAGGACAAAATCCAGCCTTCTCGCCTATCTCGTGGTGGAGATTAGTTATCCTGTACATTATGTACAAGGGAGTTCTTTCCTTGGGGGCAGATGGTGCTGACTACTGACAAAAACAACCTGGGACACAGGCTTAGATCCTGTTTGGCAATTCCCACTTCTTAAAGATACAAACATGCTGTATCATGCCAGATGACTGCCAAGGCAAATGAGATTTCTGTTTTAAAGAGAAACAAATGTGCAGGGAGACTCGGGGTAGCTTGGCTGCTACTTGCTTAATTCTTTTACATCAGTCAATTGAAAGTTAAGTCCTATTCACTATCATACGCTAAAAAAATCCCGAATGATGGAAAATCGGGGACTATGTAATAGGATTGATTATGAATGCCAGGTAGTGTTCAGATAAATTTTTCTGTTTCAAATAGAACTCTTATCCAACATTTTTAATGCATAAATTGTATTTCCTATTTTTAAGAGTGAATTGCAGCTGCCATTCTCTGATTTTCAGGACTTCATATTCTTGAAGCATCCTTTTGTTTAATTTTTTGGGATGTCAAGTTAAGAACTATGTTCAAATGTTTCTCCATAGCTATTAGGCTCTGCTTCATGCTTTTCTTCATGTTACAACCGGTGCTGCTAGCCCAGTTACCTGGCTGGCACAAATCCCACTAAAACTGTAGTTGGCACCTTTTGGTCTCATCCATTCATGTGAGCACAGAACCATTCACAGGATCATGAGTTTTCCTGGGAAAAGTGTTACATATTGATAAGATGGTACGTAAGTAGGACGGTAATGCTAGTGCTTATTTGTTTGCACAGGACACATGGCAATGAACCACCACAAACCAAAGATGACCAAAACCAAGATCCTCAGCACCAAGAATGGTTTACTAAGTATTTTTCATTTTAAAGCAAACTATTTGCATACTTCTCAGAATTACTGTAAAAGTCATTCCTGTTCTCTTTTTTATGAATGATAACCCAATAGATGATTTAAGGGAAGGAAAAAAATGATGTAATTTCTAAGTAAATAGTTAGGAATACCTGCACTTTCTTACATCTAGTAACTATGGAGTTATAGGCATGAATTTCAGAAAAATGCATTTTTTTAACAATTTCTGTAAAAAATGAAGAAAAAGAAAAAGTCTGGATACTGTTATGTGAAAAGACTTTTTGATCAAGAGGCTGTACCACTACACAATTAAATATGCAACTTGGACTCTGATACATCCTGTCAATTTGGCACCAGCTGGAAAAGGATCTTCTGTATGTTTACACACTTGCTTCATCAGCTGTTTAAAGTAAGTTCTGCATCTAATAATGTAATTTTAACATTTATTGCTTTTTGTTAAGTGAATGTTATGCTGTACAGCATGTGGTACACCATCAAAAATAGCATGTTTATAGCAGGCTGGTTTAGAAATAATTTCTGGTTTGCTTCATAAACTGTTTTGTATAGTCAGCATTGCTGTGTAATATACCCATTGAATTTCAATACATGTATCAGCCTGATAAATGAGGATGATGTGTAAGTATGAGCATTAAAGTTTGTAACTTACCCAGTTTCTGTGGTTTGTAAATTACCCAATTTCTATGGTTTTCAGAAGAGTTCTATGTCATGCTGAATTAAGTCAGACATGTGCCAAGTTCCAGAGTGACGGCAACTGCATACTTGTACCTTTTATCTCCATACTAGTTTTATGCCCATATAAACGCAAAGCAGGGGAATGGCTACATTTATCAGATCGTGCTAACTCATTGTTGGGAGGAAAGAACTCATGAAGAAGCTGTCTTGGGTAATTAACCCAGTAAATGTGAACGGCAGAAAAATGTGCGACTAGCAGCCTGCTATTAAAGACAGGATAGTTCCTCTTCAATTGCTTTGAATCCCCATTTAATTTCGACCAGCAGGGCCCAGCTACCTAAAAAGATTTTACACGTGCAAAGAGGTGTACCTCCAGCCTAACCTCTTCTTACGTCAACAGCCAGCAAGACCTGCACTAACAGATGCCAACACTTCATACAAAACAGCCACTGCATCTCACTGGTGGTGCAAAGGTGGAAGGAAGGGCAGAACACTTCTACAGGCTGTCATAGTTTGACACTGGCCCAATGCCAGGCACCCACGAGAGTCGCTTGCTCACCCTCCTGTGCCACAGCTGGGCAGAGGAGGGAAAGGAAAAAAGTTAGCAAAGGCTTCATGAATTGAGATAATGACCAGGAGAAAACAATTAAAGAGCAAAACAGGCTTAGCTTAAAGTTACAAAGTTAATTTATTGCTAACAGAAATCAGAGGAGGATAATGAGAAGTAAAATAAGCCCTTAGAAACACCTTTTTCCCCCAGCCCCTCCCTCCTTCCCACCGACAGCACAGGGAGACAGGGCATGGGAGTCTTTGGTCAGTTCATCATCGAGATTTTCTTCTGCTGCTCTGGGAGAGGAGTCCTTCCCCTGGTGAGACCGTGGGAGCCCTCCTACGGGACACAGTTCTCCGTGAACTTCCCCAGTGCGGGTCCACTCTCAGGAGCAGCAGCCCCACCGCCCCTGCTGCAGCCTGAGCCCCTCCCACGGGCACACAGTCCTCCCAGACTGCTGCGCCGGGGCTCTCTCTGTCCACAGGGTGCAGTCAGTCCTCCGAGGACAGACTGCTCCAGCCTGGAAGCAGGGCCCCCTCTCTCCACCGGGTCTTCCCCTGGATCACAGCCTCCTCCAGGCATCCACCTGCTCTAGTGAGAGCACCTCCCTCATGGGCTGTGGGTGGATCTCTGCATCCCCTGTGGATCCCCACAGGCTGCAGGGGGACAACCTGCTGCACCATGGTCTGCACCACAGCCTGCAGAGGAATCCTGGCTCCCCCACCTTCTCCACTGCCCTTGGTGTCACCATGTTGTTTTCCCTCACATGTTCTCATTTCCTCCTCTCCTCTGACTAGAAGCCAAAACCTGTGTGACTTTGTTTTTATTTTCTTCTTAAATATGTAATCACAGAGGCATTACCAACCTCTCTCATTGGCCCAGTTTCAGCCATGTCCATCTTTCACAGCCATCAGAGATTGGCTCTGCTGGACATGGTAGAAGTTTCCAGGAGCTTCTCACAGGAGCCATCTCTGTGGCCTCCCTGCTACCAAAAACCAGGTCGTGCAAAAACAATACACAGGCCAATACTTTTCATCCCAATTGTCCAGTATGTTTTCCAGAATGAACTGTGTGGTTGGAAAAGTGTCTTTGGCAGCAGATTTGGCGAAAAGGCACTGTTCATACTTGTAATCAAGAGAGATGTTAGTGTACAGTAACACTGATCGGTGCTTTGGTATCTGTGAGGATGGAAACGTGCAGTGCTGTTTTCATTACTTCTCATCCACGCTGCCCCAAGAACACTAAGAATTTCAGTACCCAATTAACCATTCTTATTTCCAGGGTTACAACAATTAATTATTCAACTCTGCCCCTATAAAGGTATATGCAGAAGTGGTTATATGAATGAATTAAATTTGTTGCTTAGTAGTACAGACAGGACTCTTTTGCTATTCCTACCTCCAAAATCTTTTTTGGCTACATTCAACTTACTAAATAGAGCACTGAAATTGAACATAATTCTGTATACTGGACAGCACTGGTGACCCTACCTCCACAATGAGTAAGTAGTCTTTATTTTGAGGGTAGGTACTTTGGACCACCTCTACAGTAGCCTGAGAGACAGAACATCAGTTAGATTAGGCCTGTATTATATATCCCACCCTTTTGTGTGCATTTTTCCATTTCAATTCATCCTATAAGAACCAAATTTGTGTATTGCAAGACACCTTCCATGAGGTGAGCCAGTCTGGTGGAGAATGACAATTCACTTCAAAACAGTGTCTGACCTACATACAGACAATTCTTAAGGGTGTTTCTGCAGTAGTACTCATGGATAATTACTGGTTCACAAAACATTTAAATATTCTAGTAAAATCAAACACTAATCTTTGCAAGTATTTTGATCATACCAAAAAGACAGAGAGGAGAGCAAGGGCCACCCTCTCTAGAAGGAACAGGATGTACTCTGGGAGACACACTTCTACCAGAAAGCACCCTGAACAGCAACTCTGAATATTTTCCATGGAAACATAAAACCAACCCATACTTTTGTAATAAAAGATAATTTATTTGGCTTAATTGTTTTAACTATATTTGCAGTACAAATTACATTATACAGAAAGCATACAAAGAATGCTTTTAAAATATTGAGCTGTGTAAAATTCAAGATTATGTTTGCTTCATTGGAGCAGGAATATTCGCAGATGCTTGTTCTAGGTAAGCTAATGGACCTTGAGGCATTTCTGCAGGCTTTTTGTGCTGCACACTGATGTCTTCCAGGACCTGTTGCCAGTGTCGCAGTTTACTCAAATGCTTCTGAATTAATGCTTCTTTTCTCTGCAATTCATTTCTTAATTCTGAAACATCCTGTGGATGAAAAAAATTGTGTATTAGTAAACAGACTGTATTCATAAGAATAACCACCTCACATAAAGAGCATGTAAAACTTTTTTAGACCTTGAGTTTTCAAGCTGATCTTAGAGTGGAAAAATGGAATAATGGAGATGTGTCTAGTGCTACAGAGGGAAAGCATTGTGAATGCACTAGTGCTGTTCACCTATGTCACATATTTCAGAGATCACCACCTCCAGCAAAATCTGACTAACTGGTTTGTCTCTTCCAATGAATTATCAGTCATGTTCCAATACTCCACACAGCAGCAGGCATCCACCTTCTCCAGGTTCATGGTGAGAGTTATGGAAACAGTCAAGTTCTACCAAGTTAAGGTACAGCATCACGTTGAGAAAATTAATTAATTAATTAATATGAACAAGGTGATTAAGGTACATGGCGTATCTGCTTTAGCACAAGATAGGTAAATTAACATACCTCTTTAATTACTTGTTCTGGTTTCTGGACTGATAGCTGCAGTCTTTTTTGTAGAAAAAAGCATTCAGTTTGTCTTGCAACATCCAGAAACTTTTGGATGCACTGATCAACACCTAAACATATAACAACAATATTGAAAGAACAGGTTCCAGAAAAATAAGATTCCAGGCTGCTAATGGTAGTGGTCTATTAAAAACACTTTTCACAGTACTTTCTAGAAAGAAAATCTTCAGAATATCTAAAATGATGTATTTATAAAACCAGTAAGCATCGGTGTAAAACACTGCTTTACAAACTTACAAGTTCTTTTAGAAGCGCAGGACAACACTTCCTCCCAAGTTTTATTTTATTTCTGACAAGGAGTAATAAAATAATTAATGGAACTTGGGTGAATAAAGAAAACATTTCTGCATGCCTAAGCAACAAGCTCAATGTAGGGTTCTAAAATGTGCCCGTATTGAGGAGAATATTCTGCCCTCATATATTACACACTACTGTTTTGGTAATAAAAGCTGTTCCATGCCAGCAAATGAATATGACCAAATAATGCAGAAAGGAGTTTTGAAAAGCATTTATGCCGGTTTTGAAACGCCACTTCAGTAAACCTTCAGAAAATTTTCAGGGGCAATTGCACTTCTAAAGAGTAGTCAAGGGCCACTTTTCAATCTCCTGTTCATACCAATATTTATTCCGCCTCCACGGAGGTGCGTCACTCAATTCCTAAAGCACCGCTACTGAGCAGCCTGGCCTGGCCCTTCCCCCCTCCCGTTAATGCTTCATACAGCTTCAAAATGCATCACATCACTTCACGGGTGCTTGAAACACGCGTTTCACCGCACGCCAGTAATAACCCACCCAACCCCAGGAACCAACTGGCACAGTCAGACCTTCCCACCAGACCCCGCTCATTCCCGGGTGGGTTTCTTTCCTGCCACTGCTCCGAGCAGCGTTGCACCGGGAAGGGGCCAGGCCCTGCTCCTCCCCAGGGCTCACCGGTGCGGATCTCCTCCTGGTCCGTGCCGTTCACGTAGTCCTGGCTCACCAGCGAGGCGAAGCAGGCCTGCGGGGAGGGAAGCACCACGCTGAGCGGCTGCAG